>NC_041389.1:533636276-533764619 GCF_002162155.2 Triticum dicoccoides
CACAAAATCTTAATGCAAAAGAACGTCACTTTATATTGCCGCTTGTGATAAAGACCTTTACACTACTAGGGAAAAGCTTATAGGTAGACGCTTACTAGTAGCGAGGGTTTATAACCCTCGCTACTGCTACTTACTAGTAGCGCGGGTTTTTACCCCTTGCTACTACTAAGTTGATACTAGTAGCGCGGGTTTTTAACCCGCGCTACTACTAAGCGGTCTCTACCGTGCCCTCCCGGGACATGCCATAGTAGTAGCGAGGGGTACAAACCCGTGCTACTACTAAGTTGATAGTAGTAGCGCGGTTTTATACCCCTCGCTACTACTAAGTACGAGGTAGGTGAAAACCCCATATCCTCGGCTGAATCCCTCCTCTCTCCATCACTTTCCGCCTCTCTCGCTTTCCTCGTCTCTCCCTCATACTCCAGCGGTGGCCGCCGCTGGTACACTCTACTTTCTTTCCCCCTCCCTCTCCGAGATCCCTACGGTGGGCGGTCGCTGGAGCTCCTTGCCGCTGCCAAGATGCGGAAGCACGACCTCGGCATCCTCCTCCTCGCCGCCTTCACCGTCTTCTTCTCGCTCCAGGTCAGCCCTCCTCCTCCCCCCTCTCCGATTCGATCTAGAACCCTAGCTGACCTATCCCCCTCCTCCTCCGGCAGCACGAGGGCGACTTCTCATTCCAGGAGGCGTGGTGCCACCTGTCCGACGACGGGTTCCCGGTCAAGCACAACGTGGACCGCCTCCAGCCGCCGCTCGTCGCCGACCTCAACAGCGACGGCCGCCGCGAGGTGCTTCTCCCCACGCATGATGCCAAGATCCAGGTCCTCCAGCTCCCGGCCCACGCCGGGCTGGCCTTCGCGGCCACCCTCGATGGCTTCCACGAGGCACACGTCATGGCCGAGATCTCCCTACTCCTGACCAATGTGCGCACGTCATGGGGTCGAGATTTTTTTTGGTTTTTCAAATTAATAGTAGTAGCTCGGGTCACAGACACGCGCTACAAATAGTTAGTAGTAGCGCGTGTCAGAACCCGCGCTACTACTAACACACGTACTAGTAGCGCGGGATGCATCGCACTACTACTACTAGTTAGTTGTAGCGCCGTAGTAGTAGCGCAGGCACCCGCGCTACTACTAGCTTTTAACCCGCGCTACTACTAGGATTTTTCCTAGTAGTGTTATTATGCAGTCTGTCGCTTTTATTTCTTCCCTATCACAAGTTCGTATAAAGCTTATTTTCTTCGCACTAATAGATCATACATATTTAGAGAGAAAATTTTATTGCATGCACCAATAACAACTTACTTGAAGGATCTTACTCAATCCATAGGTAGGTATGGTGGACTGTCATGGCAAAACTGGTTTAAAGGATGTTTGGAAGCACAAGTAGTATTTCTACTTGGTGCAAAGAATTTGGCCAGCATGAGAGGGAAAGACAAGCTCAACATGTTGGATGATCCAAGACAATATAACTTTTCAGATATAGGAAAACATAACCCATTACATTGTCTTCCTTGTCCAACATCTACCTTTTAGAATGTCATATTTTAATGAGTGCTCACAATTACAAAAGATGTCCAAGATAGTATATTTATATGTGAAATCTCTCTTCCTTCAATATTCTTTCATGAATTGTTCAAGTGGCCAATACAATGTTTGCTAACATTCAATAAATTTACCACCTCTACTTCTAATATGTGAAGTCATTACTCCCCATGGGATAAGCATATGAAACATATATAGTTTTATATTTATGATATTCAAATCATTCAACCATTTACTCATAGGATATAAGTGAAGCACATGATTAAATGACAAACTACTCCAAAGAGATATAAGTGAAGATCAATGAGTAGTTAAATAATTATGTAGCTATGTGAAGACTCTCTCTCATTTAAGAATTCCAGATCTTGGTATTTTATTCAAACAACAAGAAAAACAAAAGAAAATGCCATTGCAAGGATAGCACAACTCATGTGAAGAAGCAAAAACTTAGGTTCAACCGATAGTAGCCGATAATTGTCGAAGAAGAAAGGTGGGATGCCTACCGGGGCATCCCCAAGCTTAGATGCTTGAGACTTCTTAAAATATTATCTTGGGGTGCCTTGGGCATCCCCAAGCTTGAGCTTTTGTGTCTCCTTAATTCCACTCATATCACGGTTTCCTAAATCTCGAAAGCTTCATCCACACCAAACTCAACAAGAACTCGTGAGATAAGTTAGTATAAACCAATGCAAAAACCTTATCATTTTCTACTGTAAAAAATTGCTAAGTTCATTATTCAACATTGCATACTAAATTTCTCTACATATTTAATACTCCTATCTTCAAATAGAATCATTAAACAAGCAAACATATGCTAACAATGCAAACATAACAGCAATCTGCCAAAACAGTATAGTCTGTAAAGAATGCAAGATTCATCATACTTCCCTAACTCCAAAAATTATGAGAAAAATACTACACTGTAGAGGATTTATCAGAGCTCAATATGCAAAAGTTTCAATATTATATCATTCTCTGACTTTTCTAGGGAATTTTTTCAACAACGGTAAACTTTCTGTTTTGAAATAGCAACATGTATACTTGCAAAATAAGCATGGTAAAGGCTATCCTTGACATTTTTATTGAAAATATAGATGGAAGACATTATTATAAATAAGAGAGAAAATACTAACAAAATAAAATGACGCTCCAAGCAAAACACATATCATGTGGTGAATAAAAATATAGCTCCAAGTAAAGTTACCGATGAACGAAGACGAAAGAGGGGATGCCATCCGGGGCATCCGCAAGCTTAGGCTCTTGGTTGTCCTGGAATATTAACTTGGGGTGCCTTGGGCATCCCCAAGCTTAGGCTCTTGTCACACCTTATTCCATAGTTCATCGAATCTATACCCAAAACTTGAAAACTTCACAACACAAAACTCAACAGAAAATCTCATGAGCTCCGTTAGTATAGGAAAATAAATCACCACTTAGGTACTGTTGTGAACTCATTCTAAATTCATATTGTTGTAATATTCACTGGATTCCAACTTATCTATGGTCCATACCCTTCGATACTACTCATAGATTCATCAAAATAAGCAAACAACACATAGGAAACAGAATTTGTCAAAAACAGAATAGTTTGTAGTAATCTATATCATTCGAATACTTATGTAACTCCAAAAATTCTGAAATAAATTGGTGGACCTGAGGAATTTGTATATTAATCATCTTAAAAAATAATCAACCTAAAATCACTCTCCAGTAAAAAATGGCAGCTAATCTCGTGAGCGCAAAAGTTTCTGTTTTTTTACAGCAAGATCGCATAGACTTCACCCAAGTCTTCCCAAAGGTTCTACTTGGCACAGACTCTAATTAAAACATAAAACCACATCTAACCAGAGGCTATATTAATTATTTATTACTAAACAAAAACAAAAGGCAAGAAACAAAAATCATTGGGTTGCCTCCCAACAAGCACTATCGTTTAACGCCCCTAGCTAGGCATGATGATTTCAATGATGCTCACATAAAAGATAAGAATTGAAACATAAAGAGAGCATCATGAAGAATATGACTAGCATATTTAAGTCTAACCCACTTCCTATGCATAGGGATTTTGTGAGCAAACAACTTATGGGAACAATAATCAACTAGCATAGGAAGACAAAACAAGCATAACTTCAAGATTTTCAACACATAGAGAGGAAACTTGATATTATTGCAATTCCTACAAGCATATGTTCCTCCCTCATAATAATTTTCAGTAGCATCATGAATGAATTCAACAATATAACTAGCACATAAAGCATTCTTTTCAGGATCTACTTGCATAGAAATTTTACTACTCTTCACATAAGCAAATTTATTCTCATGAATGGTAGTGGGAGCAAACTCAACAAAATAACTATCAGATGAAGCATAATCCAATTGAAAATTAAAATCATGATGACAAGTTTCATGGTTATGTTTATTCTTTATGGCATACATATCATCACAATAATCATCATAAATAGGAGGCATGCTTTCATTGTAATAAATTTGCTCTTCAAAACTTGGGGGACAAAAAATATCATATTCATCAAACATAGCATCCCCAAGCTTGTGGCTTTGCATATCATTAGCATCATGGGTATTCAAAGAATTCATACTAACAACATTGCAATCATGCTCCTCATTCAAAGATTTAGTGCCAAACATTTTATAGACTTCTTCTAGCACTTGAGCACAATTTTCCTTTTCATCATTCTCACGAAAGATATTAAAAAGATGAAGCGTATGAGACAAACTCAATTCCATTTTTTTGTACTTTTCTTTTATAAACTAAACTAGTGATAAAACAAGAAAATAAAATATTCGATTGCAAGATCTAAAGATAACCTTCGAGCACTCACCTCCCCGGCAACGGCGCCAGAAAAGAGCTTAGTTGATGGGGTGTTAGTGCCGCTTACCTCACCTCCCCGGCAACGGCGCCAGAAAAGAGCTTGATGTCTACTACGCAACCTTCTTCTTGTAGACATTGTTGGGCCTCCAAGTGCAGAGGTTTGTAGAACAGTAGCAAATTTCCCTCAAGTGGATGACCTAAGGTTTATCAATCCGTGGGAGGCGTAGGATGAAGATGGTCTCTCTCAAACAACCCTGCAACCAAATACCAAAGAGTCTCTTGTGTCTCCAACACACCTAATACAATGGTAAATTGTATAGGTGCACTAGTTCGGCGAAGAGATGGTGATACAAGTGCAATATGGATGGTAGATATGAGTATTTGTAAGCTGAAAATATAAAAACAGCAAGGTAACTGATGATAAAATTGAGCACAAACGGTATTGCAATGCTAGGAAACAAGGCCTAAGGTTCATACTTTTACTAGTGCAAGTTCTCTCAACAATAATAACATAACTGGATCATATAACTATCCCTCAACATGCAACAAAGAGTCACTCCAAAGTCACTAATAGCAGAGAACAAATGAAGAGATTATTGTAGGGTACGAAACCACCTCAAAGTTATCCTTTCCGATCGATCTATTCAAGAGTCTGTAGTAAAATAACACGAAGATATTCTTTCCGTTCGATCTATCATAGAGTCCGTACTAGAATAACACCTTAAGACACAAATCAACCAAAACCCTAATGTCACCTAGATACTCCAATGCCACCTCAAGTATCGTGGGCATGATTATACGATATGCATCACACAATCTCAGATTCATCTATTCAACCAACACAAAGTACTTCAAAGAGTGCCCCAAAGTTTCAACCGAAGAGTCAAGATGAAAACGTGTGCCAACCCCTATGCAAAAGTTCACAAGGTCACAGAACTCGCAGGTTGATCACCAAAACGTACATCAAGTAGATCACGTGAATATCCCATTGTCACCACAGATAAGCACATGCAAGACATACATCAAGTGTTCTCAAATCCTTAAAGACTCAATCCGATAAGATAACTTCAAAGGGAGAACTTAATCCATTACAAGAGAGTAGAGGGGGAGAAATATCATAAGATCCAACTATAATAGCAAAGCTCGCGATACACCAAGATTGTATCACCTCAAGAACATGAGAGAGATAGAGATAGAGATAGATAGATAGAGAGAGAGAGAGATCAAACACATAGCTACTGGTACATACCCTCAGCCCCGAGGGTGAACTACTCCCTCCTCGTCATGGAGAGCACCGGGATGATGAAGATGGCCACCGGTGAGAGGGATCCCCCCTCCGGCAGGGTGCCGGAACAGGGTCTCGATTGGTTTTTGGTGGCTACAGAGGCTTGCGGCGGCGGAACCTCCAATCTATTGTGCTCCTCGATGTTTTTAGGATATATGGATATATGTCGGTGAAAGAAGTCGGTCAGGGGAGTCACGAGGAGCCCACGAGGGTGGGGGGTGCGCCTCGTGGCTTCCTCGTTGCTTCCCTGACGTAAACTCCAAGTCTCCTGGTTGCTTCTGTTACAAAAATAACTCTGCCGAAGGTTTCATTCCGTTTGGACTCCGTTTGATATTCCTTTTCTGCGAAACACTTAAATAGGCAAAAAAACAGCAATATGGGCTGGGCCTCCGGTTAATAGGTTAGTCCAAAAAATAATATAAAAGTGTATAGTAAAGCCCATTAAACATCCAAAACTGATAATATAATAGCATGAATACTTCATAAATTATAGATACGTTGGAGACGTATCAAGCATCAAATTTGACAGAAAATTGTGCTTCCAATAATGCCGAAGTCGCATCACAAGTAAGCTCCAATAATGTACAAGTGCGAAAGTGAAAAAAAGCACCTTGAGGCCATGGATGAGCAAATTTGGTGTTTTTACCCTTTTGCGAAAGTTAAGCAAGATCTGACCCTGGTTCAAAAAAAATTTGGGATATGTTCTCCCGCCTAGGTCGATGGCGGTAGGGTATACCAGCCTACCGCCAAGGCCCTTGGCGGTAGGGGTGCACGCCTTACCCAAAAAATTTGAAGTATCAAATACAGTGCTTGTGCTTATCTATAGCGGGCACCTCGGCGGCAGGGTTGCACAGGCTACCACCAACCAGTTTGGAGGTAAGGTTGCACCATGTTGACATGGACAAATTGCATGCCTACTACCAGGGGCCTTGGCGGAAGGCTGGTATACCCTACCGCCAAACCCCGGTGGTACGAAAAGGGTTAGAGCCTGATTTCTTTTTGAACCAAAGTCAAATCTGGCTTAATTTTTAAGAAAGGGTTGAAACACCGAATTTGACCGCGTAGACCTAAAAACAGAAACGTGCAAGCATGCAATAGGACGTACCCTATTTCTAGTAGTCTTTTTTCTTTTGAAAGATCCAACAATTGCTGGCTTCATTAGATTTAACAGAAGCAAGAGGGGTACAAAAGTTTGATCAAGTGATCAGAGTGAGAGTTTTAGCAAAAATGGGAATAACAGGGCTAGAGAGGCGAGGCCCCCTAATTGTAAACTAATCCTCTATCTCCCAACTATGTCCCCGAAAGGGGTCTCTATATCTTTTGCTCCCGCGAGTCGCTAGAGGCCCCCTAATTGCATGTTTCTAGTAGTCACCCTGTCACTGTACCTACACACTAGAAAAAGAAAAGTGCAAGCACACAATTGGACATACCCTGTTTCAAGAAGTCACCACGTCACTGTACATACCAGACTAAAAAAAAGGAAGAGTGCAAGCACGCAATAGGGCGTACCCCGGTTTCTAGTAGTCATCGTGTCAATGTAAATATCAGACTGAGAGCATCTACACCGTACGCCTTGAATCCGCATCAAACCCTCGGACAGACAACTCGGTTATTGATATGTCACGAAATTTAAACCCAGACGGACGCCTTAAACGGGCCTCGTACCCGTACTGTCCGATGCCCGTTATATCCAGTCTAAATATAGGACGGATATGAGGTGGTGCGGATGCGTCCACCTCAGCCCGGCCCACCCTGATCCCACTCCGTCCCCGTAAATATCCCTAATCCAAAAACTCTACCTCACTCCGCACTTGCTTCGTCTCTTATTCTCTTCCTACAATTTCTCCGATTCGATCCAGTCAGACAACTCCAACGCCCCCCAAATGGACGTTAGTTTCATCCGTTTAAAGTGGCAATGGGGTCGCGTCTGCCTGGACTTGTGGATGCGCCGGTCGTGCGTCCAATGCGCGGACGCATTTCAGCCGCATCTCGTCCGCATATTCTTTTTTCAACACATATGTTTATTTTCATCATTGATTTTTGATACATTGAAGCACATCACCAAATATTGACTAGAATAGCAAGACCGAAGAAAACAAGAACCACAAGCAGACATTTATAACATATCAAACTTCCATAAATGCTCCCGCAAGTTGGATTAGTGCCTTCTTGATGCGTTCATTGTTGATCTATGGAGTCTCGATCTCGCGTGCTTCTTTCTTCTTCGAGTGTAAAGAAGTAGATGTTGCTTCTTCGCATCTAGTCTCATCTCTAGTCTCTATTCTAGCAACAAGTGCACGAACATCTATTAAATTGCGCTCTATCAATAGATCTATGTATTATTCTTTCCAATACCAAAAGTTGATCCAACCTACACAATAAAGTGTAAGTAGAACTAGCCGAATCCGAGAGCACAATCAAAGCTAGACTAGCACATACCCCATCGTTTTCGCATTTGACGGACACCCATCCGGTATGTTTCGGCGTTGTAGACATGCGGCGCAAGACCTTCCGTGGGCAGTTGTCGCACTTTATGAGCGGCAACGGTGCGCCGACGAGCCTTTGGGCCAGCACCAAGCCTGGCCACGGCCATTCATGTATTTGCCGGCGAACCACGGATGGGGTAGATCCGAGCGGCTAGAGGGCTAGTCAATACCTGCATGCGTCCTGGCAGCCTTGCCGGGGCTATTCGGCCCGGTGCCTGGCCAGTCCATGGCACGGTGCGGCCTATGGCAGCCGGGTGAGCTCAAATCCGTCCGGATCCGCTCCAAATCCGACCGCCGGGTGCGCTAAAGTCAGGTGGCCGCGGTTGGACAGCTCAGGGCTTCGAGGGAACGGGGGCTACGACAAGGTAGGGGCAAGCGCGCAACCGTGCTGGACAGCGGCACGTCCGGGAAAATGGTGGCAGCGGCGACTCGGGACGAAAGGGGCGGGGGTGTCGCTAGAGTGGGGGAGGGGAATAGAATAAGTGGCGCATGTGTCCCCGACGAGCGGGCCAGGAGAGGACATGGGTAGGCGCCAGGCGCCGTCCGCGCGTGTCTGTTCGGCCGCAAACTCGGCCCAAAGTTGAGCTGGGAATAAGTCAAAAGCAGACCGAAAACAGATATTGATCCGTTTGCTCCTGCGTGTTGGGCGAATTTTTCTATCGGTTTACCCTCAAAACGAACACGGACGAACCATTTAGGATCGTGCGTTGGAGTTGCCGTAAGCTAGATTAACTCGATACGAACGTGCACCAGTCGCGCATGCAGGGCAGTGCTAGCCTGATGATGATATGATGAATGTTCCTGAAGATGGGTGGTGGCTATAGGCTTCTTGTGCTTGACTAACTGAAAGTTGAGTACAAGTAGTGAAGTACAAACCCGATTCTTCGTGGAGCTACTACCAGGGATTTTTTTCTTTCCAAAACATGTTCAGGACACGCGCGCGGAGCTCATCGCGATCGACATGTCTCGGTCGGCCAGTCTCCGCCACAGAACTGAGTGAAGATCGCTGCCCACCCGGCCGCGTGGATCCTTGGCTGCTCCCTATAGTCAAACCGCGGTTGGTGCATTGTATGCATGCGTCCGCCGACGGAGCCACGTACTGCACAATTCCACAGTTTTTTTTTGAGGGAATGCACAATTCCACAGTTGATTTCGGTTCTCTCGGACGTACTATCTGAGTATTTTCCGAACAGTAAACGACAATGTCCTTTTTTTCCTGCATGCCTCGTAAATACATTTGTGTTTAAACTTCGTGTTCGCGTGATAGTACTCCCTCCGTTCGGAATTACTTGTCGCAGAAATAGATGTATCTACACGTATTTTAGTTTTAGATATATTCATTTTCGAGACAAGTAATTTTGAACGAAGGGAGTAATAGTTAGCATAAGGCCTTTCTTAGAGTTTCTTTCAGAAAAAACTTTCATCATAACTTGGTTTCAGTGCAATTACGTACTCGGTCCCCTTCACACATACGAAATACAAGTATCTTCAGCTAACAATTGCTCGTGGCTCACAGTAGCGCTTCGTTTGAACGAAGAAATAATAGCACGATAGCTAAGCCACCGCTTGAGTGCGTGAGACATATAATCGATCGATCATGCATAAGGATAAGGGGAAACGGAATACTACTAATCAAACGTGGGGACTTTGACTGAGTTTGATCGACCACATTGATTTTTTTGATCTTGATCGATATCCATCGCCGGATCGCCGTCAAATCCGCTGTAGCCGGAAGGGATCAAGCCACATTCTCCGCACTAGCTACGTACGTACCTACCTTTTCAACATGCCGGCTATATTTTGTTCTGGATAAGCCACCTACCATATACGAGATCGGGGAGATAGATCTTCCAACAGATCATAGAACGATGAAAGAAATGGACAGATAGTGGCTTTGCATGCGTACTCGTGAGGACCGAATATGTTGGTAGCACTCAACAAACCCTGGGGTAGTGGCCACCGCGAGAACCTTCAAGCTGATCCGCAAAACCTGCACACCAAAAAAAAAAAAAGATTTGGTGTTCAAAATGGAAGCACGTCGTCCACAAAATGGCCAAGGAGAACGTGCCAACAAGACGATCCATGGGTGGAATTTCCTGGGGCAGGAGATGCGGCACTTGTAGCCGCCATATCGTATGACTCATTGCGTGGTCGGAGTAGCCTTGTAGAGCCATTGGCCATTCAGTCAGTGAGTGCAGGTAGGCGGCAACAAGATCACAAGGAACCAGTATGACGACACTGCACGCTATAGTACTACCGAGTAGTTGCTGCTGGCAAGAAGTGTGAACTGTCAAGGCTTTCTCTCTTTTTAGGGGAAGTGAAGGCTTTCCTGATCTATTTTGTTTTTTTTCGTGCCCTCCGTCTCATAATGCAAGACATTTTTGCAAGCTAAGGGCATCTCCAAGGCGGATCCATAAACCTCCCGCAACCGTCTGGATCGCGCTGTTAGGACCGCGGAAGCAATCAAACGTGGTCTTGTATCGGTCCGCGGGGCGGTCCGGATGCGATTTCTCTCGCAAAACAGAGACAAAATTGAGGGAGATTTGTGGGAGTTCGGACACGCGAAACATATGAATCTGACACCCCAGGCCAACCCAAAACCCTTCCCGGACACCACGACTCCATCCTCCCCATTTTCTCTCCTTCCTTCTTTCTCTCTTGCCATCACCGCTGGTCCACCACCCCGACCACCATGCCACACTCCTGCCGAAAATTTACGTCTCCGTCACCTCCGGCGATCTAGCAGGGCTCCCCACTGCTTCTCCTCCATCTTTTGTTCAACCCCCTGTCCTCCGACCAACCTGCCAGGTACCATCCTCTACCATGTCCGGCAACTGTTCGATGAATCACGGGAGCTGAAAACAATTGTCCCTTCTTGTTTGTCGTAATGGATTCCGATTTGAAGTACATATATGAGAGGTATGTTGAGTCCTCCGACGGCTCTTCAGACGAGGAGGAGTACTCCGATGAGATGGCGATGATGCATGCGGTCCTTGAAGACGCGGAGCATGTAGAGGAGCATGCTCTCAATTTCAAGGGCTTCATCAAGGGTCATCGAGTGCTCAACCGCAATAGGGCGCGCAGGCATTTGACACTGATGGCTGACTACTTTGCCCCTGATGCACTATTCACTGACCATTTTCGTCGGCGTTTTCGGATGGGCAAGACTGTCTTCGATCATTTGTACCATGGCGTCCGGTCCTACAATGACTACTTCATCCTGAAGAAGGACACCTTGGCAACGATCGGCTTCTCTGGTTACCAAAAGTGCACGGCCGCACTCCAGATGTTTGCATATGGCACGACCGCTGATTCGTGGGATGAGTACCTATGGATGTCTAAGAGCACATGTGGAGATGAAACGGTCAGGTTTGCAACTGCCGTGGTCGAGGTGTTCGGACCTCAGTAACTGAGAGAACCAACCGTGGAAGACACCGAAAGTTTCTTGGCAATTTCAAAAGAAAGAGTGAGGCTATGTTTGCTTGGATCTCCTGACTGCATGCATTTGAAATAGAAGAATTTCCCGAAGGCTTTACAAGGGTAATATCAGGGTCATGCTAAGAATCTCACCATCATTCTTGAAGCAGTTGCATCACATGATCTTTGGATTTGGCACACTTTTTTTTGGCATGCCCGGGTCTCACAATGACGGCAATGTGCTGCAACGATTGCCGTTGTTTGCAAAGCTAACTGAAGGAAAAGCTCCTCGTTGCCAGTATATTGTCAATGGACATGAGTACAACATGGGGTACAACATGGGCTACTATCTGGTTGACGGTATCTATCCATCATGGGCTACCGTTGTCAGCACCATCTCAAATGTAGTTGGCTAGAAAAAGGCTCACTTTGACCGAAGACAAGAAACAACTAGAAAAGATGTCGAGAGGGCATTTGGAGTTCTTCAGGCCCATTTTGCAGTTGTTCGTGGACCAACAAAACAATGGGATCCAGAGACCTTGTGGGAGGTGATGACATGTTGTGTGATCATGAACAACATGATCGTCGATGATGAGGGTGACGATGCTGCCGCAACACTGAAATTTGAGAACATGGGTGATCCTATCCAACTTCAGAACCAGAATCGGGCCACATTTGAGGAGTTCAAATGCATCAACAAATTTAGCATCAACCAATTCATGAGTAGTTCAAGGAAGATCTGATTGAGCATCAATCAACGGTGAAAGGGACAACAATGTTGGCGAGGGAGTCCTGGATTAGGGGGTCCTTGGACAGTCGGACTATATGCGTATGCCGGACTGTTGGACTATGAAGATACAAGATCAAAGACTTCATCTCGTGTCCGGGTGGGACTCTCCTTTGCATGGAAGGCAAGCTTGGCAATTCAGATATGTAGATTCCCTTCTCTGTAACCGACTCTGTGTAACCCTAGCCCCCTCCAGTGTCCATATAAATCGGAGGGTTTAGTCCGTAGGACAACAACAATCATAATCATAGGCTAGCTTCTAGGGTTTAGCCTCTACGATCTCGTGGTAGATCAACTCTTGTAATGCTCATATCATCAAGATCAATCAAGCAGGAAGTAGGGTATTACTTCCATAGAGAGGGCCCGAACCTGGGTAAACATCATGTGCCCCGCCTCCTGTTACCATTAGCCTTAGACGCATAGTTCGGGACCCCCTACCCGAGATCTGCCAGTTTTGACACCAACATTGGTGCTTTCATTGAGAGTTCCACTGTGTCATCACCATAAGGCTTGATGGCTCCTTCAATCATCTACAATGACGCGGTCCAGGGTGAGGTTTTCCTCCCCGGACAGATCTTCGTATTCGGCGGCTTCGCACTACGGGCCAACTCGCTTGGCCATGTGGAGCAGATTGATAGCTACGCCCCTAGCCATTAGGTTAGGTTTGGAAGCCTGAATTATAACGCCGACATCTGCGGAGACTTGATCTTGGGCAGATTCGAGCCCATGACAGGTGCACCCTACATCCACGATGAGCATGAACTAGATCTGCCATCGGGCGGTGTTCAGGAGATCACACCTGTAGCTGCCCTAGCCTTAGATCAGTCCAAATCGTGCCATCCGAGGAAGGGAGGATTGATGTTGCCACAGAAGCCACACACTCGACGGCGTTAGAGCCGAACACAGTTTCCACCTCCAATGAGGTCTGTGTCATCGGACCCTCGGACTCGTCTCCGGCCATAGGCTCCAAACCGCGTGTATCCGCGCCCATCGGATCTGACAGGGCACCGATCTTGGAGTTCAGCTCCGTGAACATCTTCCAACACTCGCCCTTGGTTGACTTGTTAAACTCATTAAAATCTCTCTCCCTGTCTGGAGACTCTTGGCCGAACTATGCCCGGCTTGAGTGGGAAGCGGACAACGAGGGAATTCGTTACCCACCCACCACCCACTTAATAGCCACTGTCGACAACTTAACCGACATGGTCAATTTCGACTCCGAAGACATCGACGGTATGGACGAAGATGCCGGAGAAGAACATGAACCACCGCCCACAGGGCGCTGGACAACCACCTCATCGTATGACATATATATGGTGGACACACCCAAAGAAAACAATGGCAAGGATCAAAATGAGGCAACGGAGGATAATCCTCCCGAGAAGAAGCCGAAGCACCGACATTAGCGGCGCTGCTCTAAACCCCGCCATATCAAAAACAGTGATACCGGCACAAGAAAGAATAAAACTCCGGACGACGCCGAAGACAACGAAGACCCTGCAGACCCAGCGATGGAGCAGGACAAGCAAGGAGACGACAAACACAGTCCGGGGTCGCTGTCCGATCACAGCGATGCCGAAGACAAAACTTATAAACCTGCCTCCGGAGAGGAGAACAGTCCGGACGATGATGCATACATCATCCCAGAAAAACACTTGGAACAAGAGCACCTCCAGAAGAGACTTATTGCCACCGCGAGGAGCTTGGAGAAGCAGAAGCAATGGCTTAATGCCGCGCATGATACGCTCAATGACAAATGGAACAAAGTGCTCGACACTGAGGAAAGATAAGGCGGTGATCGCCAAACAAAGAGTTACCCAAAACATAAGCTGCTGCCCGAAAAACAATACAACCGACCTGCCAGACCGACCACCTCGTGGCAGAGACAGAGCGGCTAATAACGCGGCACACAATTCAGCACCCCCTCCCCATAAAGGAAGGGAGGTCGCATCCAAGTACCAGAAACACGATCTACGTGGGCACCTGGACAAAAGAGCTGACATAACCAGGTCCATCTACGGATCTAGGGAACGTGTTCCTATACAGGATCATGGCCACAAAACCGACTATACTGGTCGACTACCAGTTCGGAATCAACACCGAACGCTACAACCATCGGAACCATGCCACGACACAACCAAGTACAGGGGCGCCGCGCACCCCCTGTGCTTCACCGATGAGGAGCTAGATCATGAATTTTCGGAGGGGTTTAAACCCATAAACATCGAGGCATACGACAGAACGACAGACCCTGCAGTCTGGATAGAGGACTTTATTCTTCACATCCATATGGCTCGCGGAGACGATCTCCACGCCATCAAATACCTGCCCCTCAAGTTAAAAGGAGCAGCTCGACACTGGTTGAAAAGCCTCCCCGAAAATTCAATTGGAAGCTAGGAGGAACTCGAGGACGCTTTCAGGGATAATTTTCAAGGGACATATGTCCGACCTCCGGATGCAGACGATTTAAGTCACATAACCCAACAACCTGGAGAGTCAGCCCGTAAGCTTTGGAACAGATTTCTCACCAAGAAGAACCAAATCATTGACTGTCCGGACGCCGAAGCCCTAGCAACTTTTAAACACAGTGCCCAGGATGAATGGCTTGCCAGACACCTCGGCCAGGAAAAGCCAAGGACAATGGCATCCCTATCAACTCTTATGACCCGCTTTTGCGCGGGTGAGGATAGTTGGTTGGCCCGCAGCAGCACCAGCAAACCAGGCACATCCTAAATCAGGGATGGCAATGGAAAACCACGACACAATAAAAACAAATGTCGAAACAATGAAGATAGCCCAGACAGTACAGTGGTAAATGCCGGATTCAGGGGCTCTAGACCCGGTCAATGGAAAAAGCCATTCAGAGGCAACAGAGATGGTCCATCCAGCCTAAATAAAATTCTAGACAGGCCCTATCAGATTCACGGCACCCCCGATAAACCTGCAAATCACACCAACAGAAAATGTTGGGTTTTCAAGCAGGCTGGCAAGCTCAACGCCAAACACAAAGGGACGGGGCCGCCAAGTGAAGATGAGGACGAATCTCGCCAGCCAAACACTGGGGGACAGAAAAAAATTCCACCGGAGGTCAGAGCAGTGAACATGATTTATGTTAACCACATCCCAAAGAGGGAGCGCAAACGTGCACTCCAAGACGTATATGTTGTAGAGCCCGTCGCCCCCAAATTCAACCCATGGTCGGCCTGCCCGATCACTTTTGATCGCACGGATCATCCGACTAGTATACGTCACGGGGGTTCGGCTGCCTTGGTGCTCGACCCAATAATCAACGGATACCACCTTACCCGAGTCCTCATGGACGGCGGAAGTAGTCTCAATCTGATATATCAAGACACTGTCCGCAAGATGGGGATAGACCCGTCGAGAATCAACCAAAGCAGTACTACCTTTAAAGGAGTAATAGCAGGCGTAGAGGCCCGCCGCACGGGCTCTTTAACGTTGGAGGTTGTATTCGGTTCTCCCAATAACTTTGGAAGCGAAGAACTAATCTTCGACATTGCTCCGTTCTGAAGCGGCTATCATGCACTACTCGGAAGAACGGCCTTCGCTCGTTTCAATGCAGTCCTGCATTACGCTTATCTCAAACTCAAGATGCCCGGTCCACGTGGCGTCATTACAATCAGCGGAAACACCGAGCGTTCTCTTCGTACGGAAGAATACGTGACGGCTCTAGCAGCCAAATCACAAAGTGGCCTTTCCAACCCGAGCAACTCATTGGTCTTCAAGACCACGGACACATAGACGTGTTCGGCGCACACCTAGGTGTAGCAGCTCAAATAAACCTGAGCTTGATTAGCGGCTATGCCCCCATAACAACAGCCAATAAACTGTACAAGTCTCCCTGTATATATAAATATACAATCACAATCCACTGTGTGGCGCGGGGGGCTGCCCGCATACAAAAGGTCCATAGTTCGGTGTAACACCCACGATGCGGCTATATCTCCCACGTGTCGAAGCACGACTTAGAGGCATAACCGCATTGTGGTTTTTGTCGCAAGAAGGGTCATCTTCACACAATCCCATGTAATGAACAAGAATGGGATAAAGAGTTGGCTTACAATCGCCACTTCACACAATGAACATATAATAAATCATACATCATTCAGAGTACACACATAGTCCGACTACGGACGAAGCCAAAAGAAAAGAAGATAACCCAACTGCTAGATCCCCGATCGTCCCAACTTGGCTCCACTACTGATCAACATGAAACGAAACATAGCAACAACTAAGGTCTTCGTTGAGCTCCCATCTTAGCTCGGTTGCATCATCTGCACTGGTATCATCGGCACCTGCAACTGTTGTGATAGTATCTGGTGAGTCACGAGGACTCAGCAATCTCAAAACCCGTGAGATCAAGACTATTTATGCTTATGGGTAGGAAGGGGTAAAGTGGTGAGGTTGCAGCAGCGACTAGCATATATGGTGGCTAACATACGCAAATAAGAGCGAGAAGAGAGCAAACGGAACAGTCGTGAAGCTAGCAATGATCAAGAAGTGATCCTGAACTCCTACTTACGTCAAACATGACCCAAAACCGTGTTCACTTCCCGGACTCCGCCGAAAAGAGACCATCACGGCTACACACGCGGTTGATGCATTTTAATTAAGATCTGGTGTCAAGTTATCTACAACCGGACATTAACAAATTCCCATCTGCCTATAACCGCAGGCACGGCTTTCGAAAGATTATACCCTGCAGGGGTGTCCCAACTTAGCCCATCACAAGCTCTCACGGTCAACGAAGGAATAGACCTTCTCCCGGGAAGACCCGATCAGCCTCGAAATCCCGGTTCGCAAAACATTTCGACAATGGTAAAACAAGACCAGTAAAGCCGCCCGATGCGCCGACAAATCCCGATAGGAGCTGCACATATCTCGTTCTCAGGGCACACCGGATTGTCCAAACTTTCGGTAGGCCAGCCCAGAGTTGCCCCTGGTGGGCACCGGCGGTTGACAGGTTGGACCAACACTCACGACGAGCACTGGCCCGGGGGGGGGGGTAAAATAAAGATGACCCTTGAGTCTGCAGAACCCAAGGGAAAAAGGCTTAGGTAGGCAAATGGTAAAACCAAGGTTGGGCCTTGCTGGAGGAGTTTTATTCAAAGCGAACTGTCAAGGGGGTCCCATAAATCACCCAACCGCATAAGGAACGCAAAATCCGGGAACATAACACCGGTATGACGGAAACTAGGGCGGCAAGAGTGGAACAAAACACCAGGCATAAGACCGAGTCTTCCACCCTTTACCAAGTATATAGATGCATTAATTAAATAAGAGATATTGTGATATCCCAATCATAATCCTGTCCATCATGGAGCAATCTTCAACTTCACCTGCAACTATCAACTCTATAAGAGGGCTGAGCAAAGCGGTAACATAGCCAAGCAACGGTTTGCTAGGAAGGGTGAAAAGGTTAGAGGCTGACATGGCAATATGGGAGACATGGTAAACAAGGGATAGGCAGCGCATCATAGCGATAGAACGAAGCAACTAGCAAGCAAAGATAGAAGTGATATCAAGGGTAATGGTCATCTTGCCTGAGATCCCGCTAGGAAGAAGAACGGGTCCATGAAGAAGACAAACGGACGTAGTCGAACGAATCCTCACAACTCCGGAACGAAACCGAAGCTAACGAGAGAAGCAAACCGGAAAGAAGCAAACAACACGGTAAACACACAAGCATAAACATGGCATGATGCACAATCAAGTACGATGCATGTTCGGTTTAATGAGGCATGGCATGGCAAAGTGCAACAAACAATACTACAAGTTAAATGGAGCTCAATATGCAACGAGTTGCATATTGACGGAACACCACAACAATTATTTAGTTCCCTCTTCTTTATGTACCCAACATTATTAAATGTTGTTAAACATGGCAAGAGGTGAAGCATAATTAAACTACCTATCTAGGCAAGTTTAAGTGAGGCCGGAAATAACAAACAACAATTTCGGAAAATCCCCATGTCATTTAGTAGTTTAATGCAAACACAATTTTAAACATTTAAATGTAGTTATCATGATGCGGATGACATATGAAAGTTTATGCAATTTTAAGAAAACGTTAACATGAGCATGATACGAGGCATTAGTCGCCATGGCGGAATGAAAAGGGTGCCACGGCGGCGAAACAGAAAATGATGCCACGGCAACATATCCGAAAATGATGCCACAGCAACATATCCGAAAATGATGCCACGGCAACATATCGGTTCCGGTAGCTCATGAAGGTACCGGTGCAAAAGGAGGCGTGCGGATGAGCGCAACATGCAAGAAGGTGGGGTGATCCCGGATTCCGGGTTCCCACGGGACGGCGGCATGGCAAACGAGGAAGGAACGCACACGAAACAAACGAGCACGATGCAAACATACGGTTCATCTCATACAACACATGCATGCATTCGTTCACGGGCGGTCATCTCGGGGTTATACCTTCGAAGCGTGCGTTTCGGGCGGAACGAGTTCGTCGAGGGAAGTAGTCGTTCACGGGTCGTAGGGGAAGTAGTCGTTCACGTTCGTCTCGGAGAGGTACTTGACGAATCCAACATCTTCGGGGCGATGGTAGTGGTTCAGGGACGTCGTGGGAAGTAGTGGAAGTAGTTGTACACGGCGACGGTAGTCGTACAACGGTCCGTAGGTGTTCGAGTCATCGGTAGAGGAACTGGGCGGACCATGTAGTCGAACTTGGCGCATCATCGTGTAGTTGTACACGGTCGTAGGGGAACTTGATGAAATCCACCTCGGATGTAGTCGTACACGTGTCTTCGGGTTCGTAGTTGTACTTGGCGAAAACCGAGATGGTCTGGACGATCCGGTGAGACGACATGGTTCGGGGCGGTCTCGGTCTTGGTCCTGAACTTCAGGAGGTCACCGGTCGAAGTGGCCCACGCGAGCACTCACGCGCGGGCAAGAGAGCGAGCGCTGATGCTCACGCGTCGAGCAAGGAAAACAGAGGTGGAGCCAGTCGAAGTGGGCGAGCAGAGATGCGTCCTCCACCCCAATCAAACGAAGCAGAGGCGGGGCAGGGGGCTTGCAGCGGAGGCTGGCGCTCCGGAGCCGAAGACGGCGGCCGGGAATGGCGGCATAGGCAGGAGGCCAACAGCGGCGCCGCGATCTCCGATGATGCAGCATGACGGAGAGGCGTGGGGACGGCTGGGGAAGAGGCCACAGGCAGCCAGCAGCAGCTTCGGTGGCCGACGAACGGGGCTCCAGGAGAGGTGGAGAAGGGCGGCGAGGGGCTCGGCGATGGGGACGCCTGATGCAGGAGGAGGAAGGGCGAGGCCGCGGTGCTGGGGAGGAAGAGAGGCTGCGAGGGAGATGAGGGAGGAGGGTTCGGGCGCGGTGGAGGCGACGAGGGGATCGGGAGGAGCGGGGCTCGATGGGGAACGAGGGAAAGGGGGTCGAGAGGATGGAGTCTCTCCTGAGCGGCGGCGCGAGGGAACGTGAGGGAGCGATCGAGAAGAGGGGGTCGGGCTAGGGTTAGGATTAGATGGGCTAGGCCTAGGAGCAGAAGGGCCTTGGAGGCAGGCTGCTGGGCTACTTCTCTCACTACTAAAAGAAAGGAAAAAAAACAGAGATGAGAAAGAAAAGAAAAAGAGGTTAGAGGTGGAGCTTGAGCAGGAGGGTATTTTCCTCGGACTCATAAAAATGAGCTCGTTCCAGGAAAATAAAAGGCCACGATTGCAAGATTTAAATTCAAACTCGTTTGAATTAAATTCAAATGGGTTTGAACTAGGACTTGATAAAAGGAAGGTCCAAAAATGTTCGGATTTTTGGTGGAGCTCCGAAAAATGACGAAATAATTTATGGGCAAGGTTGGAGACCAAACTTGAAGCAGAAAAGGAATGAAATTATTTTGCAAGTGTGTTTTGGTGATTTCCGAAATAAAGAAATATTTAATATAGCTCCCTAATAATAGTAGGAGACTTTGAATATGTTTTAAAGAGAAATCACCATGTGAATATCCCTCGATTTAAATAGATCAAAAGATCTATGCAATTTATTTAGTTGAGTTTTAAAAATTAGATGGCATGATGGCATGATGACATGATGCAATGCAAAAATAAAAGAGCAAGCAAAAAATAAACACATGGCAAAGCTCGGAATAGCTGCAAGTCTTCTGAAGCATCGGTCTCGGGGCGTTACATTCGGCTTGACCCTATTTGCACTCAAGAGATTGCATTTTCACAGTTCATTAAAATAAACCAACTTTACGCACGGTCACACCAGATTCTTTCACCTGGTTTTTTTACAGATGCCCATCATGCTATACCCTTCAAGGATACGGCACAACAAAGAGAAAGGCGCAGACGTGCAGCAGGGCCCCGTTCAAAGGTTTCTTTTTAGATTAAGACCCTGTGTAAACCTTTTTATTGTCTCTTGTTGTCTCATACCCTCCTAGGACTCAAAATGACCAAGAGGCATACCGGCATTATTGACGATCTTACGGTTCGCCGTGCTAAAGTAGATGTTACAGAAGCAGCAACCAGTGTGTTTGTGAGCTCTATGCGCTCACCACATGTTCTCTTTCGTCACACCGGATTGTTGCACGTACCTTGAAATTCAGGGCGCATTATCGAGGGCTGTATTCAGCCAAGTATATGTTGTAAAGTCCGAATACCTTCGGGAGTGTTCGACGTTGCGAGTTTGGCCTTATATGCATCAGCTCCGAATCATGTCTTTGGTCAATAGTTGGGTTTTCCCAGCTCCCGTGTTTTGCTACCTTATGTTCCACTCTATCGGTTAAGGTGGCACGGGAGAACTACTGCGATTGTGCCTTGGTTCATCCTGATGAGCACCTTAGTAGAGAAAGCCAAAAACTGACTGTCATGATACAGCGAGAGACTGGTCAACCACTCAGTGACTCAGCGGAATCTTCGCGATTCATCCGCATTAACAAAGGACCGGTTTTCCAGTCACGTATGTAACCACATCGTATTCGGATAAACGCGGACATATCAGGGGATATATAGTAGCCCCACCGTCAAACTCCTAGGGCTAAGTGAAAGTGTTAAAGCTATATAGTCCGATTGCCTCGTTCGCCGCACTACCACCTCCTTAACGGACCAAGATGTTGCATCAAGTGTGATTACGTGCTTTTCCGAACACCCCCGCGTTATATGCAAGGGGGCTGAAGCCAACAACTGCAAACTTTCATGTTATATACATATATACATAAACGGCCGCACAGGAGGCACTAAAACACTTTACGGGCAAAGGTATAAATATAGCCTTTATTATCAAAAGCATTGTTTTACAATCAATATACATGTCATTCGAACATGATATTCTTTGAGCACTGAGCCTCTATTAAACGGGCACCTTCTAAGACTTCTCCAAAATAGTGCTCTGGCGAGTCCTGGCCCTCGGGTGGACCCCTGATTGCAATGTCGGTGGCCTCCATCCATGCCTAGTATGTCTTAACACAGGCAAGGGCCATCCGCGCACCCTCTATGCACGCCAACCGCTTGACAGCATCAATATGCGGCACAACACGAATAAATCATTGCACCAAACCAAAATAACTACCCGGACTTGGTTCCTCCGGCCACAGGCGATCCTCGATAGCCTTCATGGCAAGGCCGGACAACCTATGGAGCTCGGCCCATTCGGCCATTTGCTCGTTCAACAGCAGCAGACGCCTTGTCATACTGAACTGCGACCAGAACAGTCGTTCCGCTTCATGATCTTCTATGTCTCAAAAATACCACGTCGCGTTGGCAACACTCTTTGACAAGTCCAAGTATGCGTCTAGAGAACTCCACAATTGATCAAGAGGGGCATACTTCAGATTGCCGAATTTAGATCGCAATAAAAAGGGCTTCCTATCCATGATCTCACTGGCTTGCCAGAGCTCCTCCCGAGCCGCTCTAATCTCAGAGCGAGTTTCCTTTGCTTCCTATAAGGCCTTTTCTAGGTC
Source organism: Triticum dicoccoides (assembly GCF_002162155.2). Lineage (NCBI taxonomy): Eukaryota > Viridiplantae > Streptophyta > Magnoliopsida > Poales > Poaceae > Triticum > Triticum dicoccoides. The sequence continues at coordinate 533,658,569 of NC_041389.1, forward strand.
AGCCGTTTTTGCTTGGTTTTCCCTTTCGAGAAGCTCATATCGGCTAGCGGCATTCTGTAGCTCAAGAGCCATATTGGCCATTCTATCCTCACTTTGGCGATGAGCAGCCTTTTTGGCTTTCAATTCACCAGCTGCCTTCTCGGCAGCCGCATTGCTTATCCTGGCTTGCTCCTTGGCCAGGCAAGCTCAGCCCGAAGGGTCTCCACGGCGGCAGCACCATCTGCAGTCAAAGCATATTATCAATCCCAGCATCATGCTCTTATTAATATTCGCTGACCGCCCAAATATACATACCTTGTGCCTCGTCAAGCCGCTTGTTCACAAGCCTAATGTCTTCATCCGCCACATCAAGTTGCCGCTTCAGTTCGGAAAATTCGGTAGCCCGGGTAGCTGTCGGGGCTGCAACCGCCTGTGTACAAAATTGGCATAATCATTACCTGAGATCATTTCTATTTTTGTACCTCTGATCTCCCCAACTAGAGTATCAGGGGCTACTATCTATACACAGTGCACCTTGTGTTTACGGTACAATCAAAAAATATCACATTGCGTACCTCAAAGCCTCTTAGCAGGCTCGTAAAAGCTTCTTTCAATCCGCTTTTTGAGGACGAAATTCTATCAACCACCGTACCCATTAAGGTACGATGTGCCTCCGAGATAGGCGCTTGCCGCAGAAGACCCGTCAATGTGTCCGGCTGTATATTGGACAGTGCGTGGCTTTTTCTGTTGGTCTCTAGGAGCCAAACACCCCAGACCTCGGGCGGCCGAAGAATTACCTTCTGGCCTTTGCGGATCGGGAGATAACCTCCAAGACACCTCAGGGTCGTCCGCCTTATGAGGCGGGGAATTAGGAGGAGGCGTTTCGCTCTCCATCATCTCTTGAAGAAGATCGTCCGAGGACGAAGATTGTTGAGGGAGGCTATAGGACGAACTGCAAAACATACGTCTCAGTCGTTATTCTCAGGAAAATAACGGGGTATGCTTACAAAGCACCTTTGTTCACTTATGGCTCAGTTAACAGATGGCGCCCCTGTGTGCGCTGTGCAGCAATGTTGCCCTCCGGGGCAGGGCCCCATGATAAAGGTTTCTTCCCTCATTTGGAGACCTCTACTTCCAAGTCTTCGGGGGCGGCCCTTTTCTTCCCGTGGGGGGTGGGGATACTAGATTCTCCTCCCCGTTCATCCTCCGACACGGGAGTACCAATTTCGCCAGATATGGTGTGTAACATACCTCCAGTGTGAAGTCCGCTTTCGGCCTCCCCACTCCTCTCCTTGTCCTTCCCCGATGGCACTTGATAAGATGCACGAGCCATCATCCTTTTTAATACAGGATCCACCGAATCTTCGGAAAGAGGGGCCGAACACTTGATCCTCTCTGCTTTTTTTAATCCAGGCCTGGCTGGGGATGGTTTTTCAGAATAATTTTGTGAAGAATGTAACGACAACATGTTTGGTTATGGAATTATTTACCGGGGTATCTGGATGGTTGTAATCGATGCCTGCATCCTCTGTTGTGTCCGGACACTTTATTCGTGATCCGAAGAGCAATTGATACATCCCTTCGAGTGTCATGCCGAAGAAGTGCTGAACAGTTCGCGATCCTTCCCGGTTGAACTCCCACATACGAAGAGGTTGACCCTGGCATGGCATGGCCCGACGAACTAGCATTATTTGGATTACTTTTACAAGACTGATGTCCTTCTTGATGAGATCCTTAATGCGGCTTTGCAATGTCCGCACGTCATCAACCGATCCCCAGTCCAGCCCCTTGTTGAGCCATGATGCAAGCTGTGGCGGAGGAGTCGAGCGGAAGGCAGGGGTGGCTGCCCAGTTTCTACCTCGGGGTGCTGTGATATAAAACCACTCCCATTGCCTTAGGTCAGAAACTTCCGAGAAGGAACCCTTTGGCTATAAAACATCGGAACCTTTGCTTATTATAGTGCCTCCGCACTCCGTGGGTCGCCCGTCGATTATCTTCGGCTTCACATTAAAGGTCTTGAGCCATAAGCCGAAGTGTGGGGTAATGCGGAGGAAGGCCTCGCACACAACGATGAACGTTGAGATGTGAAGGTAGGAATCTGGAGCTAGATCATGAAAATCTAGCCCGTAATAGAACATGAGACCTCTAACAAAGGGATGAAGACCGAAACCTAGCCCTCGAAGGAAGTGAGAGATGAATACAACCCTCTCGTTGGGTTTGGGAGTAGGGATAACCTGCCCTTGAGCAGGAAGCCTGTGAAGGATTTTGGCGGTCAAGTACCTAGCCTCCCTAAGCTTCATGGTGTCCTCTCTGTGACAGAACAGGCCATCCACCAACCTTGAAGGCTGGATCCGGACATGGTCGGAGGTCCGAAGCCCTTGGACCGAGCCTTGGGTATTGGAACTCGAGGTGGGAGAAGGGAAGGATCAGGCGTGGAAAGAAAAGGATAGGTCTTGACCTCTTTATAAAGGGGATGAATGTCAAGCGTCCTCTGTGCAGCCGTTTGGAACTTGCCTAATCCAAGGAGTCATACTAATGGAGCGGTTGGGTTACCCACGCCCGGATTGATGAGAATCCCATAATAAGGGGACGCGATCTCTGATTCGACAAGGCGTGCCAGTGAAACCACCTCGCAAAACGCATAGTGGCAGGTTGGAAAAACGTTTGAATAATAATCGGGCCGCGGCGTGATGTCACACTATGGAAAACTTGTCAGTAGATTAGACTCGTGGAATATTATACTCTATACGATGGTATGTCGAATTTGTTTTTTAGAGCTGGATACGATTCTTGTGTTCAAGATCTACTTTGGAGTATTAGGAGAAGGAACCCGCCTTGCAATGTCGAAGACAATCTACGCGCCAGACTCATCGTCATTGAAGCCTGGTTCAGGGGCTACTGAGGGAGTCCTAGATTAGGGGGTCCTCGGACACCCGGACTATATGCTTATGCCAGACTGTTGGACTATGAAGATACAAGATCAAAGACTTCATCCCGTTTTCGGGTGAGACTATCCTTCACGTGGATGGCAAGCTTGGCAATTCAGATATGTAGATTCCCTTCTCTGTAACTGACTCTGTGTAACCCTAGCCACCTCCGGTGTCCATATAAACCGGAGGGTTTAGTCTGTAGGATAACAACAATCATAATCATAGGGTAGCTTCTAGGGTTTAGCCTCTAACTTCTCGCGGTAGATCAACACTTGTAATACTCAAATCATCAAGATCAATCAAGCAAGAAGTCAGGTATTACCTCCATAGAGAGGGCCCGAACCCGGGTAAATATCGTGTCCCCCGCCCCATGTTACCATTAGCCTTAGACGCACAGTTCGGGACCCCCTACCCGAGATCCACTGGTTTTGACACCGATAGTTGGGATGTAAAATATTTGAACTATATTTAATTTTAACTAGTGCTACATGTGGCTATTTGAACTTCTATGCCCTTTGCATGCGGCTACTTGATCGTGCAGACTGGAGAAAAAATTCCGAAAGGTCGGATGTATACAGCTCTGGTTGAATGTCGACCTCCGACATCCGTGTCTTTGAACTGGTCCCCCTATCCACGGATGGATGCGAGACATTTTTAGCGGGTTGCCGCTGAAGATGGCCTTAGAGGTGGGAGTTCTACACTGCAGCTAGTTGCCTCCAACAAAAACTGGTCGGTCGCCTCTATGCTTGGAGGAAGCCTCCAAGGGCCTAAATAATTCGAAGGCCTCACTTGATTGCATGCTTAGTTTGTCTAGTGGATGTGAGCAGCTCTAAAGCGGGGATGAAAATGACTTTGTACTCATTTTTTAACTCATAGTGGGTTTCTTCCATCTTAGAGGTGGTATGAAATGCTATATACTGTGGCATTATTAGCCAACTCCAGAAATTTTGTGTGGGTATCAGGTTAGAGGCAGCTTTGTCTGCATACGCTGCTGTTGATTCTCTAACATAGCTTGAAAAAGTGTTACATTATGAGATGGAGGGAGTATATCTTTTTGAAAAGGTTAGCGCAAAATGAAGCTTCCCTAGAATTATAACTGATACATCTCCAACGTATCTATAATTTTTGATGTATTCATGCCATGTTTATAATATTTTTACATGATTTTAGTATTATTTGGTTAGAACTAACCCGGACTGACGTTGTTTTCAGCAGAACTACCGTGGTGTTGTTTTTGTGCAGAAATAGAAGTTCTCGGAATTTGCTGAAAATCAACAGAGATTTTTTTGAAAATATAAAAAATACTAGAACAAAAAGTTACCGGAGGGGAGTCTCGTGGGCCCCACGAGGGTGGAGGGCACCCCCCAGGGAACGCCCCCTGCCTCGTGGACTCCCTGTGGGGCCCCTGACTTGTTCTCGACGCCAACCTCTCCTATAAATCTCCAAACCTCCAGAACATAACCTAGATCGGGAGTTCCGCCACCGCAAGCCTCTGTAGCCACCAAAAACCAATCGGGACCCTGTTCCGGCACCCTGCCGTAAGGGGGAATCATCACCGATGGCCATCTTCATCCTCCCGACGCTCTCCATGATGAGGAGGGAGTAGTTCACCCTCGGGGCTGAGGGTATGTACCAGTAGCTATCTGTTTGATCTCTCTCTCTCTCTCTCTCTCGTGTTCTTGATTTGGCACGATCTTGATGTATCGGAAGCTTTCCTATTATAGTGGGATCATATGATGTTTCTCCCCCTCTACTCTCTTGTAATGGATTGAGTTTTCCCTTTGAAGTTACCTTATCAGATTTAGTCTTTAAGGATTTGAGAACACTTGATGTATGTCTTGCATGTGCTTATCCGTGGTGACAATGGGATATTCACGTGATCTACTTGATGTATGTTTTGGTGATCAACTTGCGGGTTCACTCACCTTGTGAACGTATGCATAGGGGTTGGCACGCGTTTTCGTCTTGACTCTCCAGTAGAAACTTTGGGGCACTCTTTGAAGTTCTTTGTGTTGGTTTGAATAGATGAATATGAGATTGTGTGATGCATATCGTATAATCAAACCCGCAGATACTTGAGGTGACATTGGAGTATCTAGGTGACATTAGGGTTTTGTTTGATGTGTGTATTAAGGTGTTATTTTACTACAAACTCTAGGGCTGTTTGTGACACTTATAGGAATAGCCCAATTGATTGATTAGAAAAAATAACTTTGAGGTGATTTCGTGCCCTACAATAATCTCTTCGTTTGTTCTCTCTATTAGTGACTTTGGAGTGACTCTTTGTTGTATGTTGAGGGATTCTTATATGATCTAATTATGTTATCATTGTTGAGAGAACTTGCACTAGTGAAAGTATGAACCCTAGGCCCTGTTTTAGAGCATTGCAATACCGTTTTCGCTCACTGTTGATACTTGCTATCTTGCTGTTTTTATATTTTCAGGTTACAAAAACCTATATCTGCCATCCATATTGCACTTGTATCACCATCTCTTCGCCGAACTAGTGCACCTATACAATTTACCATTGTATTGGGTGTGTTGGGGACACAAGAGACTCTTTGTTATTTGGTTGCAGTGTTGTTTGAGAGAAACCATCTTCCTCCTACGCCTCCCACGGATTGATAAACCTTAGGTCATCCACTTGAGGGAAATTTGCTACTGTCCTACAAACCTCTGCACTTGGAGGCCCAACAACGTCTACGAGAAGAAGGTTGTGTAGTAGACATCAAGCTCTTTTCTGGCGCCGTTACCGGGGAGGTTAGTGCTTGAAGGCATATCTTTAGATCTTGCAATTGAATCTTTTAGTTTCTTGTTTTATCACTAGTTTAGTATATAAAAGAAAACTACAAAAAATATGGAATTGAGGGTACCTAATATGCTTCATCATACTAAAAAATATGTCTTTTGTGAAAATAAGGAATCCGATAATTGTGCCAAAGTGTTAGAAGAAGAACGCAATAAATTGTTTGGCATAAATTTTTTGAATGATGAGCATTATTGCAATGTTGTTAGTATGAACTCTTTGAATATCCATAGTACTAATGATGATTGCACCAGTCATGATAAAAATGTCTCTTATAAGCATGTCAACTTTTGTGGAGTGCATGAGTTTGCAAGTACACACCAAATAGGGAAGATAGATTTTGCAAGAGGCATAAGTATTTAGAAACTAAATGGTTGCAAGAAAGGCTAGATGTTTGTGCTGAAAATTTAAATTTTCTTAGCCATCCTTGTGAACTTTGCCATGAACATAGTCATTTAAATATCCAATACAAATTGTTTCATGATCAAATCGTGTACAAAAATTGTGATGACTTGATTTCCCTTGCGCATCATAATGAACTTAGTTTGCTTTTGGGTTATGAAGAAATTAAACGTATAACTAAGGATATTCCAGAATTTGCCCTTGAGATAGTTCTTAATTTAGATCTAGAGGAAATTTATATGTATTGTGCGGTGAATTCATTGAAAATCCTTATATTGCCAAATACATAAAGACAAGGACACAAATAGAAGATGAAGAGAATACTAATGAAAGGGAAGAAATTTCCCAATATCCTCCTACTCTTTCTTATGATGAATCAGGTAACGAGGAGGAGCTTTCTATTCAACCAATGTCATTAATAAGGAGCTCCAAAAAGAGGATTGAACCCACACATAATGTGAAAAAGAAAAATAAAAGACGAAGAAGCAATGGTAAAAAGGTATCCCTCCCAAATGATGTTGCTCCTATTACTCATTGTGATGATGATAATTGCTATACTATTGGTGCTATCCATACTATTAATGATGAGAGTGATTATGCTTATGATATGCAAAGGCCCAAGCTTGGGGATGCTATATTTGATGAGAATGATATGTTTGAGAATTCATTGCTGCAACTAATGTTTGTCCCAAGCTTGGGGATGCTATTTTTAATGAAGATGACATTTTTAGTTACCCAAGTTTTGATATGCAAATTTATTATGATGATAGCATGCCTCGTATTTATGATGATTATATTGATTAAAGTGGCTTTGGAAGAGTGTCAACTTTAGGGAGTAATGATCCCACTATTTTGGAGGGTGTTGAATCTGATATTTATGAAAGTGGATTTGGAGAGGTCATGACTTTATTTAGTGATCAATCCACTATTTTGGAAGAGGTTCCAATTGATTATGAGAACAAAGTTGCTATCTATGAAGATTATTGTGATGACATGTATGCTATAAAGAATAATGATAACCATGAAACTTGTCATCATGATTTTAATTTTCAATTTGATTATGCCTCACATGAGAGTTATTTTGTTGAGTTTGCTCCCACTACTATTCATGAGAAGAATTTTGCTTATGTGGAGAGTAATAAAAATTCTATGCTTGTGGCTCATGAAAAGAATGGTTTATGTGGTGGTTATATTGTTGATTTCATTCATGATGCTACTGAAAATTATTATGAGGGAGGAATATATGCTTGTAGGAATTGCAATAATATCAAGTTTCCTCTCTATGTGTTGAAAATCTTGAAGCTATGCTTGTTTTGCTTTCCTATGCCAGTTGATTATTGTTCCCATAAGTTGTTTGCTCACAAAATCCCTATGAATATGAAGTGGGTTAGACTTAAATGTGCTAGTCATATGCTTCATGATGCTCCTGTTATGTTTCAATTCTTATCTTTTATGTGAGCATCATTGTCATCATCATGCCTAGCTAAAAAGGCATTAAAGAAAAGTGCTTATCGGAAGACAAACCAATATTTACCCCTACTATTTTTGTGTGTTCACATGATTAAGCTACTGTAGTAATCATGTTTTATAGCTTTTGTTTCAATAAAGTTCCAAGTAAGACCTTTGGGATAGCTTACAGTGATAGTTGTGTTGATCCTCACTACAAAAAAATACACTTCTGTGATGATACGTGTTTGTCACAGTAGGTCGCGTTTTCTGACATGCATGTATATCCATGGTGATTTTATGATAGAATCAAGATAGTCATACCTGTGCTGTCATAAAGGTGTTGCATCACATTACCAAAATTACCATCACGGAAGTGTCCACTTCCATGACGATAAATCACGCATTACAGAAGTGCTTTCCTCAATGGTGACCGACACGTGGCATCCACCATAACGGAACGCCGTTAAGCTATCGGGTCCGGTTTTGGACCCGATAACCCGTTAATAGCCCGGACCAATGGGGATTTTCCACGTGTAAAATTATCATTGGCTGGAGGAAACACGTGTTAGCTCCGCGTTGGCGCATGTGTCACTCATCCAATGTGCGAGATGTGCCTATGATATGTTGACACGTGGACCGGCCCAAAAGTGGCCCATAAAGTTTAAATGGGCCGGCGCAACTAAAGGCCCACAAGATTTTGCGGACCATAATGGGCCGGCCCAGCTAAAGGCCGACGAGATTTTGCGGACCATAATGGGTTGGCCCAGCTAAAGGACCACAAGATTTTGCAGGCCATAATGGGCCGACCCAGGTAAAGGCCCACAAGATTTTTGTGGGCCAATGGGCCAGCCCAGGTAATGGCCCACAAGATTTTTGCAGACCATAATGGGCCGGCCCAGCTAAAGGCCCATGAGATTTTGCCGACATTAATGGGCCGGCCCAACTGTAGGCCCACAAGATTTTGAGGACCCTAGTAGGTCGGCCCATTAACTGGCTACCATGTTTTGGGCCAAATGTCGGCCCATATTTGATCCGGTGCATTAATGGCCTACCTTGTTCCGGCCCTAATAATGGCCCATATGAGATCCGGCCCGTTAAAAGCCTACCATGTTCTGGGCCAAATTACGGCCTAGATCAGCTCCGGCCCTTTAAGAGGCTTTGGGCTAAATTATGGCACATATCAGATTCGGCCTGTCAACTGGACGCTATGCTTTTGGGCCCACTTGCTAAAGGCCCATTTAGTGATTCGGCTTGATATTAGTTTCGGCCTGTTAAGGGCCCGTTTAACATTTCGGCCCTATATTAATTTCGGCCTATTAAAAGTTTGTCATGTAGTTCGGCCTAACTACGACCCGGTTTGCATCCGGCCTGCTCGCAGCCGATAATCTGATTGGGCCAAACAAGGACCGAGACAATTTTGGACTGTTAAAAGCCTGTGATTTGATTGGCACAATCATAGCCCGGGGTCCATTTCGGGCTGCTGCCGGCCCGTGAGCTGTTCGACATGTTTCAAGCCCAACACTACAAAAAAATACACTTCCGTGATGATACGTGTTTGTAATAATAGGTCGCGTTTTTTGTCATGCATGTACATCTGATTTTATGACACAATCAAGATAGTCATACCTGTGCTGTCGTAGAAGTGTTCCATGACATTACCAAAATTATCGTCATGGAAGTGTCCACTTCCATGACGATAAATCACGCGTCACAGACGTGCTTTCGTCAAGGGTGACCGACACGTGGCATCCACCGTAACGGAACGCCGTTAAGCTATCGGGTCGGGTTTTGGATCCGATAACCCGTTAACAGCCCCGACCAATGGGGATTTTCCACGTGTAAAATCATCATTGGCTGGAGGAAACACGTGTCGGCTCATCGTTAGGACAGATGTCATCCACTCATTGGACAGAAGGCGCCTATGATACGTCGACACGTGGCATGGCACAACAGAGGCCTATTCCTGTGAAAAGGCTGGCCCGCTTGACTTGGTCAAAAGGTGGCGGGCCGGCCCATGGAAAGCCTGTTAACGGCCTGTTCGCATATAACCCATTTATAGCCCGCTAACCCAAGGCCCATTACGCCCTATCCGAATTAGGCCCAGTAGCGTCATCTGGGCCATCCAATATGATTCCAGCCCGTTTTCACTTCTGGCCCATGTATCGCCCATGACGTCTTTCGGCCCATATGAGGCCCTTTGTAATTCTTGGCCCATTAACAGCCCGTGGTGAAAGTGGCCCGCAATAAACAGTGCATCACTTTATACCCATTAAAGGCCCATGGTGAAACTGACCCGTAATGAACAGTGTATCACTTTCTACCCGTTAACGGCCCATTATTCCATTGGGCCGTTTCCAACACATGTTATCTTTCGGCCTTCTCAGGGCCCATTTATTCTTGGGCTCATTTCCAGCATTTGGTTACTTACGGCCCGTTACTGTCATTTTCTGCTTGTGGGCCAAATTCAACCCGTTTTTAAAGTCGGCCCATTTGTGGCCTGTTAATACGTTGGGCCGTTTTCATAGCGTCATCAAATACGTCCTATTAACGAGGCCCGTTATGGTCGGCCCATGAACGGACGATTCCAACTTTAGCCCGTTTAAGGCCATAATGCGGTCTGATATTGGCCCATGTTTGGCCGATCGATAGGCCGGCAAATATAAGGCCCATTAATGATACGACCCGTAGAAAGCCCATTGTGTCTACGGCCCATAGAAGGCTCATTGTTTCTACGGCCCGTAGAAGGCTCGAAACAGAACTGCACTGACTACAAGCAAACAAATAAACAAGTCAACAAGGAAATAAATAAGAAAGCAACTTATGCTAGGCTATCACGGCTATTACACATATTACATCCACTGGGCATCAAAGTTCGCCACAAGTGCAAATATAGGGAACAAAGCAGCATATAAACGCCGCAGCAAAACAAGTCCAGAACTGAAACCACTTCAGAAGAGCTCAAGAAACAATATCCTGGGTACCCATAATGCTGGCAAGATGCTTAGCAAGCTTATTAACTTTCTCTTGTTTGGCGCTTAAATCCTCCAGCGCTTGCTGTTGCACAAGAAAGTACGCATCTGAATTCTGCAGGGACTTCCTCAGTCCTTCGGCTTCTTGCCGTAGCACAGCTAACTGATGCCTTTCAGCTTGTAGCTGAGACTGAAGAAGCTGAAGTGATTCAGCAGCGAGTTCGAAGAGCTTGTGCCAGCAGTACTGGCCAGTAACTCGAATACTACATCAACGCAGGACTGTGGGGTTTTCTCACTGTCTACAAGATCATTTTTATCACCTTTCTTGGAGACCAACAGGGTTGTCTCACTATCTTGAACTTTATCTGCATTACTTTCTCTACCATTGCATAGCTGGGTGGTCTTCTCCAATATTCTATTTGCATACTACAAGAGAAACAAGCAGACACATCACATGTTTAGCTTGTAGTATACGAAACTCATTTTGGTAAACCGATTTAGTAGTAAGGTGGACAGGATAACAGCATGAAAAAAACATATATCTATGTACTATGGTCACTGTATTTTCCATATCATTCTAGTTTATGTTGCCTAATCAGGATAGAGACACAGTTCAACTCATATATTTTTAAGGCACAGTAGCATAGACAGAATATAAGTGTGAGAAACTACACAACATTGGCAACACTTGTAATGTGCATCACATGAGAACATAACTGTTTATACAACTTAAACTGAAATCAACGTAGAGCAAGAAGTTAGAACAACAATGCAGTTAAAGGAATAGGTTTAAAACATACCTGTTGCGCCATTGGAGTTTCAATTGGATCCTTCAAATTCGAAAGTAGTTGGTATGAGTAAATACAGTGATGCTATAGCAAAGGAGTATGGACCATAGCTACGGAATTTGACATGAGAACAGTTGCTCTTCTGCTTTAAACGTGGAGCTTGGGTTAGCTGTGGTGGTCTTCGTGCTTTGGGCACTGCAGTAGCTTTACAAACTGCTCGTGTGGGGGTACTCTGTGGTGGACATGGTGCTTTGTCAACTAGAAGTGGGTTACTATCCGCTGGGGTTGCGGTTAGATGGGTTGTAGCTGGTTCTCTGCCCAATGGTGTAAGTGTGCAATCTGGAAGAGTCTCGATTATGTGTGGTGGGGCTAGTTTGTGGGTCAGTACAACCACGGTTCTACCTGCATCGATGGGTAGCACTGTCTTTTGTGAAGAATGGGTTTTTGCTCCCTTAGATACTGCCATCACCCCCTCCAATTCAAATGGCTGATAAACAAGAAAAGAAATTGAATGCATAGACATTGTATGATAAAAAGATGTGGTAATTCACATATATGTTGTCTAACCAAACAGGACAGCATGACACAGTTTCACATATATGATGCCTAACTAAACAGTATAGCATGACACAGTTTCAGATATATGATGGATAATTTAACAGGATATAATGGCATAATTCAACATATGATGAGTACCAAAACAGGATGTCATGACAAAACTATATGATGTCTTTCTAAAATAGTTTGGGATGAAATAATTCACATACATGTTGTCTAAGTATACATGATGGCATGATATAATTGACATAATTGATTCATATACTAAGCAGCTGGCACTCGCATGTATGATCTCTAAACTAAGTAGATGGAATTCAATATTGTGCATATGATGTCTAAACTAAGCAATGCAAGAGACCATATGCATCATATGAGAAATATAAAACATTGTGACTTAGAGCATACACCTCAGGTGGGATATAGGACTGGTCATCTGTCTCTGAATCCTCCTCCGAGGAGCTCCCTGTAACCATCGAGATATATGCTTCAACAGGTACCATTGCCTGCTCTGAAGACCTTGTTTTCAGTCCAGATTTTTCCATAACCGGCTCAAATGGCTGATACACACGAAGAGTAGTTCAATACACACAGATTGTCGACAAATGGAATATGTAATGAAAAAAAAGATGGCATGAGATAATTCACATATATGATGCCTGACTACATAGCGGTGCATAATTCACCTATATGATAACTGGCTGAAAAACATGGCATTGCATAATTCACATATCTGATATAGAAAGCAAACAGGAGGCATTCACAGAAAGCATGTCTAATCTAAGCAGATGGCATGGCAATGCAAGACACCATATGCATGATATGAGCAATATAACCCAGCCAAGTTAGAGCATGCACCTCGGGGGGGGGGGAATACGACTGGTCATCTGTCTGTAACAAGCAAGAAATCTGCATCGACAGGTAGCATTGACTGCTCAGAAGACCTTGTTTTCACTCCAGATTTTCCCATGACCGACTCAAATGGCTGACGCACAGGAAGAGTAGATGAATGTGTAAATACTGTTGACAAATGGAATGCATTATGGAAAAAAATATGGCACGATACAATTCACATTTACGATGACTGGCTAAACAGGATGGCATTGCATGATTCACGTATATGATGCCTGGCTAAAGAAGATGGCATTGCATAATTCCCATATACTCCCTCCATTCCTAAATATTTGTCTTTTTAGAGATTTCAAATGGACTAGCACATACAGATGTATATAGACATATTTTAGAGTGTAGATTCACTCATTTTGTTCCGTATGTAGTCACTTGTTGAAATCTCTAGAAAGACAAATATTTAGGAATGGTGGGAGTATGATATAGAAACCAAACAGGTGGCATTCACGCAAAGCAAATCTAAACTAAGCTGATGACATATAAGAGGTATAATGTAAGCAATGCAAGGCGCCATATGGATGATATGACCAACATCAGCATGCCAGGTTAGAGCAAACACCTCAGGTGGTAAACAGGCATGGTTGGCTCCTTCTGAATCCCCATCTGAACAGTTATCTTCCTCTGGAATACAATCTGGAAATGCAGGAGGGCAGGGGGGGGGCACTTCGGCCACCATGGAGTGGCGTCTGCTTGACATTATATACCCACGCAACGGTCTTCTCTTTTTCTCTACATGTTCAGTATGATTGTGTACAATATCTGACATGCATAATAAAAAAATAGTTAGATTTTGTAAGACCTAAGGGGTGCATGCAAAAATCAAGACTGATGGTAGCAAACATGTGGATGGATCCAAAACTAATGATAGCAGGTAGATTATAGCTTGTTTGTTTCCCACCCAACATGAACCACATAGAAGACCCCAGATGAACCAAATAGTAGACATATACTATTCGTTGCTGGCTCGATATGAGACCCATGGGCATTTCAAAACTCAAGTTTGAACTATAAAGTAGCAGGTAATAATAACCGATGTACTCCCTCCATTCCTAAATATTTGTGTTTCTAGAGATTTCAACAAGTGACTACATACAAAGCAAAATGAGTGAATCTACACTCTATAATGTGTCTATATACATCCGTATGTGGTAGTCCATTTGAAATCCTAAAAAGACAAAGATTTAGGAATGGAGGGAGTATAACGTAAGCAAACACGAAAGACTACGACCTCTCATCCGGAACTGTGTAGTCCTCAGGTTCATCTGCTTAGTCGATGATGGTAATGCAGTTGGAGTGGATGCCGACAACGGGGAAGATGATCTGAGGCGGCGAAAGAAAGTCCGAAGGGGGGATCTCTGCTGTTGTGAACGCTTCTGTCGACGGTGCACCTCAGGTGGGGTGGATGACGGCACGGCAGGAGCAGGACATAACACACAGAGTTTTCTTTGACACCTATCTGAAAATGAAGTAAATCTGTAATGGCTCCTTAGAATTGGAGGATTCTATAAACGCAGGAACATGAAAAACACAGGAATAGGATAGGAATGCATGTGCAAAATAGAGCATTTGGAGACATAGGATTTCAGTCAACCTGTGTGTTTGGTTCACATGAATTGGAAGAACACAGGAATGGAGAAACGTGGTCAAATTAAAGTCAAACCACTTGAAAATGAAAAAATAAGCATCTTATTATGCTAGTAATGCAATTAGTTCTATTCTTCATGCATATTAATTTGAAAAGGATGTCCAAGTGAATAAAATTCCTACATTTTTTGTTCGAAAGAGACACCAAAGGAAAAAAATCCTCCAGTTTTGCTTTGCTCCACTCCTTCTAACAGATTTGCATGAATAGTAGTTCCATAGCAAGGATCCCTGAGGGATCGACATGAATGCAGAGTAACAAAGTGATGCGACGAGTGTACAACCTCTTTGGCATAGCCTTGTGGACCTCAGCATCATTGGGTTGGACGTGTAGGATGGTGATGCTGGTCTGACTGTCGGAGGCGGGGAAGAAGATCTGAGGCCTCTGGAAATGGCACCGAGGGTACTGCTCCGCTGTGATGGACAGTTCCGTCGTTGGAGCAGTCCCGGTGAGGTTTACGGCGATGAGGCTGAAGCAGGACAAGACAGACAATGTTAATCTGAAGTGGGACCCTAATATCATCTGCAATAGATGATGTAAAATACATCACCAAAAAGTGCTAGATGTAAAACGCATCAGCCGCGCCACGGCCACTCCGACAGATGCTGTAAGTACTGTTCACTTTGAACTTAACTGATGAAAATGAACTTTACAGTCGAAACTGAATTTTACTGTCGAAACTGATTGAACTAGTAGTAGAGCATTGCAATGGATCTTTAGGACGTTCGAGCACTAGTAGCAGAGAAGCAGTGATCTAAATCAGCAGACGCTCGAGCAGGGAACGCACTAGCAGAGAGCAAGTCGTGCAGTAGCACCGCGAGCAAGTGCTAAAGCAGCAACTCCTATAGATGTTGGAGGTCATGCAGCAGGAGCAGCAGCGCAAGCGAGAGCAAGAGCAGAGCAGCAGCGTGAACGAAAGCAAGAGCAGTGCAGCAGCGCGATCGACAGCAAGAACAGAGCTGCAACACGAGCGAGAGCTGGAGCAGTTGTAGCTAGTGCCGTTGTGGAAGTCGCTGCCGACGAAGCAACGACATGGGGGAGAGACGCCATGGATGATGTGGCCGGCGACAGTGCCGTCGATGGAGACCCGCCATGTCTGCTGGGTATCGAGCACCGGCAACCCCGTGAGATCGAATAAAAGATAAAATGCAGCGGTGAGTGCAGAACCTCCTTGGTGGCGCCGAGTTGGCCTCGGCTTCATCGGAGGAATTGGTGAGGGTGCTGTGGTTCCGGTGGGGCAGGTCAAGACGGCACTGTGGGGATTGAGGTGGTGCGATAGACGAGGCAAACGTCGGAGCAGCTCCTTGGAGGTGGATGTCGGTGTCAAAACTGGCGGATCTCGGGTAGGGGGTCCCGATCTGTGCGTCTTAGGCTGATGGTAACAGGAAGCAAGGGACACAATGTTTACCCAGGTCCGGGCCCTCTCGATGGAGGTAAAACCCTACTTCCTGCTTGATTAATATTGAAGATATGAGTAGTACAAGAGTAGATCTACCACGAGATCGTAGAGGCTAAACCCTAGGAGCTAGCCTATGATGGTATGATTGTAATTGTGATCGGCCTTCTAAGGACCATCCTCTCCGGTTTATATAGACACCGGAGAGGGCTAGGCTTTACATGGAGTCGGTTACAAGGAAGGAAATATAATATCCGGATCACCAAGCTTGTCTTCCACGCAAAGGAGAGTCCCATCTAGACACGGGCCGAAGTCCTGAGTCTGGTATCTTGCCGCTTCTATAGTCCGGACGATGAATATAGTTCGGCCGTCCGGATACCCCCTTATCCAGGACTCCCTCAGTAGCCCCTGAACCATGCTTCAATGACGATGAGTCCGGCGCGCAGTCTTGTCTTCGGCATTGCAAGGCGGGTTCCTCCTTCCAAATACTCCAATGTTCCCATCATGACGAACAATGTCCGGCATCTTCATCAATGTTGTACTCCTCGGCTTCAGTGCTTCAATAATGACCATTTCCACGTGTCGAGTGAATGCGAGGAGTTGAGGCGTTTTTGCATTTGCCACCCTCGGTTCTTCGGGCTAGCCGTCTATTTGAAGAGACGGGGGACCCTAAGATCCAAACACCACTCTCCCTCCTCGAGCAAGCATCCAACAGAGCACCCAGAAAAAACCATTCCACCATGGACGGTCGTTGCAACTCTTCTGCTCGCTCCCCTTGCCCCAAGCCGGGGGACTGGGGAGAGTGTTCGGTCCCACATAGCCGTTTGATAAAGTTACAAACCCAAAGGCTCCTTCCACCGACGTTCATGGTCCCCGTTTGAACTGGAGTGGCCACCTATAATGTCGGAGAACAGGCGGAGAGATCCCCCAATCCATCTTCGGAGGAGCGAATATGCCTAATTCCGCATCTGTTAAGGGGCGTCGGGTTTCCTATTCACCCGTTCCTTCGTGGGCTTCTGGAGCTCTACAGCCTCTAGTTGCACAATTTTACCCCAGCCTCCATACTGCATATAGTAGGGTACGTCACCCTTTGTGAGTTATTTCTAGGCTGTGAGGCTCATTTCGGATTGTGGGAGAAGCTTTTCTGCCTTGTCCCCCGCAACCAGGGAGAATCCCTATGTCAAGTGGGCGGGGCCAAAGTATGGCGTATCGCTGAGACCGGATACCTATGCGGTACTCCCAAGAAGGCACCAGATGACTGGGCTTCAGAGTGGTTTTATATTAACGACGCTCCCCTTCCGGATCCAGTCCGGACAGGACTCCCCAAGTTCAGTAACACCCCGCCGAGGGCACGTCTAAGCTGGCGCCCCTGAGGCCTCCAAGAAGAGGATTCCAGGGAAGTACATTTCCTGATGAGCAGGATAAAGTTACTGGCCAAATCCGTACTGATGATAGTCGAGGTGATGGCAATATGCATAATGCGGGGAGTGCAACCGCTTCAATATCGGAGCAATCCCATGTGTCAGTACAACGGGACGGACTACGCCACCCGCTGTGGCCGTAAGGGTCCGGACTCCCCCACCGCTCTGGCAAGGATACTGTCCGACCTATACAAAGGAGAAGAGGAAGACTTCCTCCATATCAAACCGCGGGACGGATTCTCCATGTATAATCCCCTAAACTGGGTAAGTCATCATTTGTTTCCTTGCTCCACTTATTGTGGCGTCTTTTGCTAAAGTTACCCGCATCGATATTTCTAAGCAGGAATTAAGGAGGGACGTGGAAGGAATCTCCAGCCCTTCACCGCAGCCAGAGGACCCCGAAAGGGCCCTGGATCCGGGACTCGAAGAAGACCCAGATGCAGCCGTGGAGCTTGTCGACGGGATATTTTATCGGGCGAGGCGTGACGGCTCCCCGGTGGCTATCACCGTTGATTATCCCGTGTTGTTACCTTCGTAGCATGTAAGTCAAGCCGAAAACTCGATCCTTCGAAGAGGATTCTTTCCTGATATCACACCTTATCACTGATATGTCGTGCCTTTGCAGAAGCGACGTTCGGAGCGCAGGGCCGAGCCCCTAGGGACCCATCAGCCACAGGTGTCCGGATTGGGTAGGCTCAAGAGGAAAGCGATTGCAACCGACACGCCTCTACAGATGTAAGAAAACAACCTCTCATGTAATTCGTTGTCATTTGAAGTATAATAGTGCCCTTTTTACATCTTGGCAGGAAGAGGAATATCCGGACTGTATCTGGAGATCCTGCCAACCACACCTCCACCAGTCGGGCTCCAAGACCAACTTCGAGAGAGGAGGCGGATGCAGGGCCGATGCCGCATAGTCCTCCGACAGAGGACGCAAACATGCTCTCTGCCACAAATTCGGAAGTAGAGAGCGCCATGCATCATCGGCGTCGACGGGCCGTGCTTCGCAACAACATCTTTTCCGAAGAGGCATTTAATGCTTTCAATTTGGGAGACACAAACATCCGAGCTGCTCAAAGCGGACTCGCTCGGGCAAAAGTCCAGTATACCAAAGATATACGGCTAAGAAAGTTTGATGAGCATATATATAGCAGTAGCCCCACAGACTTGAAATGGTTGAAACAACAGTTTTAAGTATCAATTCATGCGCAGGTTCTTGTAGATGAGAACGAGCAATTGTCTCGGGAGCTAGAGGAGTGCAAAAATTAACTGAGGGCCACAGTTCCCAAGCTAGAAGAATCCCAGAAGGCCTCATATGGTAACATTTATCTGAATTATATGAAAATGCACCAGTTGGCAACTGGCTGGTATGACAAATTTAACAGAAATTTCTGTAGAAAACCCCGGAGTAAATCCGGAGGGCGGGAGGGATGACGAGTCGCATCTCGAGAGGCAACTAGAGGCTGGCGAGCGTATTCTTACGCAAGTGAAGCAGGAGAAGAATGCCCTCCAAGATGCCAATGTTCGGCTGGACGTGGATTGAAGGACGTCCGTGCGCAGCTGGCAGACTCCATGAAGGAGAACAGAAGGCTTCGCCATGACATTTATCGTAAGTGCCTAAACGAACTGTAGCATAGTTCGACGAGGAAGTATATTGAAAAATTTATGTTTGCAGGAACGTCGACGGGTCGCCTTGAGGAGGAGATGCCCGCTTCTGCAGGTGATTTACTGCAGGACCTCTCACAACTACACGAGTGAGCTCGGAAGGTGATGCAGGGCATTGCACAGTCTCTGTGGCCATCGAGCTCCCTGCCAAATGGCATGGGGGGGGGGGGCTTGTGGACATGCTTCAAGGAGCACGGTGGCGCTTCCGTTTGTGGAAGATATCAGCCTGCCGGCAAGGTACAAGAGAAGCATGGGCGATGGTGAAGACGCGCTACACCAAGCTGGACCCGAACCATATGGCCGAAGTTGGACCGTCCGGGCCAGATGGGCAAGAAATTCCTGTGAGTTTGGTATATGACCAGGTGGCGTTAGCCGCAAAGTATTATCAACAGGATTGTAAGCTAGATAGCCTGTTGGATGGTATAGAGGATGAATATAATCAGTCCAAATGACTGTGTAATTTGATGGACATAAGTAGCCCCTAGCCAGATTAAAATCATTTGTCATGGCGGACCTTTTCGCTTCAGCCCCCCGATCCTAAAGTCCGGGGTGTGTCCGAATATCCGCTCGGTTATACAAAACCGGAGTATGCGCGGAGACCAGGCATAGGGGTCATAAGTGATTGAACAGACAAGTACCCAACTAGTTATGTTATATTACATGGTTAGTAAGAAACATCTTCCAGGGAGAATAGTTCCGTTAAGGGTTCCGTTCCCTGGGTAAGCATCTGTCAAGGCACATGTCCGGACTGCGAACCAAAGGGCAGGATACAAAACTTCTGGGGATTAATGTTATAATAAAAGAAGACATCTTTTGTTCACCGACCGAATATTCTCTTAAGGAAACTAGCTTTCGGCTTCACCCAGTCTGAGGTACACATCCAACTCAACCGGCAGTAACAATCGCAGAGGTGCTCCCCTTATGCCCTAGCCGAATTAACGGGAATGTAGGGCATAAACACAGGAGCCATGCAACCCAGCTTGGCCACGTCTTAAGTCATATCGATCCATATAATGGTGAAGAAAAGGCACACATGGAAAAAGAAACGCATGTGCGACGGGCAAAAAGCCCTGAAAGTAATTTATATTTAGCTTCCGTATAGGAAGCCCCCAGGTAAAGCTTACACACATAGTGCGGCCGGAGTAATCCAGTAGTCCGTACTGTATTAAATACTGTGTGAAAAGAAAAAGATCGAGAAAGGAAAAGGGAGGCAGCATAATTGAAAAAGGAGGGTTAAGGAGACGAACACTGAGTTCGGCGCTAGGCATGGAATCTCCGGAGTCTGGCCGCGTTCCATGGGTTCGTGTCGAGTCTATTATCGGACGCATTACGGAAGCGGTAGGCTCCTCCGGTGAGGACTTCGTCGATGATGAAGGGGCCTTCCCACTTGGGTTTGAGCTTGTCCTTCTTCTTCTCCGGTAAGCATAGAACGAGTTCGCCAATATTATAAGTTTTGGCCCGCACTTCTCTGCTTTGGTATCATCGAGCCTATTGCTGATAGAATGCGGAACGGGCCTTAGCGACATCGCGCTCCTCCTCCAGGGCATCCAAATTATCCTGCCGATCTAACTCGGTTTCCTTCTTTTCGTACATGTGTACGCGTGGCAAATCATGTATTATGTCGCATGGTGGTACTGCTTCCGCGCCGTACGCCATAAAAAATGGTGTATATCCGGTGGTGCGATTCGGCGTGGTCCGCAGCCCCCAGAGTACGGAGTCGAGCTCCTCGACCCAGTGAGTATCCGACTCTGTCAAGGATGGCACTAGTCTGGGTTTGATGCCGCTTATGATAAGACTGTTTTCCCGTTCGACCTGGCCATTTGTTTGAGGATGGTAGACGGAAGCATAGTCGATCTTAATGCCCATTTTGCCGCACCAAGATTTCACATCATCGGCCGTGAAATTCGAGCCATTAATGGTGATGATGCTGTGGGGGACACCGTATCGGTGTACGATCCCGGATATAAAGTCTATTACTGGTCCGGACTCGGCCGTTTTCACTGGTTTGGCTTCTATCCATTTGGTGAACTTGTCAACCATGACCAATAAGTATTTTTTTCTTATGGCTTTCCCCTTTAAGGGGTCCAACCATATCCAACCCCCAGACCGCAAAGGGCCAAGTTATGGGGATTGTTTGGAGAGCGGTAGGGGGCATATGACTCTGACTGGCAAAGAGCTGGCAACCTACGTAGTGTTGGACAAGGTGCTGTGCGTCTGCTCAGGCTGTTGCCCAATAGAAACCTGTACGAAAGGCCATGCTGACTAATGCTCGAGCCGCTGCGTGGTGCCCGCCTAGTCCGACATGGATTTAAGCCAAGAGCTGCCGCCCTTCCTCTTCGGAGATGCACCTTTGGAGCACTCCGGTGACATTTTTCTTATAGAGTTCCCCTTCATGGACTTTGTAAGCTTTAGAACGCCGGACAATGCAGCGTGCTTCATTTTGATCTTCAGGGAGCTCCTGCCTATTTAGGTAGGCCAAGAAAGGCTCAGTCCACGAGGCGATGACAACCATTATTTCGTGGGTTGTCGATGTTATTTTGGTGGTAGAACCTCCGATTATGTCTGATAGTTCGGAATCTGGGGATGTGTTCGGATCTGTGCTGGTATTGCCGGACTCCCCTTCCCATACCACGGATGGCTTGAACAGCCTTTCCAGGAATATGTTAGGTGGGACTGGGTCCTGTTTAGTGCCGATGCGGGCAAGGACATCTGCCGCTTGATTGTTTTCTCGAGCCACATGGTGGAATTCAAGCCCCTCGAACCGAGCTGACATTTTAAGGATGGCATTGCGATAGGCCGCCATTTTGGATCCTTGGCATCAAAGTCTCCATTTATTTGTGATATTGCGAGGTTTGAATCCCCGCGCACTTCTAGACGTTGAATGCCCATAGAGACTGCCATCCAGAGACCGTGCAACAGAGCCTCATATTCGGCTGCATTGTTGGAGTCAGTGTATAATATTTGGAGGACATATTGGACCGTGTCTCTGGTGGGAGAAGTCAGGACTACGCCTGCTCCCAATCCGGCCAGCATTTTAGAGCCGTCAAAGTGCATGATCCAGTTAGAGTACGCGCCGTACTCTTTAGGGAGTTCGGCTTCTGTCCATTCGGCGACGAAGTCGGCTAATAGTTGCGACTTGATCGCCCGCCGAGGCTTGTATGTTATGTCAAACGGAAGGAGCTCGATGGCCCATTTAGCGATCCGGCCTGTGCCATCGTGGTTATTTATTATATTGTTTAGTGGTACTTCAGAGGCCACCGTAATCGAACACTCTTGAAAGTAGTGTCGTAGCTTTCGGGATGACATGAAGACCGCGTATGCTATTTTTTGATAGTGTGGGTATCGTGATTTGCATGGGGTGAGGATCGTGGATATGTAATAAACTGGCTTCTGTAGCGGGAATTTGTATCCATGAACCTCTCGTTCGACGACGAGTACTGCGCTTACAACTTGATGTGTTGCAGCTATGTACAGCAGCATAGGTTCGCCGATATTTGGCGCTGTTAGGAATGGATTATTGGCCAATAAGGTCTTTATTTCATCGAGTCTAGCCGCGGATGCATCCGTCCACACGAAGTGTTCGGTATGCCGAAGAAGGTGGTAAAGAGGCAATGCCTTTTCTCCTCACCTGGAGATAGAGCGGCTTAAAGCAGCCACGCATCCAGCTAGTTTCTGGATATGTTTGAGGTCTGTTGGTATAGCCGACTGCGACAAAGCTTGGATTTTTGCCGGATTAGCTTCAATTCCTCTATTGGAAACGATGAAGCCCAAGAGTTTTCCGGAGGGGGCGCCGAAAACGCATTTCTCCGGATTCAGCTTAATGTCGTATATTCGTAGGTTGTCGAACGTAAGCCTCAAGTCGTCTATTAGGGTTTCGACGTGTCTTGTTTTTATGACTACGCCGTCCACGTATGCCTCCACTGTTTTGCCGATTTGCTTTTTCAGGCATGTTTGAATCATGCGTTGATAGGTTGCTCCGGCATTCTTAAGCCCGAAAGGCATAGTGTTGAAGCAGAAAGGGCCATATGGCGTTATGAAAGCTGTTGCAACTTGGTCGGACTCTGCCATCTTTATTTGATGGTATCCAGAGTATGCGTCGCGGAAACACAGCGAGTTGTGTCCAGCTGTGGCATCGATGATTTGATCGATGCTAGGGAGGTGAAAGGGATCCTTGGGGCAAGCCTTGTTAAGGTCTTTGAAGTCGATGCACATGCGCCAGGATTTTTCCTTCTTTGGTACCATTACCAAGTTCGCCAGCCAATCCGGATGTTTGATATCTCTGATGAATCCGGCCTCAAGTAGCTTGGCTAGCTCCTCCCCCATGGCTTGCCGTTTGGGCTCCAAAAATCGCCTTAGGGTCTGTTTAACAGGTTTGTATCCCTTCTGTATGTTGAGGCTGTGTTCGGCCAATTCGCATGGGATGCCCGGCATGTCCGATGGGTGCCAGGCGAAGATATCCCAATTCCCGCGTAAGAAGTCGCGCAGTGCGGCGTCCATAGCGGGGTTCAACTGTGTCCCGATGGAAGTTGTCTTCGTGGGGTCCGTTGGGTGGACTTGGAATTGGACTATCTCATCTGCCGATTTAAATAAGGTGGACTTGGGTCGCTTGTCGAGTATCATGTCGTCCCTGTCCACGGTGGCGCACAGCATTGTTAATTTTTCTGCCGCTAGGGCTTCAGATAGTGCTTCCAAGGCTAGTGCTGCGTTTTTTTTCCGGCGCGGAGTGCGACGTCCGGATTACTAGCTAGAGTGATAATTCCATTGGGTCCGGGCATTTTAAGCTTCATGTACCGGTAGTGGGGTATGGCTTGAAAGCTTGCAAACGCGTCCCGCCCTAGAAGGGCGTGGTATCCGCTGTTGAAAGGAGCCACTTGGACGGTGATTTCTTCGGTCCTGTAATTCTCTGGGGTGCCGAATACCACATCGAGTGTGATTTTTCCCGCACACCGTGCCTTCCGACTAGGGATAATTCCCCTGAAGGTTGTGTCGCTTTGTTCAATGCAGCTTTTGTCAATCCCCATCTTCTTGAGTGTTTCTTCGTAGATTAGGTTTAATCCCCTTCCGCCGTCCATGAGTACTTTAGTGAGCCGAAAGTCGTCCACCATTGGGCTGAGGACCAGAGCGGCAGGCACCCGGACGGACTGGAATTGGGGTTCGTCACTGGCATTGAAGGTTATAGCAGTGTTGTTCCATGCATTTATTTTTGCCACATGGCAAATTTCGGCGAAGCTTTGATGCGCTCGCTTGCCCCTATTGTTTGAGGCAAAGGTCTCGAAGACTGTCAGTACCATATTGTGTGCCTTGGCGGGATGTGGTTCTACTTTATGGTTCTCGAGGAGATCCTCGCCACTTTTAGCTACCTGCCGGAGTATCCAACATGCTCTAAGGCTATGGGTCGGTGTTGCATCCGGCTTGCTGTGACGCTTACATGGCCCGTTGAGCCATTCTTCCAATACGGTTCCGCGCCCTGGGGCGGGTTTTGGTTTCTTGGGAATTGAGTTGGTCGACTTATGAGAGTTCGGCCGTTTAGTTCGGACAAAGGTTCTGGTGAGGGCCGTACTATCCCAAAATTATGTTTGGGTCTTCCAGGCACTTTCCATCGCACAGTACTTCTGTACTATGGTTGCCAAGTCCGTAAAGTGCACTATGTCACGGTGACTTATAGCATTAAGGAGTCCTTTGTTCATGCAGCTTTTGCAGAAAAGAGAGACTACGTCCTCCTTGTGCTAGTCCTTGACTTTATTAAGAGCAAGGATAAATCTGGCCCAGTAACGATGTACCGTCTCCTGGGGCTCCTGCCTGATACAGGAGAGACGGTTTAAGTCCGAGCAGGCGTCGTTGGCTGAATCCAGATTTTGATCCGATTTGACGCCCGGGGCGCGGGAAGTACCGAGCCCGATAGTCCGGGATCTGGAGTATTACCTAATCCCTTCGGCACAACGCCCGAGTCTAAGTCCAGGACCTGGGTCATGTCTTTCTTTGGGTGGGTGTTTGGCTCACTGAGTTCGATGATCCAGACATAATTCGTCGTCAAAGTTGAGGGACAACCCACATTGATTCCTCCACTACCGCTATCTCATGGGTGGTCGGCGGGGATCTAATGTCCCTCTGGTCGGGTTTAAGCCCAATCCGATCGTAGTCCGTAGAGACTCCCAAAGCGGCGATGCGATCCAAGAGTTCTTTAAGAGAGGAGAGTTCTATCAGATCCATCTGTTCGGCAAGCTCCGAATTGACGTGAAGGTTATGTGTGATGACCTGAGAGGCCATCGTCAGTGCGACAGCCGATGGGGCGGTCATAATGAAGCCGCCAAGCCGGAGAGTCTGGCCTACAGCGAGCGCTCCCCCAGAAGTGATGTCGTCCTTGACAACGAGACGAGCCATCGCGCCTTTGCAGCAGCGACACATAGGAACTCTCAATAAAAGCACCAATGTCGGTGTCAAAACCGGCGGATCTCGGGTAGGGGGTCCCGATCTATGAGTCTTAGGCTGATGGTAATAGGAAGCAAGGGACACAATGTTTACCCAGGTTCGGGCCCTCTCGATGGAGGTAAAACCCTACTTCCTGCTTGATTAATATTGAAGATATGAGTAGTACAAGAGTAGATCTACCACAAGATCGTAGAGGCTAAACCCTAGGAGCTAGCCTATGATGGTATAATTGTAATTGTGATCGGCCTTCTAAGGACCATCCTCTCCGGTTTATATAGACACCGGAGAAGGCTAGGGTTTACATGGAGTCGGTTATAAGGAAGGAATTATAATATCCAGATTGCCAAGCTTGTCTTCCATGCAAAGGAGAGTCCCATCCGGACACGGGCCAAAGTCTTGAGTCTTGTATCTTGACGCTTCTATAGTCCGGACGATGAATATAGTCCGGCTGTCCGGATACGCCCTTATCCAGGACCCCCTCAGTAGAGGACGGGGCGGCTGATCCAGCGGGATGACGAGATCAACGACGGATCCTCATCCGGTGCGGTGGATGAGGGAAGGCGAGCTGTTGCGGTGGACGACGTAGTCGGGGAAGAGTCTTCGGCTGGGCGGCGGTCAGGAGGCCTACGGAGGAGCGTGGATTTTCGCGGTCTCGGTGTACGAATGGGGGGGAGGGCGAGGCGGAGCCAAGCTTAGGGACGCGCTTGTCCGAAATGTAGGGTAAGTTACCAGCATACCCCCACCGGTTTTGATACCGTGATGTGGAGCTTCATTTCTGGCTGAGGGGTAGAAGGGGAATTTTGCGGGTCTAGGCTGCGGGACCGATTTCGGATGAGGAGGGAGTTTTCGCACGTGTCGAAATTTAAGGATAATAAGGCGCGGCGCGGGCTGAAGAGGCGGGAGTTTCAAAGCAGGTGAGACAAAAGATACTCGAGCTTGAAATTTCGGAATAACAAGGTGCAGATTCCTTGTTCGACCGAACAAACTTGACGTGTAAAAAACAATTCATACAATTCACAAGAGAGTCATGCCCCCTTTTAATATATTGCTATAGATGCCATTGAAAAAACTACAAGAAAAATGTAAAAAAATCATGAGAACAAGATTACCCTGCACAGTACCAAATCGATTCGCACTTCCCTCAACAACAACAAAAAACAAATCTATTCCCACCAAAATAAAGAGTAATGTCCCTTTTTATATGATTACAAATGCCAGGATCTCAAATTTCAATTTTTTAATCCATGTTATGTTGAATTCGAATATATCGTTAGGTGACCTTGCGGTTTATAATTGATGTAGTCGTACATTTTGATCTTCCATCATATATGAACATTTTACTCCACCATGTGAACATATATATTTTCGTCTACAATATGGACTAAATTTGAATCAATTTTCCTTATTTGAATACGATTGTTGTCAAGTTATACAATAATTTAAATATTATCTTGATAACAAAAAGCATGCATATAGCAGTAATCATATTTCACTATCAACTACATGTACCATACACTCTCCAATTCAAATATTTGTATCCATTTTATGTTGAATTCAAATCATAGTACATTATTGGTCTAGGTAGCGAGATGTTCGGGATAATCTAAACCCTGTTTTCATATGTATAACTTTTGGCTGAATTGGGACAAGTTTTGGTATAAGCTTCTTGCAAAATTGGAGATTCTGTCAACAAGCCTCGTGGTTCCGAGAGGGAACGTGTCACCTTTGTGTGCGAAATGATATACGCTGCCTCCCCCCTGATTTTCTTTACAGAGGCAACATAGAACTATATGAGCGCCCTGTTAAATTTTGGAATTATTTCGGGTTCGTTTGGCCTTTTTATACATTAATTGAGTTTCTGGACTTCTAAAGTGCATGATCTAAATATGATCTGCATGCACATGCTCCGGTGCACCAAAGTTGGTTGAAAAATCACATGTGTGTCCTTGGTTGAATTTCTAGGTCCCATGGAAGAAATGAGAATGAAATTCAAACATCTGGGCGTCGTGACTCGGCCGAGAACATCGAGAAACTTAGATTTTAAATTCATGTATATCCAAAACTCGTCTGGAAATCATGAAACTTGGCATGGTGTCATGTGATGGCACTAACATTTTGTGGTAAAAAATATGGCCGATTTGGAAGCTCATGCTTCTAAGAGGGAACATGCCACCTTTGAGTGTGAAACGATATACGCTGCCCCCCACCCTTGAGTTTCCTAACAAAGGCAACATAGAACTACATGAGTGCCATGTTAAATTTTGTAATTATTCCAGGTTCATTTGTCATTTTTATACATTAAATGAGTTTCTGGTCATTTAGTGTGCATAATTCAAATTTGAACTACAAGCACATGCTCTCGTGCACAGTTGGTTGAAAAAACACATTTGCATCCTCGGGTGAATTTCTAGGTCCCATGCAAGAAACGAGAATAAAATTCAAACATCTAGGCATCGTGGCTCGGCCGAGAACATTGAGGAACTTGTTTTTTAAATTCTTGTAAATCCAAAACACGTCTGAAAATCATGAAACTTGGCATGGGTGTCATGTCATGGTACTACCATGTTTTGGTAAAGTAATTGGCCAAATAGGAATATATTTTGGTATAAGCTTCTTGCAAATCGAAGCTTCTCTCAAGAAGGCTTGTGGTTCTAAGAGGGAACGTGCCACCTTTGAGTGCGAAATGATATACGTCGCCCCCCTTGAGTTCATTTACAAAGGCAACATAGAACTACATGAGTGCCCTGTTAAATTTTGGAAATCTTTCCGGCTTCGTTTGGCCTTTTTTACACATTAATTGAGTTTTTGTTCATTTAATGTGCATAATTAAAATTTGAACTACAAGCACATGCTCCCGTGCACGAAAGTTGGTTGAAAAATCACATTTGTGTCCTCGGGTGAATTTCTAGGTCCCATGCAAAAAATGAGAATAAAATTCAAACATCTAGGCATCGTGGCTCGGTCGAGAACATTGAGAAACTTGGTTTTAAAATCGTGATACTTGGCATGGTGTCATGTCATGATAGTACCATGCCGTGGTATAAAAAATTGGCCGAATATGAACAAATTTGGGTATAAGCTTCTTGCAAATCAGAGCTTCTCTCAAGAAGGCTCGTGGTTCTGAGAGGGAACGTGTCACCTTTGTGTGCATAATTCAAATTTGAAATACAAGCACATGTTCTAGTGCACCAAAGTTGGTTGAAAAATCACATGTGTGTCCTCGGGTAAATTTCTAGGTTCCATGCAAGAAATGGGAATGAAATTCAAAATTCTGGGCGTCGTGGTTGGGCTGGAAACATTGAGAAACTTAGTTTTTTAATTCCTGTAAATCCAAAACACGCATGAAAATAATGAAACTTGGCTTGGTGCCATGTCCAATTTGCGAAGGCGCACACATTAACAATCAACAAAGTCATTTTGGAACAAGTGCTGTCACGTTACAATCAGAAACACAAGTATTATTGAAACCGTGGGCGTTCTATTTACTACCACTGACGTGCCGCCACATGTCCCTATTTTTTATTAGCTAGGAGGCTCCGTGTAGGGTAGCTATATGAGTACGAGAGGCGTGCGATTAGACCCCTGTGTGTGCTTATCGGGAGGAGAGCCCTTTGACCTCCATCTGTCGTCTACCTCTCTCCCAAGGTCGTCATTAATGGCGCCCGAGCCTCTGTTTAATGGCGTGGCTATGTCTCACTCAACTGAGATTTAAGAGAGAAAAAAGAAAATCTGAAAGCACGGATCTTGATGTAAGATCCGACAGACCTATATAGCATCTACTGCGACTTATAGCAAGACTAATGAATATATAAGGACAATTAATTGTCTTACATAATTAGAAAGATAATTAAAAAAGCCACATGCGGCTACGCCCGAAATACACAAGGGCCAAAGAAGAAGGAAGACAAGGATCTGGCTCGCTGATATCTACTTTCTTGATCCATTGCTGCAGGCCGCCGGATCTAGTCTCCGCGGCGAGCGGCGATAAGCTCTTTCGTGTCCTCAAGATGCTGCTTGAGAATATCCAAGGATTCCTCCACCAGCCTTTGGCGCTCGATGCGGAGCATGTCATCCTCGTCCATAAGTTTCTTGACAATGACGCCGGTCCTCTTCAACAAGGCACTGGTCTCCTCCTGCTGGTCTGCACTTCAAACGATCTTCGCCCTCAGCAGGTCGCGCTCAGCCCGGATCCTCTCGTTGCCCACAATTAGTTGCCGGATGACGCCAGTAGCCTGTTCAAATGAGGCTTTCATGTCGTCCTGCAACCTCGCCCAACCGGAGATCTAATCCATTTGGCTATGGATGATCGCATGCATGCGCCTGTAACAGTCGTCGCCTGCCCGCGAGAAATTTTCCTAGGCCACCGCGGCGCGGTGGGACATCTATGCTGCATTCACGGTGCGGCGGGACATCTCTGCTGCTTCCGCGGCGCGGCCAGACCAGTCTGCTACATCGACGGCACGGCGGGACCTCCGTGCTGCTTCAGCGGCGCGGCGGGACCTCTGTGGTGCTACTTCCGTGCGGCGGGACATGTCGGCTGCTTTCGCAGTGAGGCGGGACATCTCTCGTGCTTCTGCATCCATACTCTCCTCTCCCTGGTGGCAATCTCTCGACCTAGAACTCACGCTGGCCATGGCAGACGCAAGGGAAGGATGCTAAATGACTTGTTTGTTTTTGTGGATGAGGAGTTGAGGAGGAATGTGCAGTCATCTTGGCATACTAGTATTTATAACCGAGTACTAATATGCTCCTAAGTGGGAAACCGTTTAGGTTGTGATCGGTGTGAATAGGTTTGCAATTCAATATAGCGTGGAGTAATTTGGAATGTGACGAGACGCAAGCTCAAATTTTATTGAGGGTTCTAGTTTCGAAGTGCGGAACTATTCCCGGATGGCGTTACATGGGCACGTGTTCTCGGCGTGGTGTAGTAGTTCTTTTTCTACTGCTGTTTACATGCAATAACTGGCACCATCGTATACATATCTAACGGTTAATGGGGCATTCGACAGGAATTGCCACGTGGCGAGCTATAGGCTAGTCTTTTTCTCCAGATGCATTAAACCTATCTCTCGGGACTTCTCGCACGCACCATCGTGCCACCCACAAAAACTTGTACTCTGAGTTTAGTACGTTATACATGAAGAGAAGAGGTGCATGCACACACTCGTCCTCTCACACACGCATCTGTTTTTTCTCAAAAAGGAGGATGATGACCCTCGGCCTCTGCATCTGGGAGTCACACATGCATCTGTAGCTACGAATTGTAGTGTTCTCAACCATCCGACTGGCTCTATCATGGATGTACCTATATACTAAAACATGTCTAGATATATCTATATTTTGACAAATGAAAGGCATGTATTCTGGAACAGGGGGAGTGCTTGTCATCAAAATGGATAAAAAGGGACGTATCTAGAACTAAAATACGTCTACATACATCTCCTTTTGTCTAGTACTTCTTCCCCAAAGGACCTTTATATCCAACAGGCACAAAATATCCGTTCGATTGTTGGAAATTACTGATCTGATGTCGAAGTAATTGCTGCATCGCCACCAAAACCCACCATTTCTTAAGCTAAAGTAGACCGAGGTAATCCCTATATTAGCATATTACTAAGATAAACAGAAGGCACTATAGAAACATTTAGGACGTGAGCTTGTCAATTTGAATGTGGAGGGACACCAGCTTAGCCCCGGCTAACAGCTTGGGCGGAACTGTGAAGAAGTTCAGCTCCTGCACGTCGACGTCACCGGGATCCTTGCTACTTGTCACCTCCATTTCCACCTTGACGGCGTCGGTCGTGCCTTTGGGCTCCCCTGGCGGGCCGTTCGCCCACAGCTTGGCCACGTAGTGCGGCAGTGGGGACGCCCCCGCTCTAATGCAGACCACCGACATGGTGATAGGCGCACCGATGTCGAGCACGCCGCCGACCAAGAAAAATGCACGACCGTCCTCCACCGCGAACAGCAAGAGCCGTGGCTCCGACAGTGGCACTTGCAGCTGGAGCACCTTGCCGTACTGGATCCTGTGCACGAGCATGGGATGCGCGTTGCTGATGTGGTGGTAGAGCGCCGACGGCGGGCCTTCGTAGCCGCAGACGGGCACGGGGCATTTGCAGGGTGCGAGCGGACACACGCTCTGGTGATCGGCAAGCTTGTGGTAAGTGACGTAGAGCCCACAGCCTTCGTGCGGGCACTCCACCCTCAGCAATGGAACGACGGCGTCCATCGGCGTGTTCCGCACGTTGAAGCCACTGCCGCGCTTGCACTTCTGGCACTGCCGCTGGTTCTCGGGGCCCTCGACACGGCAGTCCGTGCAGGCCAGGTGCCCTCGCTTGCACTGCAGAAATCAGTCGAACTTCACATCAATCAAGAAACATGCACGTTGCTCAATCAGCCGAATGGACGAGATGTATTCGAACCTCATACACTGGAGGCGTCAAGGGGCGGAGGCACCCAGGGCAGTGGAGCACGGTGAGGTCCATCGAGACCTTAGTGAGCTCCCTCGTCGGTTCCTGTTCCGTCTGCATGATCTCGCCCTCCTCGTGCACAACCATCTCTCGCTTGGGCCGGGGCATTACAAAGCTTTACCGTCACGTATTTTATACTCTGCGCATAACTCTCCTCCCGCATACCAAGGAAGGCAGTAGTTTGAGTTTTCTGGACAAATTTGCCCCTGCGCATGAGTAAGCTGCATAAATATCGACAGTAAATGCGCATGCGATGGTTGGTTGGTACTCCTTCCTTTTCGCTTGAGTTGGCTTCCCTAGGCGGTCAAGCTACTTCCGGCGCTACATGCGTTTACCTGTAGCCATTTTCTGCTTTGGAAACAGGCGCGATTAATGGGGGCAGAACTAATCGAGCGGGGGCACAGTGGAAACCAACGCGAACGCGCAGACTAATCTGAGAAAAACAAGAGAAAGTTTTAGAAATCGGAGGGAGTACTACTTCAAGGTGCATTAAATCAACACATGCAAGTATCAAAAGTAGAGTCACGGCATGCATGCATGCATTGTAATTAATGCATCAGTAACCGCAAATTATTGAAATATATCGAGTGCAGTGCTTTGATGTGTCGCGTCAACTCGTACATCAACGAGAAGTTTGATTATCCTCTCCCTCGCGGACTTAACTGCACCTGCCTTTGGCTGTATGACAGGTTGGCCACCCACCTGTCGGGCCCATATGTCATACACGCAAAGGCAGGAGCGTCCCTCCCTCGTCCATGAGCGTGGTGGCTGGCAAGACTAGGAGAAGCTTTCGCTACACGCTCTCCCTCCCGCACGCGATGGACATGCAGTAGTTCAATCAGTGTCAGATGGCCAGAATCGTACTTTAGTACTCCTCCAGTGCAGTAGTACTCCATCATTGTTCGACTTCCCGAAGAGGCAAAGAGCCAAGCGCAGCCCGGATGCTCGTGTGGATGCTTCATGTGTAGAGTAGTCTAGGATAGTGTGTACTGTGCCTGTAAGCTTAAAATCGTTCGGGTCGGCTCCATGCTATGTGGCCCTCTCGAAGTTTAAAAAAAATTAAAATAGCCTTCTGGCCCTACCTGTCACCCTGGTGATTGTAGTGGGTAAATGTTAGAGGTTGCAAGAAATATATTGTATACTACGGGTCTTTCAGCCAAGTTTAGAGGCAAGCATGTGGGGCCAGTGCTATGATGTGTCGCGTCAACTCGTACAACGAGGAGAAGCTTGATTTTACTACTACACACCTTCTCCCTCGCCCATGCACCCTGAGTCGAGAAGGTGGACGTCATCGATGGATGCATCTCTTCTTCTTGCCTCCTGTAACCAGCACTGCATCGCCTCGTGGCCTTAATGTTTTATGAGTATAGTACTCCCTCTGTTCCCAAATATAAGTCTTTCTAAAGATTTCAGCAAGTGACTACTACATACAGAGCAAAATGAGTGAATGTACACTCTAAACTATGTCTACATACTTCTGTATGTTGTATTCCATTTGAAATAGTATCTAAAAAGGCTTATATTTAGGAATGCAGGGAGTATATGGCATTTTTATTCCAGTCTTAACGTTTTCATTGTGAGGTGGGTAAATGTTAGGGGTTGCAGCAAATATATTGTACACTATGGGTCTTTCAGCCAAGTTTAGAGGCAAGCATGTGGGGCCAATGCTATGATGTGTCGCGTTAACTCATACAATGAGGAGAAGCTTGATTTTACTACTACACGCCTTCTCCCTCGCCCATGCGCGCTGTTGCTCGCAGACGAGGACATGCTTTTGCTTATACTACTTCTACAACAAGCTATCCCTCCCGCTCGCGGTAGACGAACATGCAGCAGTGGATTCGACACTGTAGAAACAGTAGTAGTAACATCATTGTTCGTCTTCTCGAAGAGGCGAAGATCCAAGCGCAACCCGAATGTGGCAGTTGCGAACGTTGGAGCACGCATATAGCCAGGCTCTTGCATGAGACAAAATTGCTATGTGAGCGTACTATTGTACTAGTGCGTACAACTACTTGCTAGCATAGCCCTGTAAACCAGAAAGGAGTATTTGCCCTTCTAGAGATTTCAACAAGTGACTAGACTACGAGACGGAGTACATATGGAGCAAAATGAGTGAATCTGCACCGTAAATAAATACCTACTTCTATCATTTTCCTCTCCGAGGTGCAGAATATTGAGTATACTGACTAGTCTCTTTTTGACACGCATTTACATTTTTTTGACATAGTACAGACGCAAGCGCTCATATACACGCGCATACACTCACCCCTATGAACGCACACACGCACGACACTATCATCTTGAAATTTACGAAGTCACCATAGGCACCTCGTCGTCGACAGGAACGTCTCCTAACACGCGATAGACGCGAGTGGCAGTCGCCTCCATAGGTGCTTGAATGCCAAGGAGGGAGAGCGTAACGGTTCCCGAGACGTTGAATGGTCAATGATGCATCCTCAATTACATGCAGAGGGAATTAATTGGAGAAGCAGAATAGAGCCAGCACGATGCGAATGCAACAAAGATTGGACTCTCATATAAGGCTGCTGCCAATGCATGGGTGCTTAGATGAGGTGCTAAGCATATTAAATAGCTTAGCAGCTATACTTCCCAATGCATAGGTGCTTAGCTTATGGTTGCTAAGCTTGCTTCATTTAATGATTTAGCAACTAAAGCTCTTCATGTATTGGTGGGCTTCCTTCTTTTAAATGTTTTGCATAGGTTCACGCGCTTAGCACTGTTTCTTCCTGGGGTCACCACACTCATCTCTCTCCTCTTAAATAATTTGCCACATCAGATTTTTTGCCTACGTGGAAGGCTTAGAACCTGTACAAGGTGGAGCATTGGGATGGGCCTAAAGGCGCCCCACCACTCCAATCCATCTACTCCCAAGTCTCTGCACAACACTGCTCACTCCAATCCAAGACCAAGTAACCAGAAGCCACAAGCACCTATGGAGGCGATGGACGCGAGCGGCAGTCGGCTGGGCCAAATCATCCAAGGCACCGACCTACAGCCCCGCACCGTGCAGTGTTTCCAGATGGTGCTGGCGACCGCCGGCATCGTAGCCCTCGCTAATACCGGCTTCGCCTCTCGCATGGACACATGATGGTCAACTCCATCCGCAAGTTCACCGCCATTAAGAAGCGTGCGGACGACCTTGCCGTATTGCTCTAGCACGCGCACCAAGGCTCCTCATTGCCTGCCACCCTCATCGGCCTCCATGGTGACGACTCTTTCAAGCCCTGGTGGCCCTGCAGGTGCCGGAGGTCGCGACGAAGAATGTGCACCTCGAGGCCGCGCTCGCCGCACAGCGTCTCGCCATGCAAGAAACCATCGACCTGCACATCCACGGCTACGAGAAAATAGTCTACATAGGCCTACAAGGCAAGCAAGCACAGAAATACGTTAGCCTTCTTCCAGCGGCTGGAATCTTTGGACACCATTGTTTAGAAGCACGTCGACCTGGCCACGAAAGTCGCTGCTACTTAGGCGCCATTCGGTAGGACGGCGCCCTGAGTCGAGGAGGTGGACGTCATCGATGGATGCATCTCTTCTTCTTGCCTCCTGTAACCAGCAGTCTAGCACTGCATCGCCTCGTGGCCTTAATGTTTTATTAGTATAGTACTCCCTCCGTTCCCAAATATAAGTCTTTCTAAAGATTCTAGCAAGTGACTACTACATACGGACCAAAATGAGTGAATCTACACTCTAAACTATGTCTACATACATCTGTATTTTGTATTCCATTTGAAATAGTATCTAAAAAGGCTTATATTTAGGAACGCATGGAGTATATGGCATTTTTATTCCAGTCGTAACATTTTCACTATGAGGTGGGGCCGCAGTTGAGCAAACCCACCCCGCCCACTAGGCGTCGACCGAGTTTAGAATGAGCGTTGCTACACACACGATAGTGCACAACCGATTCATAGACGATCCTATTGATCTGACCATACATGCATGTGATAAAATGAAGCACATCCGCTGGATGGAGCATCGCCCATCGATCAGCCAGTGAGTATCGGCTGCGCAATACTTCCTGTTTAGAATTAGAAGAGAGAAACGAGGGGGGAGAGCTAGTTGTAGCACGGACGCTATTGTCAGATGGGACTCGTGTTGATAGAATAGGAGTATTGAGCACTCGTGCATCTTTTTTTTGAGGGAAAAATAGTCGTATGTCTAGTAGTACCACTAGTTGGGTTCATGCGACCTGTAGCTGTCATCACTTTAGGTCTCCTTTTCAAACCGCAGCTACGCTTCACAGTACATATTTTTTCACGCATTTAGGCTAGTTATAATGGGAGTATCATAAGCGGTATCATGCATGCCAACTAGATTTTTCGGATGATGTGGCACACAGTTAAATGAGGAAAGAGAGGATGTAGTATCATATTATGATACCGTATCATATTAAATGATGTACTACTTTGTGTCATGCATGACAATTAACAAGGCAACCTAAGGTACTAACCTATGATACTACGCATTACAGAAGTAGTATCATACACTAGTAACATATGCATGATACTAGTATATGATACTACTACCCATTACAACCAGCCTTATCCTCCTATATGTACTCCTAGGCTATTTCCATGTGCTCTCATTCGCCGACATGTGGGACATAGAGCATCTGGGTCGTAGTGCATGCACGACTCGGAGCATATGCCGGGGTACTTTACATTTTAGATGTCACGAATTACATGCAAATCCCCCACAGAATAATAAATAAATGAATGAATTACTACATGAAACCGGATTATTTTCGTTGAAACCGGAGCACGTTCATTAAATTTTGTACATAACACGTTTATAAAAAATGACCGGACCTAAACCAGTCTAAGGGCCTCTTTGATTTTTCCGACAAAAAAAGGGCCTCTTTGATTTGCAGGATACTGAAAACACAGGAATGGGTAAAATATGATGGCGATGAACCAATACGAGGAGAACTCTAACTCAGTGAGAGGTTAGAGTTAGATTCTAACCCTGAACTAACTCTCAACCAAAGAGGTGTATGGATGGCAGGGTTAGATTAACAATAAATGCTCTTTCTCAATCATTTGACTACTTTGGACCCTATTTCCTGCTGGATTTGGTGTGGCCGTCTCTTCTGTGTCCTCCTCCCGCTCACAATTGACATAAATGAACCATCTTTACAAATCAAGCATGCAAAACATGATAATTTTTACTTTGTCCATACAAATGAGATATCCCACTTAAACATACAAGTCATCAGTCAAGCTTCACAAAAAAAAACTCCATGAAACAAAGCATGAGCTAACTCATCACGGAAGTCATTCACGATAGGGAGGGAGCCCGGAGCCCCTCATGCACCGAGGGAGAGGAGCTCGCCATCGTCGCTCTGGAGGAAGGCTCTATAGAGCCCAAGCCCCGGGAACCCCTCCGATGCCGACCCTTGCGAGTTGAGGTCGACGCCGGCATGGGTAGCAGGGCCGCTTGCCGCCGACTGGGAACTTAATCTTTGGGCCTCTAGAAATAATGCAAGCCTGAAACTAAAATACCTAGAAAGGTGAACTGAATCTTTGGGCCTCTAGAAATAATGCAAGCCTGAAACTGAAATACCTAGAAGGTGAACTGAATTTTTGGGCCTCTTGAAATAATGCAAGCCTTAAACTGAAATATCTAGAAAGGTGAACTGAATCTTTGGGCCTCTAGAAAGATTTATTACCTCCTCAAGTAGCATCAAACAATTCCATGCGTGCACCACAAATATATACCAAGTTTGATCAGGATCTACTTTTCCAAATCAGAATTAGCGCTAGAGCGAGCAAGATCAATGATATGGCTGTGAGACAGAGAAGGAACGAACAAACTCCCCCCTCTCGTGACCTCCCTAGTAGATGCGCCGCCACCGCGCATGACAGAGGGAGAAAAACAACCGGTGAAGGGGGAGTGGGGCGACCTTCAAAGGACGGAGGAGAGAGAGGGCGAGCGGCGCTTGGGCGAGCGGCCCTATGGGGAACAGAGAGGAGTCGTGCGAGAGGGGGGAGCGATCCGGTGCGGGCAGGGGAGATTTTTTTAGTTCTCTTTTAGTGGGCCCGAGGATAACTAACCCAATTAGAACCTCTCCACCGGGCTAGTTTTTTAGCTGGGTTCGAGCAAACTATCTTGAAATAACCCTCGTGTTTCGATAATTTGAGGCTATTTCAACCCAAACTAGCTCTAACTCAGGGATACAAACAAAGATGAGTGTTACTGTACATGCTACAGTGTGGACCGTAGCACATTGTTTTTTATGGCCATATCACCACATTGTTTTCTACTGCTGGTTCACTGGGCTGACGTGGTTCACACTGCTGGTTCATTGGTCTGACGTGGTTTGCACTCCTCCGACCTGAGTAGTAGTAGTACTAGTATATACCGCATCATTCTTTTCTCCTTCTTACTACTCCGACATGTGGGAGAGCCGCATCCGGGTCGACGTGTCATGCACCAGATTAAAGCGTGGAACGGAAGGGAGCGCCAGTAATTCATGACTATAGTGAGTGGTCATATCACAAGTCTTTCCAGCAGTAACGCGCTGTCAAATCGCACAGCCCGACCTTTCCAGCAGTATCTCTACTCTTATCTCTACTCTTATAAAAAACAGAGTTGGTGATGAT
This sequence comes from Triticum dicoccoides, assembly GCF_002162155.2. Classification (NCBI taxonomy): domain Eukaryota; kingdom Viridiplantae; phylum Streptophyta; class Magnoliopsida; order Poales; family Poaceae; genus Triticum; species Triticum dicoccoides. The sequence goes on from NC_041389.1 coordinate 533,697,008, forward strand.
GGTGTGCCTGCCATCCTGCAATATAAGCCGTCCGATTTATATCTGACGGATAGGAAGGAAAAAATGGAAATTTTGCAAAAAGATACCCACAACCACTCAACATTTGCAAAGAAGGCCTTCCCTCGTTCATACTTTCTCCCACAAGATAAACTACTCATACTAATGCATCTTGATGTTCCGTGCAACGCATGGGCATCTTGCTAGTGATTGAGAAACCGCCACTTGCTCACCCTCCTCGCCTCTCTGTCAAACCGCCTACCCGAAAACTGCCGCGCGTACGGCCCGGGAAAATCCCCGCCCTCAACTTTTAACTACGCAAAAATAGTTCGAGCTTGTTTGTTCTATATAAATACTTACAGTATGTTTATTCACTTGTGTGGTAGTTCAATGAATGGAGGGGCAGGGAGCACAAGTGAACAATACTAGTACCACTACTAGTAGTAAGTAGGAGCCGTACAGTAGTCACCTTAAATAGTAGAGAGTTTCTTTTCTTTAATGCCACGTACTCAAATTGAAACACTTGTTGTGGAGAGAAAAAGGTAATCACTCCACTATATATGTACGCAGGGGCCTGAGCGCTTGCTTTACTAGGGTTGCTCTCTTCATTATGTCCCATTCTCTCGTCCTCTCCAGATATAAACAAGATAGCAGTAGCGACATTTTCTCTCTGCTGACTGCTGGTCACAGATCCGGCCGGATCCCTTCGGCCGGTGTGTGTAGAGGACTAAAAGGTGCATCGTTCACGCAGTCATCATCGCCGAGGGAGGAAACCCACAGCTGCCGGAGGGGCCCGATCCTTTGCCCGTGTCGTTCTCTCCGACACAGCACCGGCTCGGGAGGTCCTCCGACCCTTCTTCCTCCCTGTCGTATTGTCTGCAGATCCGACCTGCCGCCGCCGACATTCCGACGAACCTCAGGTATAAGTTCTTCGAAAGCGGCCTTGCTCTACTGCCCCAGCTCCCCATGTGTCTGCATGTGCATCTTTTTCTACTCCCATCAGCTCCTCCAAAGCCACCTAATTTTTTTGTATTATTAGAGGCAAAGCTACTTCATGCATTCGAATCTAGGCCTTTGTTCAAACGCCAAAGAAAGGGGGGAAAGCAGTAGCATCAATCTAGGACTTGATTCAAAGAGGAAATAATATGGTGAAAGTAGTAGAGACCGGATACCCAACCTGTCTCTTGGCTGAAAAGGGAAATAATGGGAAAACGCAGTACAAACTGGATAAGGAACTGATCTATTATTGGTTGAAAAAAGGATAGAAAGTGGCGGCTGGTGGACAAGTCAACATAGTATGTACATGATTAGATTTGCTGCCCTCACATAGTAAAAGGTCTCCAGGATTAGAATTGCTGCCCTCACATAGTAAAAGGTCTCAGGATTAGATTTGCTGCCCTCACATAGTAAAAGGTCTCCAGGATTAGATATGCTGCCCTCACATAGTAAAAGGTCTCCAGGATTAGATTCGATGCCCTCACATAGTACAAGGTCTCCAGGATTAGATTTGCTGCCCTCACATAGCATGAACAAACTCGGCATCACCACTTTATGCCTCCTTGCAGGTACATTGTGCTGATGTGTCCACTATCGCATATCCTTATACCAACCTTTTGCTGTTGTTAATGTAAGGGTGCATGTAAAATGAAGCGATCACACTGTTACCTTAGGGACATGTCTAACCAGTGTTATTGTTAATCTAATGCCTCCAGTGATAAGATGCAATTAAACTGTGTTACAAATGACACTCCTGCTGTTTTCCCCAGTATGATAAGTAAGTTGCTACTTTATGCTGCTGAGTGTCCTGGTGTCCCCACGGTCCCATGCCCTTAAACCAACTCTTTAGCTCCTATTGATTTACTGTGTCTGGTAAACAAGCAATGCCACCATTAAAGTAATCCCATATTTGAGGAATCTCATTGTTGATCGTAATGCTTCTGGTAACATGAAGCATTGCTGACGTTATAAAATTTCTACTGTCCTTGCGTGATTTCCATGAACATAATTAAGATGCTTCTTTTCATTTTGTATATGTTTCGTATATTCTTATTGACCAGCAACTGTTTACTTTCTATCTTTTTGTGCAGATAGGGATATCCATTTCACTTTGTTGCTATTGTGACCTTTTGGTGAACTGCACAAAACACTTTTTTTTGGAATGAGTGTCTTGTGCAGTTCAACTAAATTGTCACGTGGGCAACTTCTCTCAATTTTGGTGGAACTGCACAAAATGGTGATTGGAGTTTCGAAATTCTCCGTCAAGTTCTGCTGGTAATCTCGTGCAACATTCTATTAGCCTTTGCAAGATGAGTCGTCACTGTCACCACAATGGCACTTTATTTTAGTGGAACTGCACAAAAGGATAAGAAAATTATAGTTGCACCTTACATGAGCCGGACAACCAACCTTAATGTTCCTCAATTTTAGTGCAACTGCTAAAGAAGAACTTGCCAGCTCACGAGAGCAAGTACTTCTTGCTAGCTGAATGATGCAATCTTTGCTTCATTTCAGGTGAACTATAGAAACAGGCGCATGAATTAAATCATGAAACTCCAGGCAGGCCTCATCCAAGTGGAGTTGTAGGTTGGGTGCAAGGAGGCCACTATTAAAGTGAAATCATGCTCTCCTTGTTTGTGTTGTGCAAACAGGAATAGTCAACTACAGATGTTCTGACGGTCAAGAGCATTCGCCAAGTTCTTCGATTGTATGACATGGCTAGCCAAGATGGATTTAATCCCGATATTCACTTTATCAAAAGGCTCTAATGGGTTGGTTCTGAATCTTGCAAGCTGGGAATCAATGAGATGTGTAGGCATCTTTGTTGTACTTATTATTTGAATCTTATTTGTTGGTTTTGAATCTTGCAAGCTGGGAATCAATGAGATGTGTAGGAATCTTTCTTGTACTTATTATTTGGATCTTATTTGTTGGTTCTGAATCTTGCAAGCTGGGAATCAATGAGATGTGTAGGCATCTTTGTTGTACTTATTATTTGGATCTTATTTGTTGATTCTGAATCTTGCAAGCTGGGAAACACGGCATGATGATGCAGAGGACAACAACCATAATAAACAGTTCAAACTTGGTAGTACTATCTTTGTGAAAGTGGGACAAATGTGCTGATCGTTTGCGTCCTGAGAATAATAATTGTAATTGTCGTGCTTGTTGATCCCGTGGCACTGATAGAACGAGACAATGCATTGGTTGTTTTAAGTATAAATTTTTCTTAAAGCTAATTAAATTTAAGTAAAGTGACCACTAACTCCTGTTATTACAGTACCAATACAGACCTGCTCGTGAACCGACCTGTGGCCGGAGTAGGTTTCTTAATGGAGGCGTTTTGAATCCGCCGAAGGTGCATCTTCTGCCAGGCGTGCAGCGGACGAGGGAGGGGTAGTAACTGTTGTCGCCTGTACACACTCAGTTTACTATTGAACCCAGTTCCCCAAGAGCTGAAAAACGAACTGCTGCCATAGCCTACACACTCGTTCACTTGAAGAGACTCCAATGGCGATCTAAGGGGTGAGCGTGCTGGATATGGAATTCTGCAAGGAGTTCCCCTTTGAGTTTGCCGTTCAGTCCTATGGCTGCACCAAGTTGAATGTGATTTACACCAACGATCCGGACTCGGTGAAGCTCTGCCTCGCCAAGTTCAAGAAGTACTTACAGGACGAGAAAGCACAAGGTTGTAGGACTAGACCTTGTGCCCATCCATTCCTCTCCTGACAGGGACCAGCAGATCGCCGTCGCCCAGGTATGTGTGCGGGATGAGGTTCTCATCTACCACTTCTGCAGGGCCATCAGAGGTTCTGGAGCATTCGCCATTTCATCGGCAGCACCGACTGCACCTTCGCTATGGTGGAGAGAAGGAAGAACGTGACGATTCGGCCATCTGGCGCAACAAGCTTGTCGACATCCAGAAGCAATACAAGATCATCAGCAATGGGCAGGAGAAGGACTCCGTGGTTGACCTCGCCGAGACCATCATCGACCCCTGATACGCCAACATGAAAGAAGACAACAATAATAAGGACCTGAACACGTGGCAGGTACCTCTGAATCTAGCCTACATAACCTACGCGGCCAAGGACGAATATGCATGCTATGACATGTACAAGCAGATCTTGGACATGAGGGCGTGTCTGCTTCCCATAACCGATGAGTACATGGACAGCCACAGCATCATGATCAAGCGTGCCAGGAAGGTCTAGAGGTTGTACTTTATCTATTTATAAGCACCTTTATCATTTGAGTGTTTCATGCATTAGCCTATGTGTCATAATTATCTGTTTTATCCGACATATTTCTTTAAGAACCCATTAACCTGACTGCTTTTTTAGTGGCTATTTGCTTATGTATGTAACTAGTTCACTTGTCCGTTAAAAAAACTAGTTCACTCGGCTACCGTGCTTTGAATCTCCTTCCTCCCAACATATTCCCCTCCTCAGGTGGACCCAGCAGGTCCCTAAATTTTCTCCCAGTTTCTTTTTCGATGCAAACAGAGTTTTCGCCCAGTACTTTTCCCTACAACCAACTCAACTGTCCCACGTCTAGCCTAAAAAATAAAAATACCCCATGTACTATTAACTCATCAAATTTAAATGATATTTTATTTCGTAAGTTGAAAGTTCTTACAAAATAATAATAATAATTGTTTATATATAACTTGGCAAGTTAACCCCTAGTGATTGCGTACATAAGCTTGCAAAGATTTTACTGACCAATGCAGTAATAGACGTGCAATCATGTGTTTATGTTTTTATATCATTTCTCCGTCTAGCCCAACATTATATTTTCACCCAGCCCAACAAGTCCGCGGATTTTGAGAAAAACGCAAATGGGATTTAAATTCTACCATATATAAATGGGCTGCATAGATGCTACATCATCGTTTCACCCAGCCCACCACATGGACTAAAAAACAAATGGACTGGCTGACATGTGGGCCAGTAGGTCGTAGCCTAAGAACGTACATCCAACGACGGGCATTCTTCTTCAATCTCTCATCTTCTTCCCCCAGCGCTGCCGGGACTGTCTACTCCAGGCTTCGGCGTCCAGCGGCATTGTTTGGCGCTCCTCAGCGAAACGCTACCCCGCCGACGGCCAGGTCATCCCTCCACTCTGCACCTCTTGTTATTCTCTGCCGAGTGTAGGCCCACCCCGCACCCGAACCAGTCAAGTTTCCCACTCCTCTCCGTTTGCGACTCCACTGCCGCATCTTCCCCGTCTCTGGTCCGTTCCAGTCTGGGGCCTCGCCGTCGTCCATCGCCTGGGTGCACTCGGCACGGCGTGGTCAACATGCGAGAGTCATCGGAAGAGGACTGTACGTTGAGAGCCTAACGGCTGGGACCCACGAGGTCCATGGTGGCAGGCAAGGAAAGTTCCTCCTTATTACGCACTGTATGTGGACTGTACGTGGGAAGGGCTTCTGTATTTCGCGGAAAAAACGTTCCCCCCGCTGACAGGTCGGACCCACCAGCTATATCTTCGCACGCAAGGAAGTGCCTCCTTATTACGCACAAAAAAATGAATACCCCCTGCTATATGGGACCCACCATAGTGGGTGGCTGAATTGTGGGCCTACTAAGTTGACGGGGACGGAGGGCTTTGTCAACTTAGTCAATATGAATGATTCTAGCTCTAGTGACCGTACGATGTCCATCCAACGGCCATAGTGCTTCTTCAACCTCTGGTCTTCTTGCTCCAGCCTCCCAAAGCACCGTCGGTCGTGTCGCGTGCTCCTGCCTCTCGTGGCCGGCTGTGATGCCGCGGAGGCCTCACCGCCCTCTACTACTCCCACCGCTGGGCCAGGGCATCCCTCTACTCACCCACACCCCCTGTTATTCTGCGGCAATGACAGCCTCACACCGCAGCCGAACCAGTGAACCCTCGTACTCCTCTCCACGTGGGCATCCACTGCAGCGTGTTCCCCGGCTCCGCGTCTTCCCCTTCCTAGGCCTCACCGCCGTCCACTGCCTTGGTGCTCTCGGCGCGGCGTGGTCAATGTGGTTAATGACCGACTTCCATCGGAAGAGTATTGTACGTGGAGAGGCTGACAGCTGGGTCAACGGCCGCAGCTGGGTCCACGGCCACAACCCTTTTTTTTGTGATTTGCCAAGTAAGTCGCTTTGTCAGGCCTGTTGGGCTGCAAATCTTTCAAGACAAGGAGAGCTTCATTCGGCTGGCCGAGAAAATAGCCTATCAGTAATGAGAAATGGGCTCTACATTTTTAAAACACATCAAACTGGCAATTAGTTTCAAATTTCTTTTTTTCATTTCGAGATTTTAAATTGCATTGATTTTTATGCGTGGAGAATTTGTTGGATTTTATATTGATATACATTTATTTTTAAAATCAGTTTGAATGTGACTCGAAATTTTGGGATTAAAAACAGTTTGGACCGCACCGAAATGTGCAAAATTTCATATAATTTTTTAACTGTGGCCACAATATGGGTTGTAATGCTAACAAAAAGAATATGGGCTCCAAAAAAAACCTTAAGAATTGGCAAATGGGCTGTAAATTATTAGAAATAATGGCAGATGGGTTCTATGCTGTTTTCCACAGATTTGAGGCTTTCCTAAAAAAAGGTTGACGCACAAGCAGTGACTGTTGGATGTCCATCCAACGGCCGTCGTGCTTCTTCAATCTCTGCTCTTCCTGCTCCAGCCGCTCAAACAAGCGCCGGCGGGACTGCCTGCTCCCTCCTCCCCGCGGCTGGCTGTGCTGCCGCGTAGGCCTCACCGCCCCACCGTACTCCCATCGCTGGGCTAGCTATCCCTCTACTCACCCACACCTGCTGTTATTCTCTGGTGACGGCAGACGAACTAGTAAACCCTTGTATAGTCGTACTTCCCTCCGCGTGGGAAACAACTGCCGAGTCTTCCCTTCCTCCGTGTCGCTCCCTTCCTAGGCCTCGCCGTTGTCCACCGCCCTGGTGCTCTCGGCGCGGCCTGGTCAACGTGGTCAACGACCGACATGCATCTGAAGTGGACTGTACATGGAGAGGCTGACAGTTGGGTCCACGGCCGCAGCAAGGAAGTGCCTCCTTATTACGTGCAAAATAATTATTACTCCACCTGATAGTAGGGACCCACCAGACAGGCCACTGTATTTCGCAAAAAAAACGTTTCCCCCTAACTGCTGGGACCCACCAGCTACATCTTCTTACGCAAGGAAGTGCGTCTGCGCAAAAAAAATGATTCGCCCCCGTGACTGCTGGGACCCACCAGCTACATCTTCGCACGCAAGGAAGTGCGTCCGAAAAAAAATGATTCGCCCCCTGACTGCTGGGACCCACCAGCTACATCTTTGCATGCAAGGAAGTGCCTGACAGTCGGGACCCACCTAGTCGAAGCGTACGTAGCTTTGTCATTCTGGTTGCGAACATGTACGTACATATATACTGGTCGATGTAGAGGCACGCACGTAATATGTACATGTACGTACAGCGGCCAGTGTGCAAGAAAGAAAATACGGCCACGTATGTGTACATACGGGCGGGGTCTCGAACGCCTACTCGCGCATATATACGTATGGCCAGGGCTCGTGTACATGGCTGGGTCGGAATGGAGAAACAGCATCGTTGTCGTGTTTATGGGGAGCCAACCGCCTGGGTCGGAACGAAATGCGTCGTCGTGTTCATCAGGAGGGCTTGGACAGAACAGGCGATGGAAACGAGGCCTGGCGTACCGCAGAACGGAGGAAACGGCCTTGTGTTCGACCGCCCACGTTCAAAACGGGATCCTGTTCATTGGGAGGGGTCTGGCGTACCGTAAAACGGAGGAAACGGATCTCCTACGGTCGAAATGGAGGTGCTGTTGATCGGGAGGGGTGTGGCGTACCGCAAAACGGACGAAACGGACTTGTGTTGGAGCGCTACGGTCGAAATGGGGGTCCTGTTCACCGGGAGGGGTGTGGCGTACTGCAAAACGGGACTCCACAGGATACTGTTCATCTCCAACGTCGACCTCCTCCAGCCTCCACGGGCTGCTGTTCATCCGCCGTCGACCTCCACCAGCCTTCACCTGCGACTATTCATCCACGGGCTCCTGTTCATCCAGCCTCCACCGCGCGCTAGTCCACCGGCTACTGTTCAACCACCCCTCTCCACGGGCGCATGTTCAACCACCCCTCCAAAGGCTACTGTTCATCCACCCCTCCACCGTCTAGTGTTCACCCACCCCTCCACGGGGTCATCCTGTTCATCCAGCCCTTCACGGGGTCCTGTTCATCCAGCCCCAACCAGCTCGATCGATCGGGGTCCTGTTCATCTAGAGGCAACGCAATGGGTCCTGTTCATCCACTCCCAACGCTCACTGTTCATCCAAAGAGGCAGCATCGATCGGCTTCAGTTTGCAGCAGTAGTGAAGGAATCGATCACTCGGGTTCAGCAACGCGTAGCCTGCAGTGCAATCGCTCGGGTTCAGTTAGAGCCGAACGCCTCGCTTGTGTTCAGTTAGAGCCAACGCCTCACACACACGTGCGTACGTGTATGAGAGAAACATGCATCGCTCGGCCCCCGACCACCCACCGTAACCGGGAACTCCCCAAAATTTTCCTCGCCCTCGCTTCTACCACCGTTTTTCCGTCATGGACGGCCCAAAGAATGTCATGCAGCTGCGTCTCCGGCCCGCCCAGGACGAAAAGCCCATTTTCTGTCATGATTTTTTGTCATAGAAGTAGGATCCCACCACATCTATGATGATACCGGGTTTTGTCACAATTATCTAAGTTTCGTTTGGCCAAAATGTCACGGATGTGTCTTTTTTTTGTAGTGCAACCTACTTCTCAGCCTCCTAAAAGCCCATTGAGTTTTCTTGTGAAAAGAGGGTCGGTGGTTTACTCAGCCTATTAAAGGCCCAAATCTACTAGTGGGCCACTTTACATTTAGGACTTTTAACGGACCAAGATGACGGGGCCCATGATGCGGATCATACATGATTATTGCATGACGGCCCGATTATGTACCGTAATTTTAGGGTTTGGCCGGTTTACTACGAAGACAGGATATATATACAGTAAAATAACGGCAACATCGTGAATAAGAAAAAACCTAGACTATACAATAAAGAAATTAGGGCATATTAGATCCACTAGGCATCAAAGTTCGCCACTATGATAATAAAGCACATGCAGATAGCAGATTACATACACTAGGCATCAAAGATCGCCACCAGTGCAAATAAACATGCCGACAAAATAATATACAAAACCGACAGCACTTCAATTGAGTTCAATAAAGGTTAGCCCTGCTGGGGAGCTGCAGCGACAGCAGCTGAGCAAGCTAATGAGACTGCGCTTGTTTAACACTTATATCCTCCTCACTCTGAAAGATAAACAAGTAGACAGATGACAAGTTTTGCACATAAAAGTATCAGCGCTAACAATTCATCACACTTCTTACTGACAAATAAAGTGACACAGTTTAAAATTGCATTAACACAATATGCTATTCTTCAGGTCAAGACATGGCAGGAAATGACATTGTGAAGGAGTTGGCAGCTTCACGACACCACTGGATTACAGATCAAGAACTCATAAGTATCAACGGTTAGTGTGCTGTCAATTTATCCCATTTCAGATTGGCAAATAAAGAGACGGTTTAAATAATAGTAGAATGATATGACATTGTTCATAGTTAACACATTGCAGAATATGACATTGTGCTATAGTGGGTAGGTTCACCACATGACTGGATTACGGATCAAGAATAAAAGCATACATGTAGTACAAAACAAGATCATTTCCTCTATATAGTTTAATTTACATGGTTGCTACGTCTTGAGCTTGCGTTGGTTTTCCCTGAAGAGGAAAGGGTGATGCAGCAATAGTAGCGTAAGTATTTCCCTCAGTTCTTGAGAACCAAGGTATCAATCCAGTAGGAGGCTCCTCAACAAGTCCCACGAACCTACACAAACAAAAAAAGAACTCGCAACCAACGCAATAAAGGGGTTGTCAATCCCTTCACGGCCACTTGCGAAAGTGAGATCTGATAGAGATAATATAATAAGATAAATATATTTTTGGTATTTTATAATATAGATGCAGAAAATAAAGATGCAAATAAAAGTAGATTGGAAGCAAATATGATAAGAGATGGACCCTTTCTGTCACTGGGTAAGAACACTGTAAGATTCAACCCAAAGCTAAGCACTTCTCCCATGGCAAGAAAGATCAATCTAGTAGGCCAAACCAAACCGATATTTCGAAGAGACTTGCAAAGATAACTCAATCGTATAAAAGAATTCAGAGAAGATTCAATTATTATCCATAGATAAACTTGATCATAAACCCACAATTCATCGGATCTCGATAAACACACCGCAAAAAGAGATTACATCGAATAGATCTCCACAAGAGAGGGGGAGAACATTGTATTGAGATCCAAAAAGAGAGAAGAAGCCATCTAGCTAATAACTATAGACCCGAAGGTCTGTGGTAAACTACTCACAACTCATCGGAAGGGCTATGGTGTTGATGTAGAAGCCCTCCATGGTGGAATCCCCCTCCGGCAGAACGTCGGCGACGGCTCCAAGATGGGATCTCGTGGATATAGAAGGTTACGGTGGTGGAAATTGTGTTTTGGTTGCTCCCTGGATGTTTTTGGGGTATGTAGGCTTATATAGGATGAAGAAGTACGTTGGTGGCCACTCGAGGGGCCCACGAGACAGGGGGGCGCGCCCTACCCTCTCATGGCTGCCTCGGCTGCTTCCTGACTTGTACTCCAAGTCCTCTGGATCATGTTCGTTCCAAAAATCACGCTTCCAAAGGTTTCATTCTGTTTGGACTCCGTTTGATATTCCTTTCCTTCAAAATACTGAAATAGACAAAAAAACAGCAATACAGGCTGGGCCTCCGGTTAGTAGGTTAGTCCCAAAAATGATAATAATGTGTAAAATAAAGCCCATAAACATCTAAAACAGGTAATATAATAGCATGGAACAATCAAAAATTATAGATACGTTGGAGACGTATCAAGCATCCCCAAGCTTAATTCTTGCTCGTCCTCGAGTAGGTAAATGATAAAAATAGAATTTTTGATGTGGAATGCTACCTAGCATAATTTCTCAATGTAATTTCTCTTTATTGTGGCATGAATGTTCAGATCCAAGTGATTCAAAGTAAAAGTTCATATTGACAAAAGAAATAGCAATACTTCAAGCATACTAATAAAAGCAATCATGTCTTCTCAAAATAACATGGCTAAAGAAAGTTCATCCCTACAAAATCATATAGTTAGGCTATGATTCATTTTCATCACACAAAGATGTTCCCAACTTCTATACCCCCGATGACAAGCCAAGCAATTGTTTCGTATTTAAATAATCTCAAAAAAATTCAACCTTCACGCAATACATGAGCGTGAGCCATGGATAGAGCACTATGGGTGGAATAGAATAATGATTGGGGATTGTGTGGAGAAGACAAAAAAAAGAGAAAGTCTCACATTGATGAGGATAATCAACGGGCTATGGAAATGCCCATCAATTGATGTCAACATGAGGAGTAGGGATTGCCATGCAATGGATGCACTAGAGCTATAAATGAATGAAAGCTCAACAAAATAAAACTAGTGGGTGTGCATCCAACTTGCTTGCTCACGAAGACCTAGGGCATTTGAGGAAGCCCATCGTAGGAATATACAAGCCAAGTTCTATAATGAAAAGTTCCCACTAGTATATGAAAGTGACAACCTATGAGACTCTCTACATGAAAACATGGTGCTATTTTGAAGCACAATATATGAGACTCACTGCATGAAGAACAAGGTGCTACTTTGAAGCACAAGTGTGGAAAAAGAGATAGTAGCATTGCCCCTTTATTTATTTCTTTTTTTCTTTTCTTTTCTTTTCTTTTCTTTTTTTTCGTTTGGCCTTCCTTTTTTTCTTTTTGGGAAATGCTCTAATAATGATGATCATCACACTTTTATTGATTACAACACATAAATTACAACTTGAAACTAGAACAAGATATGACTCTACATGATCATGCAATGGCAATATGACAAAAGTGACATGTATAAAAATTATGCATGGTGGCTTTGCCACAAATACGATGTCAACTACATGATCATGCAATGGCAATATGACAAAAGTAATGTATGTCATGATAATGAACGGAACGGTGGAAAGTTGCATGGCAATATATCTCAGAATGGCTATGGAAATGCCCTAAATAGGTAGGTATGGTGGCTGTTTTGAGGAAGATATAAGGAGGTTTATGTGTGATAGAGCGTATCATATCACAGTGTTTGGATGCACCGGCAAAGTTTGCACCAACTCTCAAGGTGAGAAAGGGCAATGCACGGTACCGAAGAGGCTAGCAATGATGGAAAGGTAAAAGTGCGTATAATCCATGGACTCAACATTAGTCAAAAGAACTCATATACTTACTGCAAAAATTTAGAAGTCATCAAAAACCAAGCACTACACGCATGCTCCTAGGGGGATAGATTGGTAGGAAAAGACCATCGCTCGTCCCCGACCATCACTCATAAGGATGCACAAGCCAGGTACACTTCATGCTTCAAATTTGTTACACAACTTTAACCATACGTGCATGCTACGGGACTTGCTAACTTCAACACAAGCATTCTTTAAATTCATAATCACCCAGCTAGCATGACTTTAATATCACTACCTCCCTATCTCAAAACAATTATCAAGTATCAAGTTGATCATAGCATCCAATTCACTTCCTATGATAGTTTTTATTATACCCAACTTGGATGCTCATCATTCTAGGACCAATTTATAACCATAGCAAATACCATGCTGTTCTAAAAGACTCTCAAAATAATATAAGTGAAGCATGAGAGACTAGAAATTTCTTCAAAATTAAACCACCGCCGTGCTCTTAAAGATATAAGTGAAGCACTAGAGCAAAAACTATCAAGCTCAAAAGATATAAGTGAAGCACATAGAGTATTCTATCAAATCCTAAGCAAATAGGCTTCTCCCAAAAGGTGTGTTACAGCAAGGATGATTGTGGTAAACTGAAAAGCAAAGACTAATATAATACACGACGCTCCAAGCAAAACACATATAATGTGGTCAATAAAAATATAGCTCCAACTAAAGTTACCAATGAACGAAGAAGAAAGAGGGGATGCCTTCACGGGGCATCCCCAAGCTTAGGCTTTTATCCATCCTTGAATATATTGGGGTGCCATGGGCATCCCCAAGCTTAGGCTTTTGCCACCCTTTATTCCATAGTCCATAAAAGCTTTACCCAAAACTTGAAAACTTCACAACACAAAACTCAACAGGAAATCTCATAAGCTCCGTTAGTGAAACAAAACCACCACATAAGGTATTGTAATGAACTCATTATTTATTTATTTTGGTGTTGAAACTACTGTATTCCAAGTTCTCTATGTTTCATACCCTTACATACTAGCCATTGATGCATCAAAAATAAGCAAACAACACACGAAAGGCATAATCTGTCAAAAACAGAACAGTCTATAGCAATCTGTAACTAACGCAAACTTATAGAACCTCAAAAATCCTACCAAAATAGGACGTCCTAAACAATTTTTTTATTGATCATAAGCAAAAAGAATCAATACAAAAGAACATTCCTGTGATTTATTGAATTTTTTCGTGTGCGCAAAGTTTCTGTTTTTCAGCAAAATCAAATCAACTATCATCATAGGTTATCCTATAGGTTCTACTTGGCACAAACACTAATTAAAAGAAGGAAACACATCTAAACAGAAAGTAGAAGCAAAATTTATTGAATAACAGCAAGGAAAAATATTGGGTTGTCTCCCAACAAGCGCTTTTCTTTAAAGCCTTTTTAGCTAGGCATTGAGATTTCAATGATGCTCACATAAAAGACAAGAATTGAAGCATAAAGAGAGCATCATAAAACATGTGACAAACACATCTATGTCTAACGTACTTCCTATGCATAGGAATCTTGTAAGCAAACAAATTATTAAGGCAAGCAAAAACTAGTATATGCAAGGAAGAACAAAGAGATGCTAGCAATCTCAACATGAAGAGAGGTAATTTAGTAACATGAAAATTTCTACAACCATATTTTCCTCTCTCATAATAATTACATGTGGGATCATAAGAAAATTCAACAAAATAGCTATCACATAACATATTCTCAACACGATCCACATGCACGCAAAGTTGACACTCTTCCAAGATAGTGGGATTAACATTAACTAAAGTCATGACCTTTTCGAACCCACTTTTATCAAAAATATCATAAGATTGAACATACTCCAAATATGTGGGATCTAAAGTTGACACTCTTCCAAACCACATTCTATATTATTGCAAACACTATTATCAATGTCATATTCATCATGGGGCTTAAACAAATTTTCAAGGTTATAAGAAGAATCACCCCAATCATGATCATTGAAACAAGTAGTAGACATAGCAGAACTAGCACCCCCAAGCTTAGGGTTTTGCATATTATTAGCACAATTGACATCAAGAGAATTTATAGGAAAATCATTGCAATCATGCTTTTTATTCAAGGAGTTATCGTGAATTCTTCATAAATTTCATCATCATAATTTTCAGATTCACAAATTTTTAGCAAAGCTTCATAAAGATAATCTAGTGCACAAAACTCACTAGCAATTGGTTCATCATAATTGGATCTCTAAAAAAGATTAGCAAGCGGATGAGGATCCATAGATCTTAAGTTCTCTGTTTAGCAATAAATAAGCATCTATTCCAACCAGACAAGCAAACGAAAGGGCAAGCAAAAGAGAGAAGAGAAGAAGGTAAGCGGAAAAGAGAGGAAATTGGGAAAAAGAGGGCGAATAAAATGGCAAGGGTGAAGTGGGGGAAAGGAAACCGAGAGGTAAATGGTAAATAATGTAAATACGAGGGAGATGAGTTTGTGATGGGTACTTGAGCGAAGACCTCCCCGGCAACGGCGCCAGAAATCCTTCTTCTGATGTCTTGAGCTTGCGATGGTTTTCCTTGAAGAGGAAAGGGTGATGCAGCAATAGTAGCGTAAGTATTTCCCTCAGTTTTTGAGAACCAAGGTATCAATCCAGTAGGAGGCTCCTCAACAAGTCCCAAGAACCTACACAAACAAACAAAGAACTCACAAGCAACGCAATAAAGGGGTTGTCAATCCCTTCACGGCCACTTGCGAAAGTGAGATCTGATTGAGATAATATAATAAGATAAATATATTTTTGGTATTTTATAATATAGATGTAGAAAATAAAGATGCAAATAAAAGTAGATTGGAAGCAAATATGATAAGAGATGGACCCGGGGGCCATAGGTTTCACTAGAGGCTTCTCTCAAGAGCATAAGTATTACGGTGGGTGAACAAATTACTGTCGAGCAATTGATAGAAAAGCGAATAATTATGAGATTATCTAGGCATGATCATGTACATAGGCATCATGTCTGCAACAAGTAGGCCGACTCATGCCTGCATCTACTACTATTACTCCACACATCGACCGCTATCCAGCATGCATCTAGAGTATTAAGTTCATAAGAACAGAGTAACGCATTAAGCAAGATGACATGATGTAGAGGGATAAACTCAAGCAATATGATATAAACCCCATCTTTTTATCCTCGATGGCAACAATACAATACGTGTATTGCAACCCTTTCTGTCACTGGGTAAGAACACCACAAGATTGAACCCAAAGCTACGCACTTCTATCGTGGCAAGAAAGATCAATCTAGTAGGCCAAACCAAACCGATAATTCGAAGAGACTTGCAAAGATAACTCAATCATATAAAAGAATTCAGAGAAGATTCAATTATTATCCATAGATAAACTTGATCATAAACCCACAATTCATCGGATCTCGACAAACACACTGCAAAAAGAGATTACATCGAATAGATCTCCACAAGAGAGGGGGAGAACATTGTATTGAGATCCAAAAAGAGAGAAGAAGCCATCTAGCTAATAACTATGGACGCGAAGGTCTGTGGTAAACTACTCACCACTCATCGGAAGGGCTATGGTGTTGATGTAGAATCCCTCCATGGTGGAATCCCCCTCCGGCAGAACGCCGACGACGGCTCCAAGATGGGATCTCGCGGATACAGAAGGTTACGGTGGTGGAAATTGTGTTCCGGTTGCTCCCTGGATGTTTTCGGGGTATGTAGGCTTATATAGGAGGAAGAAGTACGTCGGTGGCCGCCCAAGGGGCCCACGAGACAGGGGGCGCGCCCTATAGGGAGGGCGCCCTACCCTCTCGTGACCACCTCGGCTGCTTCTTGACTTGCACTCCAAGTCCTCTGGATCACGTTCGTTCCAAAAATCACGCTTCCGAAGGTTTCATTCCGTTTGGACTCTGTTTGATATTCCTTTCCTTCAAAATACTGAAATAGACAAAGAAACAACAATGCGGGCTGGGCCTCCGGTTAGTAGGTTAGTCCCAAAAATGATAATAATGTGTAAAATAAAGCCCATAAACATCCAAAACAGGTAATATAATAGCATGGAACAATCAAAAATTATAGATACGTTGGAGACGTATCAATGGTATGAAGAAGGAACTTGGTTGTACAACTGAAAACTTAAATTGAGAAAGAGAAACTTTTGTTTATGAACTACATAATAAACTTTAAACATGCAATTTGATCCAAACACCAAAAATAAACAACTTTTGCAGTCATGCCTAACCAAATATACACAACAAAGTTTGAAGGCTTGAGAAGGACAAACTTACATTATTCGTAAAGACATGCTCTATAAAGCCCTTGTCCATGCTGATGGGGGGGGGGCAATTTAAGAAGTTTACAATAGAATCTTCTTCATAAGCATTGCCTTTATTCTACATTTTGTTAAGAGTAAATATAGATGTGATAATATAAGAAAAAATGGAGAATATTTAAGATAAGATGAAGAGTGATGATGCATAACCAAGTAGCTACAAATGTAAGTACAGCGATACATGCAAAAGGTACAACCAAGAGCAATGCACAGCTAAACTTCATCAGTACCATCGGTGTTATCCAACCTTATGGTAAGAGTAAATATAGATCTGGGTGTGTAGAAAATGGAGGGCAAAGGAAAATAAGCTGCAAAGTGATGGTACATGAACAACTACCTGTCAATATAAGTACACTGATAAAGGACAGCAAGTACTTACAAGAACAATGGAGAGCTAAAACATTTCATTGGCATTGGATATATTCTACACTAATGTAACCATTCATACAAATCAGATAATTTGGAGTGAACAATTTAAAAGAAAACTATCATGCATACTACTATCAGATAATGAACCAGGTATGTATGCAAGTACAGTCATACAGGACAACAGGTACTAACAAGAGCAAAGCAGCGGGCAGCAAATTTGCGATATCATGTCGTTCTTTTCGAACCAGAATTCTTCTTCGAGCAGATTTCCTGTAAAAAAGATCCTTTAGGCACATGCGGACAAGTAGAAGTTCAAATTGTCATGTGATTTCATAGACAGTGCCTCATCATGGGAACGAGACCAGTGCATAACAATGTTTTGCCATTCAATGTCTTCTAAATTTAGCACGGGGGACTTCACCGGAAATTCGTTTATGGACTTGCCATCAAAGTATGATTTCCTCACGTAACACCAATACTGCTGCAATGCTTCCATGAAAAGCACAAGCAAGCTTTGCTCGTCATGACTATCCAGACTTGCAACAATGTAATGTAAATCATTGATGTGTTCAATCAGCATAAAACAGGAAAATAATTGTTGGGGATCGTTGCAGAAATTAAAAAATTTCTACGCATCAACAAGATCAATCTATGGAGTAACTAGCAATGAGAGATAGGGGAGTGCATCTTCATACCCTTGAAGATTGCGAGTCGGAAGCGTTGCAAGAATGCGGTTGGAGGAGTTCTACATGTAACGATTCAGATCGCGGCCGAATCCGATCTAAGCACCGAACAATGGTTCCTCCGCATTTCAACACACGTGCAACCCAGTGACGTCTCCCACGACTTGATCCAGCAAGGAGGAGGGAGAGGTTGAGGAAGAAGGCTCCAACAACAGCACGACGGCGTGGTGGTGATGGAGTGGCATATCTTCGGCAGGGCTTCGCCAAGCTCTTGTAGAGGAGGGGAGGGGATGCACCTTGGATGTGATGATGCACCCCTCCCTCCAACCCTCTATTTATAGGGAGATGGGGGGTGGGGGACGGCCCCTCTAGATGGGATCTAGAGGGGGGGCGGCCAAGGCAGGAGGGGGCTTGCCCCCCAAGCCAAGGGGGGCACACCCTTTAGGGTTCCCCCCAACCCTAGGCGCATGGGCCCTAGGGGGGTGGCGCCCAACCCACTTGGGGCTGGTTACCTTCCACCTACAGCCCATAAGGCCCTCCGGGGCAGGTGGACCCAACCCAGTGGACCCTTGGAACCCCTCCGGTGGTCCCGGTACAATACCGGTATGCCCCAGAATATTGACCGGGGGCATACCAGTATTGTATCAGGACCACCGGAGGGGTTCCAGGGGTCCACCGGGAGGGGCCACCTGTCCCAGAGGGCCTCATGGGCTGTAGGTGGAAGGGAATCAGCCCCTAAGAGGGCTGGGTGCCACCTGTCCAACCGCGATCTTGCAACGCTTCCGTCTCGCGATCTTCAAGGGTATGAAGATGCACTCCCCTCTCTCTCATTGCTAGTCACTCCATAGATTGATCTTGGTGATGCGTAGAAATTTTTAAATTTCTGCAATGATCCCCAACAGTGGCATCATGAGCTAGGTCTATGCGTAGTTTCTATGCACGAGTAGAACACAAGTTTGTTGTGGGCATCGATTTTGTCAATTTACTTGCCACTACTAGTCTTATCTTGTTTCAGTGGCATCGTGAGATGAAGCGGCCCGGACTGACCTTACACATACGCTTACGTGAGATAGGTTCCACCGACTGACATGCACTAGTTGCATAAGGTGGCTAGCGGGTGTCTGTCTCTCCCACTTTAGTTGGATCGGATTGGATGAAAAGGGTCCTTATGAAGGGTAAATAGCAATTGGCATATCACATTCTGTTTTTGGCGTAGGTAAGAAACGTTCTTGCTAGAAACCTATAGCAGCCACGCAAAAACTTGCAACAACAATTAGATGACGTCTAACTTGTTTTTGCAACATATGCCGTGTGATGTGATATTGCCAAAAGTATGTGATGAATGATATAAATGTGATGTATGAGATTGATCATGTTCTTGTAATAGGAATCACGACTTGCATGTTGATGAGTATGACAACTGGCAGGAACCATAGGAGTTGTCTTAATTTATTGTATGACCTGCGTGTCAATGAATAACGCCATGTAATTACTTTACATTATTGCTAAAATGTTAGCCATAGTAGTAGAAGTAATATTTGGCGAGACAACTTCATGAAGACACGATGATGGATATCATGGTGTCATGCCGGTGGCGATGATAATCATGGCGCCTCGAAGATGGAGATCGAAAGGAGCAAAATTATATTGGCCATATCATGTCACTATTTGATTGCATGTGATGTTTATCATGTTTTACATTTTATTTGCTTAGAACGACGGTAACATAAATAAGATGATCCCTCATAACAATTTCAAGAAAGTGTTCCCCCTAACTGTGCACCGTTGCCAAGGTTTGTTGTTTCGAAGCACCACGTAATGATCGGGTGTGATAGATTATAACATTCGAATACAACGGGTGTAAGCCAGATTTACACATGCAAAACACTTAGGTTGACTTGACGAGCCTAGCATGTACAGACATGGCCTCGGAACACAAGAGACCGAAAGGTCGAACATGAGTCGTATAGAAGATACGATCAACATTAAGATGTTCACCTATGATGACTATTCCATCTCACGTGATGATCGAACACGGCCTAGTTGACTCGGATCATGTATCACTTAGATGACTAGAGGGATGTCTATCTGAGTGGGAGTTCATTAAATAATTTGATTAGATGAACTTAATTATCATGGACTTAGTCTAAAAATCTCTGCAACATGTCTTGTAGATCAAATGGCCCATGCTAATGTTGTCCTCAACTTCAACGCGTTCCTAGAGAAAACCAAGCTGAAAGACGATGGTAGCAACTATACGGACTGGATCCAGAACTTGAGGATCATCCTCATAGCTGCCAAGAAAGCATATGTCCTTGAAGCACCGCTAGGTGAAGCACCTGTCCCAGCGAACCAAGATGTTATGAATGACTGGCAGTCGCGTGTTGATGATTACTCCCTGATTCAGTGTGGCATGCTTTACAGCTTAGAACTGGGGATCCAAAAGCGTTTCGAGCAGCACGGAGCATATGAGACGTTCCAAGAGCTGAAAATGGTTTTCCAAGCTCATGCCTGGGTCGAGAGATACGAAGTCTCTGACAAGTTCTACAGTTGTAAGATGGAGGAGAATAGTTCCGTCAGCGAACACATACGCAAAATGTCTGGGTTGCACAACCGCTTGTCCCAGCTGGGAGTTAATCTCCCAGATGACGCGGTCGTTGACAGAATCCTTCAGTCGCTCCCACCGAGCTACAAGAGCTTTGTGAGGAATAGTCGATGCTGAAATCAGCGGAGGTGGAAATCAAAAAGGAACATCAGGTGTTGATGGTGAATAAAACCACTAAGTTCAAGAAAGGCAAGGGTAAAAGGGGCTTCAAGAAAGACGGCAAGGGAGTTGCCGCGCCCGGTAAGCAAACTGTCGGGAAGAAGCCAAAGAATGGACCCAAGCCTGAGACTGAGTGTTTTTATTATAAGGGAAATGATCACTCGAAACGGAACTGCCCCAAGTACTTAGTAGACAAGAAGGTCGGCTATACATGTTATTGATGTGTACCTTACCACAACTCGTAGTAGCTCCTGGGTATTTGATACCGGTGCGGTTGCTCATATTTGTAACTCAAAACAGGAGTTGCGGAATAAGCGGAGACTGGCGAAGGACGAGGTGACGATGCGCGTCGGGAATGGTTCCAAGGTCGATGTGATCACCGTCTGCACGCTACCTCTACATTTACCTATGGGATTAGTTTGAAACCTCAATCATTGTTATTTAGTGCCAGCTTTGAGCATGAACATTGTATCTGGATCTCATTTAATACGAGATGGCTACTCATTTAAATCCGAGAATAATGGTTGTTCTATTTATATGAGAGATATGTTTTATGGTCATGCCCCGCTGGTCAATGGTTTCTTCTTACTGAATCTCGAACGTAATGTTACACATATTCATAGTGTGAATACCAAAAGATGTAAGGTTGATAATGATAGTCCCACATACTTGTGGCACTGCCGCCTTTGTCACATTAGTGTCAAACACATGAAGAAGCTCCATGCAGATGGACTTTTCGATTCTCTTGATTATGAATCATTTGACACGTGCGAAAAATGCCTCATGGGCAAAATGACCAATACTCCGTTCTCCGGGACAATGGAGCGAGCAACCAACTTATTGGAAATCATACATACCGATGTGTGCGGTCCAATGAGAGTTGAGGCTCGCGGTGGCTATCGTTATGTTCTCACCCTCACTGATGACTTAAGTAGATATCGGTATGTCTACTTAATAAAACACAAGTCTGAGACCTTTGAAAAGTTCAAGGAATTTTAGAGTGAGGTTGAAAATCAACATGACAGGAAAATAAAGTTCTTACGATCAGATCGTGGAGGGGAATATTTGAGTCACGAATTTGGCACACACTTAAGGAAATGTGGAATCATTTCACAACTCATGCTGCCTGGAACACCTCAGCGTAATGGTGTGTCCGAACATCGTAATCGCACTCTATTGGATATGGTGCGATCTATGATGTCTCTTACCGATCTACCGCTCTCATTTTGGGGCTATGCTTTAGAGACTGCCGCATTCACTTTAAATAGGGCTCCATCGAAATCCATTGAGGCGACACCGTATGAATTCTGGTTTGGGAAGAAACCTAAGCTGTCGTTTCTGAAAGTATGGGGATGCGATGCTTATGTCAAGAAACTTCAACTTGAAAAGCTCGAACCCAAGTCGGAAAAATACGTCTTCATAGGATACCCTAAGGAAACCATTGGGTATACCTTCTACCTCAGATCCGAAGGCAAGATCTTTGTTGCCAAGAAGGGTCCTTTCTGGAGAAAGAGTTTCTCTCGAAAGAAGTAAGTGGGAGGAAAGTAGAACTTGATGAAGTACTGCCTCTTTAAGCGGAAAGTAGCGTAGCTCAGGAAGATGTTTCTGTGGTACCTGCACCGGCTAGAGAGGAGGTTAATGATGATAATCAAGGTACTTCGGATCAAGTTGCTACTGAACTTCGTAGGTCCACGAGGACACGTTCCACACTAGAATGGTATGGCAACCCTATCCTGGAAATCATGTTGTTAGACAATGGTGAACCTTCGAACTATGAAGAAGTGATGGCGGGCCCAGATTCCAACAAATGGCTTGAAGCCATGAAATCCGAGATAGGATCTGAGGGAATTCCGGACTAGGGGGTGTCCGGATAGCCGAACTATCATCATCGGCCGGACTCCAAGACTATGAAGATACAAGATTGAAGACTTCGTCCCCTGTCCGGATGGGACTTTCCTTGGCGTGGAAGGCAAGCTTGGCGATACGGATATGTAGATCTCCTACCATTGTAACCGACTCTGTGTAACCCTAGCCCTCTCCGGTGTCTATATAAACCGGATGGCCTTAGTCCATAGGACGAACAACAATCATACCATAGGCTAGCTTCTAGGGTTTAGCCTCCTTGATCTCATGGTAGATCTACTCTTTTAACACACATCATCAATATTAATCAAGCAGGACGTAGGGTTTTACCTCCATCAAGAGGGCCCGAACCTGGGTAAAGCATCGTGTCCCTTGTCTCCTGTTACCATCCGCCTAGACGCACAGTTCGGGACCCCCTACCCGAGATCCGCCAGTTTTGACACCGACATTGGTGCTTTCATTGAGAGTTCCTCTGTGTCGTCACCGATAGGCTCGATGGCTTCTTTGATCATCATCAACAACACAGTCCAGGGTGAGACCTTCCTCCCCGGACAGATCTTCGTATTCGGCGGCTTTGCACTGCAGGCCAATTCACTTGCCCATCTGGAGCAGATCGAAAGCTACGCCCCTGGCCGTCAGGTCAGATTTGGAAGTTTGAACTTCACGGCTGACATCCGCGGGGACTTGATATTCGATGGATTTGAGCCATAGCCAAGCGCGTTGCACTGTCACGACAGGCATGATTTAGCTCTGCAGCCGGATAGTACCCTGGAGGCCGCACTCGAGCCCGCTCCGACCTTCAATTCGGAGCCGGCTGCGCAGATCGAGGACGGATGGCTAGACACCACCTCGGGGGCTGCAACCTCTACGGCGATAGAGCCGAACACTGACCTTGTCCCTCACGAAGCTCGTGACTCCGAGGTGCCGGACTCTTTGCCGGACTCCGAACCTCCCACGCCCCCTCCGATCAAATCTGATTGGCCGCCGATCATGGAGTTCACCGCAGCGGACATCTTTCAACACTCACCTTTGGGCGACATCTTGAGTTTGCTAAAGTATCTCTCGTTATCAGGAGAGCCCTGGCTGGACTGCAGTCAGGACAGTTGGGATGCGGACGGCGAAGAAATTCAAAGCCCACCCACCACCCACTTGGTAGCCACTGTCGATGATCTAACCGACATGCTAGACTACGACTCCGAAGACATCGACGGTATGGACGACGATGCCGGAGACGACCAAGAACCAGCGCCCACCGGGCACTGGAAAGCCACCACATCATATGACATATACATGGTGGATATCCCAAAGGATGGGAATGGCGAAGGAACAGCGGAGGATGACCCCTCCAAGTAACAGCCCAAGCGCCGGCGTCAGCGGCGCTGCTCTAAATCCCGCTAGAGCAAGAATGAAGATTCCGGCACCGGAGATAATAATACACCGGACGGTGCCGAAGACAACCCACTCCAACAAGATCCAGCGTAGGAGGACGGAGACGCCAGCCCTAATGAGAGAGCGGCAGAAGAAGAGGTAGAGGATTATATGCCTCCCTCCGGAGACGAGGCAAGCCTCGACGATGATGAATTCGTCGTGCCTGAGGATCCCGTCGAACAAGAGCATTTTAAACACAGGCTTATGGCCACGGCGAACAGCCTCAAGAAAAAGCAGCAACAGCTTAGAGCTGATCAAGATCTGCTAGCCGACAGATGGACTGAAGTCCTCGCGGCCGAAGAGCATGAGCTCGAATGCCCCTCCAAAAGCTACCCTAAACGCAAGCTGCTCCCCCTATTAGAAGAGGAGGCGTATGAACCCGCATCACCAGGAGACAATACGGCTGACCGACCACCCCGTGGTCGCGACAAAGAGGCCTCTAGGCCCTTCACTAGACCCGTACCCCGGCATCGCTCGAAAAGCACAAGGCCACAGGGGAACACTCCGGACTTGCGAGATATATTGGAGGATAGGGCAAGACAATCAAGATCGATCTATGGATCGTGCGGGCGCCCCATGATACATGACGACAACCGTCGCGCCGGACACAGTAAGTCCGGTCGGGCCGAACAAAATAGACAAAGCCCTTTTGAGCTCCGTCGTGATATCGCCCAGTACAGAGGCGCCGCACACCCACTATGCTTCACAGACGAAGTAATGGATCATCAAATCCGCGAAGGGTTTAAACCCGTAAATATTGAATCTTACGATGGCACAACAGACCCCGCGGTTTGGATCGAAGACTATCTCCTTCACATCCACATGGCCCGCGGTGACGATCTTCATGCCATCAAATATCTCCCCCTCAAGCTTAAAGGACCAGCCCGGCATTGGCTAAACAGCTTGCTAGCAGAGTCAATTGGGAGTTGGGAAGACCTGGAAGCCGCATTCCTCGATAACTTCCAAGGCACATATGTGCGACCACCAGACGCTGATGACCTAAGCCACATAATTCAGCAGCCAGGCGAATCGGCCAGACAATTCTGGACACGGTTCTTAACCAAGAAAAACCAAATCGTCGACTGTCCGGATGCGGAGGCCCTTGCAGCCTTCAAGCATAATATCGGCGACGAGTGGCTTGCACGGCACTTGGGACAGGAAAAGCCGAAATCCATGGCAGCCCTCACATCACTCATGACCCGCTTCTACGCGGGTGAGGACAGCTGGCTAGCACGCAGCAACAACCTCAGCAAAAATTCTGGCAGTCCGGATATCAAGGACCGTAATGGCAGGTCGCGTCGTAACAAAAACAAACGCCGCATTAACGACGACAATAGTGAGGATACGGCAGTCAATGCCGGATTCAGAGGCTCTAAACCCGGTCAGCGGAAAAATCCAGTCAAAAGAACTACTTCGGGTCCGTCCAATTTGGACCGAATACTCGACCGCTTGTGCCAGATACACGGCACCCCCGAAAAGCCAGCTAACCACACCAACAGGGACTGTTGGGTATTCAAGCAGGCAGGCAAGTTAATTGCCGAAAACAATGACAAGGGGCTGCATAGGGATGACGAGGAAGAGACCCGACCGCCGAACAATAGAGGACAGAAGGTTTTCCCCCCACAGGTGCGGACGGTGAACATGATATACGCAACGCACATACCTAAAAGGGAGCGGAAGCGTGCACTCAGGGATGTATACGCGATGGAGCAAGTTGCCCCGAAGTTCAATCCATGGTCCTCCTGCCCGATCACTTTTGACCGAAGGGACCACCCCACCAGCATCCGCCACGGCGGATTCGCCGCATTGGTCTTAGACCCAATCGTCGATGGATTTCACCTCATCAGAGTCCTGATGGACGGCGGCAGCAGCCTGAACCTGCTTTATCAGGATACAGTGCACAAAATGGGCATAGACCCCTCAAGGATTAAACCCACCAAGACGACCTTTAAAGGCGTCATACCAGGTGTAGAAGCCAATTGTACAGGCTCGGTTACACTGGAAGTGGTCTTCGGATCCCCGGATAACTTCCGAAGCGAGGAGTTAATCTTCGACATAGTTCCATTCCGCAGCGGCTATCATGCCCTGCTCGGACGTACCGCATTTGCAAAGTTCAACGCGGTGCCGCACTACGCATACCTCAAGCTCAAGATGCCAAGCCCTCGAGGAGTCATCACGGTCAACGGAAACACTGAACGTTCTCTCCGCACGGAGGAACATACAGCGGCTCTCGCGGCAGAAGTACAATGCAGCCTCTTAAGGCAATTCTCGAGTCCAGCCATTAAGCGGCCAGACACAGCTAAGCGCGCCCGGAGTAACCTACAACAAGACCACCTGGCACGTTCCGAGCACACGTAGCAGTGCGGCCCCAACCCCAGCCCCTGTAAAACATCAAGACAGGTCCTTCACGTACACCATTACGCTCTGAAGATACCATGGGCATGGGGAGAGGGGCGCGACCACGATAGGCCCAGACTGCGGCTCAACCACACCAGGGGCTCTCAAGTGTGTCGTTCTTTTTTTTCTTTTTCCTTTTTATTTTTACCCACAGGACTCCGTTCGTCAGAGGCCCCGTCCGGCAGTAAACCTGCCGAACTCACGATGCAACAGCCAGGGAAGAAGAAAGGCTACAACGAATATCCAGGTGGTCTCCATTACGAGCATTAAATCTGTTTTATGCACCATTCCGCAGCCTACCCCTGGAGGGGGACATGTTTAACAGTCCCATCCCTTTCTTATCGCACCATTTGTATCGTTCTGCACTTACAACAGTTTTTCTTGAATAAGTAATGCAGCACCTTTTTGCTTCCAATTGCATTTCCCTTTTATACATATGTTCATTTGTGACATGTCGCATCCGTACATTTTGGTACGGCTAAATACACCAGGGGCTTATGTTTCCCGCATCATGGTGTGACAAGTCCGAACACTTTCACAAGTGCGGCACCCCGAACTTATAGCATTATATGCATCAGCTCCGAATCATGTCTTGGGTCAATAGTTGGGTTTGCCCGGCTCTCATGTTTTGGTACCTTACGTTCCGTTGTATCGGCTAAGGTAGCACTGGGAGAACCACTGCGATTGCGCCCCAGTTGAGCTGGGTTAATGCCTCAGTGGAGAAAGCTAAAACTGACCGTCATGATGAGGCGAGAGCTGATCGCTGTTCGAGAGGTTTTTTGCGAGTCCCTAAAGACTTATGCCGCTTAGAGCGAGGAGCAGGTTTTTGTCCGGCCCAGGCGTGGATAGCGCCCCAAATTCGGCCTTCCGAAGACTAGGGGCTTCGCCGAAATTTAAAATTATAGAATTCTATGGCTAAGTGAGAGTGTTCAAGCATTATAAGTCCGGTTGCCTTGTTCGTTGTGTTGAGCGCCTCCCTAGATGGACCCAAATATGGGAACAAGAGTGCTCAAATTTATCCCGAACACCCCACCACTCGTGCCATGGGGGCTGAAGCCGACGACTTGCCATCTCTCAGATTTGATAAACAGCCGCACATAAGGTAATATTTTAAATTAAAATGCGTTGCTTAGCGCAAATGAACTAAGTTTTCAGCGCACAGGATAACAAAATGCGAGTCTACTCAAATATTACATCTTTGGAGCACTCACCCGCAATAGTGAGGGCGCCCTTCAACACACTCTTATAATACATCTTGGGCGTGCAGTGCTCCTTGCCCTGCGGCGGCGGGTCCGTCACGAGCTTCTGGGCATCCATCTTGCCCAGTGCACCTTTGCAGGGGCAAGGGCCCGACGGGCACCCTCAATACAAGCGGAGTGCTTGATGACTTCAACCCACGGGCACGCATCCACCAGCCGCCGCACCAGGCCGAAGTAGCTCCCGGGCATGGCCTCCTTAGGCCATAGCCGAACTATGAGGCCCTTCATGGCCTGTTCGGCCACCTTGTGGAGCTCGACCAGCTGCTTCAGCTGGTCGCTAAGGGGCACCGGATGTCCGGCCTCAGCATACTGAGACCAGAAGACCTTCTTCGTCGAGCTCCCCTCCTCGGCCCGGTAGAATGCAGCGGCATCGGATACGCTGCGAGGAAGATCTGCGAACGTTCCTGGAGAGCTCCGAATTCGGGTAAGTAACAAGTAATTAACACTCACATGCTTACTTTGCATGAAAAATGCCTTACCCGCCGCTATTTTCTTCAATTCCTCGATTTCTTGGAGGGCCTTGTAGGCTTCGGCCTTAGCGGCTTTGGCACTCTCAAGAGCCGTTGCAAGCTCAGACTCTCGAGTCTTCAAGTCACGCTCCAGGCTCTCATGTTTTTTCACGAGATCCTGGAGCTCTTGCTGTACCTCCGCCACCCGCGCCTCCTGCTTCTCTCGCTTAGTTCGCTCCGCGGTCGCATTGCGTTCGGCCGCGGCCACCGCCTCCTTCAGGGTAGCCACCTCATTAGTGGCCCCTGCAATACCCACGTTATCCTTGTCATTCTTTTTGCAACCGAAATCTTTTTCTGTAAGGTACAATTTTAATAAGGTGTTACTCACCTTCCTTGTCCTCGAGCTGCTTCTTGGCATGGCCGAGCTCGTTCTCGGACCACTCGAGGCTTTCCTTCAAAGTATTGACCTCTGCAGTCAGTGCGGCAGAGGTCAGCAGCGCAGCCTGCAATCCCATATTGACATATTTTTTATGACTCACAACAAGAAATATGTCAACTTGTGACCACCACTATTGGTCACTGAAAGGTCACAAATTTCCATTTGCGACCTTTTTGTGACCAAAAACAGAAGGTCAAAAGTTGGCCGTCATAAACTGACTATAGCGACCTTTCTTCTGGAATGGTCGAAGACGTTTACGACCAAAATATTCCTACTGTGGAGTTTTGGTCACTAGCAACCTCCCCAGGCCACGTAGGCATCCAGCGTGGCAAGCTGATGTGGCACAAGATTCAGCCCGGTCCAATTCGGTTTTCTACATGGGCCTAGCCCAACAATTCAAGCTTTTTTCAAGTTAATTCTTGTTGGTTACATGGGCCAAGCCCAATATTTCAGCTTCTTTATTTTTTGGCCTTAGCCTTCTTACATTCATTTATTTTCTATTTCAATAATTATATTTTGGCGCTGGTCCCACTAGTCATAATGCCATACATCAGTCACACATGTCAGAAATTTCAAAATTGCTCAGATTATATTCATAATAACTGGGTCCCACTGGTCAAGTTTCCATTTCACATCTTTTCAACATACATAATCATTATTTCAAATAGGACAGAACAGATATAATTCATTAACACTACATTAGACTTTTACAATATTACAATTTACACGTGGCTTCACACTTCAGAACCAAAAACTCTTTGCTAAGTACAGAACCAAAAACTCTTTGCTAAGTACTGCTTCACACTTGTCTTCACAGCTTCACACTTGGCTTCACGGCTTCACACTCCAAAAAATAGGCCTGGAGCTCCTGTAAAATAATGAACATAAAGGCCACCAAAATTAGAGTGTACTGCTGCTGAGGCCAGAACCAAACTACTTCAATATTACAATAAAAAGAAGTCTCGGGTTTATCAAGCACAGCAAAACAGCACTGTGGCCATCAGTCAGCACTGTTAGATTTTAATTCTAATCTTTTCCTAGGTTCTATAAGCTTAAATTTCAGAGACCTAATTGACACTGTAGGTTCTATAAGCTTAAATTTTAGAGACCTGATTGACACTATAGGTTCTATAAGCTTAAATTTTAGAGACCTAATTCAATTCAGAAAAGGAGTGGGAGCTTATTTTAGAGGCAAGTAAGTGAGTGGACATGTTATTAGGCTTAATTACCAGGATTTGGAAGAGAACGCTGGTGGAGAAGATGCACGCAGGGCCACCAAGCCAGCTGTAACAGCAGCAGGAGCAGCAGTTAATTGGAGGAAACAAACCAAATGGGATAGCTGATGAACGCGGCAAACAGTCGAACAATGGAAGTACTTACATTGTCAAGGCAGAAATCGATCAAGAGTAAATTGACAGCAGCAGCAGCAGCATCCAGGCAGCCAAACGTGCTCCCAAACCAGGCAGTTTACCTAATATTGACCATCCAATGCCACTGTAAAGACCTAAAATACATGCAATGATTTAACAGGATATTTTTGTGCAGAGCAAAGTAGCATATGGGCATCAGAAATATGTTACTTTAGAATGCAGAGCAAAGTAAACCTCTCAACTCCACTAGTTATTATTATGAGTACAATGATCCCCTTTGATACCATCATACATGAATTAGAATCTCTAAAGTATGTCAATCAGGGATGATAATTAGAATCTCTAAAGTTGGTACATAAGAAAAGGAATTCATGCACGAATGGCATATACAACTAAAAAAAGCAGGCATCACATATTATTAGAATTGCATATTAGACGGCTGCAAGGTAAGTGTTTCTTCATATAATGTAACTATAATTAGCACCCAACAGCTAGATAACATATCATGGAGAAACTAGTTTCAGCTTATCCAGAAATACCAGCGTTGTGCACACCAGGATAAAATCAGAGAATCCAGGAACAAGACACTTGGAGCAAGCAACTGATGTAGTAACAAGCTTTGATGGTGCTAAATGCAACAGGTTTGCATAACCTGATTCACAAGGCTTCGAGTAAATCGAGTGCCCAGATTAGTGGACGAGGATATAAAAAAATAGACTGATATATTTTAGGACAAACAACCACAACCTGAAATAAGCCTGCAAAAGATAGCATGTACACTTGGATTTACGGCTGTACACATGTATGTACAGATGCAGAACCAGTTAAAACAGTGTACAAGAGTTGATGATCCTAAGATCCTGCCTACCCAGCACTCAAATGCAAAACTTTTAGTAGTAACCGCTAAATATACATGTTACGAGGGGTGATAAACAATTGCACAGCAAAAGCATCGTCCTCCATGTTTCCATAAAAATTCTTCCGCAAGATTAACTACTAACAACAGGAAATAGGGGACTTGACGATCCTATTATCCTACAAACCGAACACTCAGATGCATAACTAACAGTCACACGATGTTCAAAGGGGGTGATGCTACCAGCTGCGAAGGGAACATAACTTGACCCCTGGGTAATCAATTATAATTCTAGTAATAAAACATGCAGAAATACCGGCCGCTCACTTGCAGCCACAATATGTTGTCTATGGAATCCTCAGCAATCCCTGGTTGCAAAATGGAAGATATTCATATGGTATATTTGTCAAGACCAGAGTGAGGACAGGCATTAGCAGATTAATACTTAGAAGATCGCATTCTTTAAAAATTGCGTCACAACAGTTTAGCAATAATAAGAATGGCGCAACTTGCATTCTGTTCTTGGCTAGATGCCAAATTCAGGATGTCTAATATACTGCACAGCAAACACAAAGTAGCAGCCCAACAAGTAATCTAACAGAGGGTGAGCTGGGTCTAGTACTCTGCAAAGCACACATGATCCCAGCCTCCCAGGTGCCCATGTGACTTACTGCATGGGCCTCCCATTTCATTGAAAAACAAGACAGTAATACTAGGGTCTTCAATTTCAATACTACTTCTGTACTCAAAGGTGGAAGCTCCTTCTAGTTCCTGTAATATAAAATAGAAACAAGCATTGCATTCCTTGAAGAGGTGTGCTCATGTGTCATGTCCACTACAGTATCAGTAAAATCAGTTGAGTGCTGAGAATATACAATTGGAGACTAATAAACCCCAGTGTGATGTTAAGATTTCCCATTAATAATAAGTACAGGGACTCACACCATTTTTGGTAATAATACCAGGCCAAGCAACGGACAAACTCCTCAATTTAACTACATTCCCAACATGTGTGCACTTGGCCCAGCATTTTCAGTCTTCTTTCTAGTAGCAGTACTAAATCAATCATCTCACGATCCAATAAAACGTCTAGAAAAATATATTGATCTGCCCGTGTATGCTGGTAAATCTGTATGTACAACTGATGAACAACGAACATATATCTCATATATATACAACAACTGAATCGACTGAACATTCGTCAGGAAGAAATCGACTGAACCGCAGTACCTTCGAGCAGGAGGTCGAGGGCGAGTTCCCCCACGCCGCCGTCCGGCAGGGGCGGCTGCGTCGGGGCCGGCAACTGGGCAGGCGCGGGCAGGGGCGGTGAGAGAAAGCCGGGCATGACGGGCGGGTGCGCAGGGCGCGCCGGGGGGCCCTTCCTGCTGAGCTCGACGACGTAGCGGCCCCGCGCGACGCGCCGGAGCCGCGTGCGGATGACGCAGGCGGACGCCTGGGCCGCCGTCGCCGGATCAGCGCGTAGGCAGACGCTGGGGCGAGGCACCCGGCGCCAACGCCCGTCGCCGCCATCTGCAGGACCCGCAGAAAACAGAAGGAGGCGGGCGGAGGAGGTTGGGATGGATGGTGGATCGCCCCGCTCGGGGCGCGCCTCGTCTCTCTCGAAGCCTCTCGCTGCTGGGGAAGGAGCACGGGCGGCGGGAGTGCTGCCGCGGGCATGGATGGATGGTTGGATTGATGGAGGCCGGTGGTTTCAGGTGGCCTCGTTCCCGACGAGATCGATCTGGGATGTGGCCATGGACGTGCGCTTTGGTTGGGTGAGGGAAGGGGAGGGGTGAGAGGAGTAGGGCGTGCGGGAGGCCATGGACGGCGGCCAGCTCCGCCGGAGGGAGGTGCCAGCGATGATCTGGAAGGAGGCAGCTCTCTCTCTCTCTCTCCGTCGGGCATCGAGGAGATCTGGAAGGGAGGAGGCAGCGAGGAGATGGATGGGTTGGTGTGGGGGTGGGAAAGAAAGGAGGCGGGGGGTGGATGGAAAATGACCAGCTAGGGTTTCGGGGTTGGTGTGGACAGCCGTTGGATCCACGAGCATCCGATGGCGTATGATGCACGATCCGCGTGAAGGGTCTACAGACCAATCAGAATACAGTATGATGCTATGACCATCTAAATTGGTCATAGTTGTTTAAAAATAATATGTTAAAATCATGACAGCTATTTTATGACCTGAGAAATTCAAAAAGAAAATAGAAAACCTTCTCATTGTGTCACCAAAATGTGAACGAGTTTTCAGAAAAAAATAGCAAACATGAAAAAAGATAAATATCTTCAAAAAGGTGTAGTGAGAAATGAGTTTTTTTGCAAAAATAAACATTTTTCATTTTTTGAGTGCCCAAAAGGAGGTATTTTGTGAAGGACCTCCCAAAGAATTGTTGCAAAATCGGACCAAATCATTTTTCTAAAATACTAGGCCATATTTAATGCACAATTGACAAAATGGTTGGGTGTCAAAAGTTTTGATCCACCTCTGGTGAAAAAGACAAATTCCCGCCGATTCAGCTGGAAGCGGGTCAAATTTGAACAGTAGGTGCCTCATAGTTTGCTATTTATTTTTTCCAAAAATCATTTCTAGGTACATAAGTACCTATTTGATCAGAGAAACGCCAAAAAATTCCAAGATTCAACCACTAGCAAGGAACGGTCATTCCCGCCGTTTTGACCGCATTTTGAAACGGGCATAAAAAATTTAAAAAAATTCAAAAAATTGGGAAACCTTCGCATTGTGTCATTATATGTGGCCAAGTTCCCAGGAAAAATAACAAACTTGTAATACGGCAATTATTTTAAAAAAAGTGTTCTCAGAAACGAGCTATCACGTGTGGAGATCAATGGCTTTCAAGCCAAATGATCAATCTTATGGCCACATTCATGGCATAGTTTGTTCAAATGATCTCATACTGTGCACAAGAGTGCATATTGGAATGGCAAACAATGTTGCGTAAGGAAGTTTTCATTTTCTTTGGACGAAAAAACCATTTTCCATTTTTCGAGTGCCCGAAAGGAGGTTTTTTTGTGAAGGACCTCCCAAATAATTGTTGCAAAATTGGACCAAATCATTTTTATAAAATAGTAGGCCATATTTAATATACAATTGACAAAATGGTTGGGTGTCAAAAGTTTTGATTCACCTCTGGTGAAAAAGACAAATTCCCGCCGATTCAGTTGGAAGCGGGTCAAATTTGAACTGTAGGTGCCTCATAGTTTGCTATTTATTTTTTCCAAAAATCATTTCTAGGTACATAAGTACCTATTTAATCAGAGAAACGCCAAAAAAATTCCAAGATTCAACCACTAGCTAGGAACGGTCATTCCCGCCGTTTTGACCGCATTTTGAAACAGGCATAAAAAATTCAAAAAATTCAAAAAATTGGGAAACCTTCGCATTGTGTCATTATATGTGGCCAAGTTCCCAGGAAAAATAACAAACTTGTAATACGGCAATTATTTTAAAAAAGTGTTCTCACAAACGAGCTATCACGTGTGGAGATCAA
This sequence comes from Triticum dicoccoides, assembly GCF_002162155.2. Classification (NCBI taxonomy): domain Eukaryota; kingdom Viridiplantae; phylum Streptophyta; class Magnoliopsida; order Poales; family Poaceae; genus Triticum; species Triticum dicoccoides. Next base: position 533,731,121 of record NC_041389.1, read on the forward strand.
TGGCTTTCAAGCCAAATGATCAATCTTATGGCCACATTCATGGCATAGTTTGTTCAAATGATCTCATACTGTGCACAAGAGTGCATATTGGAATGGCAAACAATCTTTCCTAAGGAAGTTTTCATTTTCTTTGGACGAAAAAACCATTTTCCATTTTTCGAGTGCCCGAAAGGAGGTTTTTTTGTGAAGGACCTCCCAAATAATTGTTGCAAAATCGGACCAAATCATTTTTCTAAAATACTAGGCCAAATTTAATGTACAATTGACAAAATGGTTGGGTGTCAAAAGTTTTGATCCACCTCTGGTGAAAAAGACAAATTCCTGTCGATTCAGTTGGAAGCGGGTCAAATTTGAACTGTAGGTGCCTCATAGTTTGCTATTTATTTTTTCCAAAAATCATTTCTAGGTACATAAGTACCTATTTAATCAAAGAAACGCCAAAAAATTTCCAAGATTCAACCACTAGCTAGGATCGGTCATTCACGCCGTTTTGACCGCATTTTGAAACGGGCATAAAAAATTCAAAAAAATTCAAAAAATTGGGAAACCTTCGCATTGTGTCATTATATGTGGCCAAGTTCCCAGGAAAAATAACAAACTTGTAATACGACAATTATTTTAAAAAAGTGTTCTCAGAAACGAGCTATCACGTGTGGAGATCAATGGCTTTCAAGCCAAATGATCAATCTTATGGCCACATTCATGGCATAGTTTGTTCAAATGATCTCATACTGTGCACAAGAGTGCATATTGGAATGGCAAACAATCTTTCCTAAGGAAGTTTTCATTTTCTTTGGACGAAAAAACCATTTTCCATTTTTCGAGTGCCCGAAAGGAGGTTTTTTTGTGAAGGACCTCCCAAATAATTGTTGCAAAATTGGACCAAATCATTTTTCTAAAATACTAGGCCAAATTTAATGTACAATTGACAAAATGGTTGGGTGTCAAAAGTTTTGATCCACCTCTGGTGAAAAAGACAAATTCCTGTCGATTCAGTTGGAAGCGGGTCAAATTTGAACTGTAGGTGCCTCATAGTTTGCTATTTATTTTTCCAAAAATCATTTCTAGGTACATAAGTACCTATTTAATCAAAGAAACGCCAAAAAATTTCCAAGATTCAACCACTAGCTAGGAACGGTCATTCCCGCCGTTTTGACCGCATTTTGAAACAGGCATAAAAAATTCAAAAAAATTCAAAAAATTGGAAAACTTCGCATGTGTCATTATATGTGGCCAAGTTCCCAGGAAAAATAACAAACTTGTAATACGGCAATTATTTTAAAAAAGTGTTCTCAGAAACGAGCTATCACGTGTGGAGATCAATGGCTTTCAAGCCAAATGATCAATCTTATGGCCACATTCATGGCATAGTTTGTTCAAATGATCTCATACTGTGCACAAGAGTGCATATTGGAATGGCAAACAATGTTGCGTAAGGAAGTTTTCATTTTCTTTGGACGAAAAAACCATTTTCCATTTTTCGAGTGCCCGAAAGGAGGTTTTTTTGTGAAGGACCTCCCAAATAATTGTTGCAAAATTGGACCAAATCATTTTTATAAAATAGTAGGCCATATTTAATATACAATTGACAAAATGGTTGGGTGTCAAAAGTTTTGATCCACCTCTGGTGAAAAAGACAAATTCCCGCCGATTCAGTTGGAAGCGGGTCAAATTTGAACTGTAGGTGCCTCATAGTTTGCTATTTATTTTTTCCAAAAATCATTTCTAGGTACATAAGTACCTATTTAATCAGAGAAACGCCAAAAAAATTCCAAGATTCAACCACTAGCTAGGAACGGTCATTCCCGTCGTTTTGACCGCATTTTGAAACAGGCATAAAAAATTCAAAAAATTCAAAAAATTGGGAAACCTTCGCATTGTGTCATTATATGTGGCCAAGTTCCCAGGAAAAATAACAAACTTGTAATACGGCAATTATTTTAAAAAAGTGTTCTCACAAACGAGCTATCACGTGTGGAGATCAATGGCTTTCAAGCCAAATGATCAATCTTATGGCCACATTCATGGCATAGTTTGTTCAAATGATCTCATACTGTGCACAAGAGTGCATATTGGAATGGCAAACAATCTTTCCTAAGGAAGTTTTCATTTTCTTTGGACGAAAAAACCATTTTCCATTTTTCGAGTACCCGAAAGGAGGTTTTTTTGTGAAGGACCTCCCAAATAATTGTTGCAAAATTGGACCAAATCATTTTTATAAAATAGTAGGCCATATTTAATGTACAATTGACAAAATAGGGTGTCAAAAGTTTTGATCCACCTCTGGTGAAAAAGAGAAATTCCCGCCGGTTCAGTTGGAAGCGGGTCAAATTTGAACTGTAGGTGCCTCATAGTTTGCTATTTATTTTTTCCAAAAATCATTTCTAGGTACATAAGTACCTATTTAATCAGAGAAACGCCAAAAAAATTCCAAGATTCAACCACTAGCTAGGAACGGTCATTCCCGCCGTTTTGACCGCATTTTGAAACGGGCATAAAAAATTCAAAAAAATTCAAAAAATTAGGAAACCTCCGCATTGTGTCATTATATGTGGCCAAGTTCCCAGGAAAAATAACAAACTTGTAATACATCAATTATTTTTAAAAAGTGTTCTCAGAAACGAGCTATCACGTGTGGAGATCAATGGCTTTCAAGCCAAATGATCAATCTTATGGCCACATTCATGGCATAGTTTGTTCAAATGATCTCATATTGTGCACAAGGGTATATCTTGGAATTCCAAACAATGTTGCCTAAGGAAGTTTTCATTTTCTTTGCACGGAAAATTCATTTTTCATTTTCCGAGTGCCCAAAAGGAGGTTTTTTTGTGAAGGAACTACCAAATAATTGTTGCAAAAATGGACCAAATCAATTTTATAAAATACTAGGCCATATATAATGCACAATTGACAAAATGGTTGGGTGAAAAAAGTTTTGATCCACCTCTGGTGAAAAAGACAAATTGCCGCCGATTCAGTTGGAAACGGGTCAAATTTGAACTGCAGCTGCCGCATAGTTTGCTCTGTATTTTTTCCAAAAATCATTTCTAGGTAAATAAGTATCTATTTAATCAGAAATACATGGTTTGATGGCGAGGCATCAAGGTTTGGACGGTGGCCGAGGGCCTCAACTCTAGAGCGCGTAAGCTCGCATGCCCGCCGCGTGGTCACCGCGTGACCGTAGCGTTGCCATGTGTTCTGGGCGGCCTAGGCATGTCTAGTGGGTTGGGAACTCCCCAGGTAGGTGCTAGGAAGAAAATCACAACATAAGATTCTCACAAGGAGACCGATCGATGCTCAAACATGAATAAGCAGCCAAGTGTTTGATTTGCGGTACGGGAAATGCACATGGCTAATGGGCGTGAGTTTGACTGAGGATGATCAGTTACTAAGAAGACCGTCTTCACAAATTTTCAGCTCAAAAGGAGGAGCCTAGGTGGTACTTGCTTTACAAAGTACCACACTGGACATAAATACGAATGTTGAAGCTGGGCTCAAAATAATGAATGAATTGAGCTGTCATTTGGTGGAGGATGGTTATTTGGGCATAGGAAAGCACTGTAGAAAATGGATACCATTTGGACATGCCAAAGTGGTACTTCCTTCACAAAGTGCTGCTTTGAATAGAATAGGAAAATGAATATTTTTGAATTATTTTTGAACTAGGCAAGGAATGTTTTTGACATATTTGATGAAGATATGATCCAAAACATTTATGAGAATTTTTTGGGAATTTTTGGAATAACAGAAATATAGGTTTCTTCACAACCTAGGGCAAAAACTGCCACATGGACATGACACATAGGCAAAACTGATGAGATGGCGCCTAGTCATCACAACCCACCACAATCTACAAGGCTATGACCATCTATATTGGTCATTAACAACTAGAAATAAGGCAGCGGACTAGCACTGTTTGCTTTGTGACCATTTCGTGTAAGGAAATTACGACCTTTCTGACCAAAATGGTCACAATGGTTTAGGGTTTGGAGCCCCCCGAACAGCTTTTGACCAATTGGTCTGAAATGGTCATAAATCTATGACCAATTCTTCCAGGGTCACTGACAAAAGGTCACAAGTTGACATATTTCTTGTAGTGACTCCTGCGTATATCTTTTTAGATCCTCAGTCCGGCTTTTCTTTCCGAACACCGAGCCGAGCATCAGGGGATACTGTCTATGCGGTACTATTTTACATATATCAAAATTCTTACCTCAAAGCCTGTTAGAAGGCTGCTGCAGGCTTCGGTCAGCCCGCTCTTGGCGAGCTGCACCTTTTGAATCACCGCACTCATAACAGTGCGGTGTTCCTCTTTGATGGAGGCGCCATTGAGCGCCTCCAGCAAGCTATTCGGTGCCTCCGGTTGGACGGAGGCTGCCGGTGTCACGGTCTTGCCCTTCTTACGAAGGGGCCGCCCGCCGGACTCCGGAGCCACTATGGGATCCGGAGCCGAGTCCGGTGCAAAGTCCGGGAGGTTGTCCTGCGACACCTCCGGGGCCTCCTCCTCCTGGCGGGTCCCTTCCCGGGATGCCACCTCGGCATCGTCCATGTCACGGGGGGTGGAGGCAGTCGGAAGAGAATCCATATCCGACACACCTAAGGACCCGCTCGACGAAGCAGGAAGATCGTCCTTGGGCGAACTGCAGGGTTGTATGCGGCATTAGAAAGACAATGTGTGGCAAAAAAGAAAAACCATGAAGTTATTCGGGAGTCCGGATACACACGATCTCGCCAGGGGCTTGGCCATTGGAGGCCAGTCCTCGTCATCGTCATTGGTGTTGGCAGAGCAGTCCAGGGGAAGAGTTTTTCCCTTCTTGGACCCTTCGGCCTCCCTCGTTGGGGAGGCCTTCCTTTTCTTCTATCCCCCCACTGGGGGAGAGGCCTTTTTCTTCTCCTCCTCACCTTGGTGAGAGGAGTCGGCCTCGGAGTCGTCATCCGATAGCACCTGAAAACGGGAACTCTTCCGAGTCCCCGTGGCCTTCTTCTCCGGCACCACGTGGGGTGCCGGAGCCAGCAGCCCCGTTAGGCGGGCGTCCGCTGGGTCCTCTGGCAATGGGGCCGGACAGATAGTCTGTTCGGCCTTCGCCAGCCAGTCCTATCAAAGGTAAAGGGAGTTTAGATCCCGCATAGAGTCAAACTATGGAAAACGAGCGTTCCGTAAAGGACAAAATCGCTTACCTCGTCAACCGGACGCTGTGAGCTGAATCCGCGATCTTCGGTAGTGGATGCGGGAACCTCGGCGCCCTTGAACAGCACCTTCCAAACATCTTCGTACGTAGTGTCGAAGAGCCTGCTCAAATTCTGGTGCTGCGCCGGATCGAACTCCCACATGTTGAAGCCCCGTCGTTGGCATGGGAGGATCCGGTGGATGAGCATGACCTGGACCACGTTGACAAGCTTGAGCTTCTTGTCCACCAGCTTTTGGACGCAGGCTTGGAGTCCGGTCAGCTCCTCCGAATCACCCCAAGTCCGGCCGCACTCTTTCCAGGAGGTGAGCCATGTGGGGATGCCAGATCTGAATTCGGGGGCCGCTGCCCATTCAGGGTCAAGCGGCTCGGTGATGTAGAACCACCCCGATTGCCACCCCTTGATGGTTTCCACGAAAGTGCCCTCAAGCCAAGTAACGTTGGACATCCGGCCCACCATGGCGCCTCCGCACTCCGCTTGGCTGCCCTTCACAACCTTCGGCTTGACACTGAAGGTCTTGAGCCACAAGCCGAAGTGGGGCTGGATGGAGAGGAAGGCCTCACACACGACGATAAACACCGAGATGTTGAGGATGAAATTCAGGGCCAGATCATGGAAATCCAGGCCGTGGTAGAACATGAGCCCACGGACAAAGGGATGGAGTGGGAAGCCCAGTCCACAGAGGAAATGGGTAAGAAATACTACCCTCTCATGGGGCCTGGGGGTGGGGATGAGCTCTCCCTCGTCGGGGAGCCGATGCGCGATGTTGCTGGACAAATATCCGGCGCTGCGCAGCTTCTGGATGTGCCCCTCCGTAACGGAGGAGGCCATCCACTTGCCTCCCGCTCTGGACATAGTTGGAGAAGGTTGAAGTGAGATGTGCGGACTTGGGCGCTGGAGCTCGAGTTCGCACATATGGATAAGCAAAGGAGGAAGAAGGCGCAGGTAAAAGGTTTGGATCTTTATCCCCTTATACGGGCGGACGAAAACATGCGTCCCCACCGGCCTGATAAAACTCGCTTATCCCCCAAGCGTTGCAATCAATGGCGCGATTGGGTTACCCACGTCCGTATTGATGGGAATCCTAGAATAAGGGGAACACGATCTCTGCTTTGACAAGACGTGCCAAGGAAACCGCTTCGCTAAACGCGCTGAGGTGGTACAATAAAAACAATTCGAATAAAGGCTTGGTAGTGGTGTGATGACACGCCACGAAATATGTCAGCAGATTGAACTTGTGTAAATGTTATTCTCTCTACGGTGGTATGTGGAATTTATTTTGCAGAGCCGGACACTATCCTGGTGTTCACAATCTTCTATAAATTATTCGAAGGAAGAACCTGCCTTGCAATGCCGAAGACAACATGCGCGCCAGACTCGTCGTCATTGAAGCCTGGTTCAGGGGCTACTGAGGGAGTTCCGGACTAGGGGGTGTCCGGATAGCCGAACTATCATCATCGGCCAGACTCCAAGACGATACAAGATTGAAGACTTCGTCCCGTGTCCGGATGGGACTTTCCTTGGCGTGGAAGGCAAGCTTGGCGATACGGATATGTAAATCTCCTACCATTGTAACCGACTCTGTGTAACCCTAGCCCTCTCCGGTGTCTATATAAACCGGATGGCTTTAGTCCATAGGACGAACAACAATCATACCATAGGCTAGCTTCTAAGGTTTAGCCTCCTTGATCTCATGGTAGATCTACTCTTGTAACACACATCATCAATATTAATCAAGCAGGACGTAGGGTTTTACCTCCATCAAGAGGGCCCGAACCTGGGTAAAACATCGTGTCCCTTGTCTCTTGTTACCATCCGCCTAGACGCACTGTTCGGGACCCCCTACCCGAGATCCGCCGGTTTTGACACCGACAGGATCCATGTATGAAAACAAAGTATGGACTTTGACAGACCTTCCCGATGATCGGCGAGCGATAGAAAATAAATGGATCTTTAAGAAGAAGACGGACGCAGATGGTAATGTTACCATCTATAAAGCTCGACTTGTCGCTAGGGGTTATCGACAAGTTCAAGGGGTTGACTACGATGAGACCTTCTCACCCGTAGCGAAGCTAAAGTCCGTCCAAATCATGTTAGCAATTGCCGCATTCTACAATTATGAGATATGGAAAATGGACGTCAAAACGACATTCCTCAATGGCTTTCTTAAGGAAGAATTGTATATGATGCAGCCGGAAGGTTTTGTCGATCCTAAGAATGCTAACAAGGTATGCAAGCTCCAGCGCTCCATCTATGGGTTGGTGCAAGCATCTCGGAGTTGGAACATTCGCTTTGATGAAATGATCAAAGCGTTTGGCTTTATGTAGACTTATGGAGAAGCCTGCGTTTACAAGAAAGTGAGTGGGAGCTCTGTAGCATTTCTCATATTATATGTGGATGACATACTATTGATGGGAAATGATATAGAACGCTTGGGGGATAAAGGCCTACTTGAATAAGTGTTCTTCAATGAAGGACCTAGGAGAAGCTGCTTACATATTAGGCATCAAGATCTATAGAGATAGATCGAGACGCCTCATAGGTCTTTCACAAAGCACATACCTTGATAAGATATTGAAGAAGTTCAATATGGATAAGTCCAAGAAAGGGTTCTTGCCTGTATTGCAAGGTGTGAAATTGAGCTCAGCTCAAAGCCCGACCACGGCAAAAGATAGAGAAAGATGAGTGTCATCCCCTATGCCTCGGCCATAGGGTCTATTATGTATGCCATGCTGTGTACCAGACGTGATGTAAACCTTGCCGTAAGTTTGGTAGGAAGGTACCAAAGTAATCCCGGCATGGAACACTAGACAGCGGTCAAGAATATCTTTAAGTACCTGAAAAGGACTAAGGATATGTTTCTTGTTTATGGAGGTGATGAAGAGCTCATCGTAAAGGGTTACATCGATGCTAGCTTCGACACAGATCTGGATGACTCCAAGTCACAAACCGGATACATGTACATTTTGAATGGTGGGGCAGTAAGCTGGTGCAGTGGCAAGCAAAGCGTCGTGGCGGGATCTACATGTGAAGCGGAGTACATGGCAGCCTCGGAGGCAGCACATGAAGCAATCTGGATGAAGGAGTTCATTACCAACCTAGGAGTTATTCCTAATGCGTTTGGCAACATCAAGCGTTTGCCCTTGCCAAGCAATCTGGATCAAGCATTCTGTGACAACACTGGAGCTATTGCCCTTGCCAAGGAGCCCAGGTTTCACAAGAATACCAGACACATCAAGCATCGCTTCAACTCCATTCGTGAAAATTTTCAAGATGGAGACATAGATATTTGTAAAGTCCATACGGATCTGAATGCCGTAGATCCGTTGACTAAACCTCTTCCGCGAGCAAAACATGATCAACACCAGAACTCTATGTGTGTTCGATTCATCACAATGTAACTAGATTATTGACTCTAGTGCAAGTGGGAGACTGTTGGAAATATGCCCTAGAGGCAATAATAAAATGGTTATTATTATATTTCCTTGTTCATGATAATTGTCTATTGTTCATGCTATAATTGTATTGATCGGAAACCGTAATACATGTGTGAATACATAGACCACACCATGTCCCTAGTGAGCCTCTAGTTGACTAGCTCGTTGATCAACAGATGGTCATGGTTTCCTGACTATGGACATTGGATGTCATTGATAACGGGATCACATCATTAGGAGAATGATGTGATGGACAAGACCCAATCCTAAGGATAGCACAAGATCGTGTAGTTCATTTGCTAGAGCTTTTCTAATGTCAAGTATCATTTCCTTAGACCATGAGATCGTGCAACTCCCGGATACCGTAGGAATGCTTTGGGTGCACCAAACGTCACAGCGTAACTGGGTGGCTATAAAGGTGCACTACAGGTATCTCCGAAAGTGTCTGTTGGGTTGGCACGAATCGAGACTGGGATTTGTCACTCCGTATGACGGAGAGGTATCTCTGGGCCCACTCGGTAATGCATCATCAAAATGAGATCAATGTGACTAAGTAGTTGGTCACGGGATCATGCATTACGAAAGAAGTAAAGTGACTTGCCGGTAACGAGATTGAACGAGGTATTGGGATACCGACGATCGAATCTTGGCCAAGTAACATATCTATTGACTAAGGGAATTGTATACGGGATTGCTTGAATCCTTGACGTCGTGGTTCATCCAATGAGATCATCGTGGAACATGTGGGAGCCAGCATGGGTATCCAGATCCCGCTGTTGGTTATTGGCCAGAGAGCTATCTCGGTCATGTCTGCGTGATTCCGAACCCGTACGGTCTACACACTTAAGGTTCGCTGATGCTAGGGTTATAAGGAAGATTTGTATGTGATTACCGAATGTTGTTCGGAGTCCCGGATGAGATCCCGGACGTCATGAGGAGTTCCGGAAAGGTCTGGAGGTGAAGATTTATATATGGGAAGTTGTCATATGGTCACCGGAAATATTCGGGGGCATACCGGTATTGTACCGGGACCACCGGAGGGGTTCCGGGGGTCCACCGGGAGGGGCCAGCTGTCCCGGAGGGCCTCATGGGCTGTAGGTGGAAGGGAACCAGCCCCTAAGAGGGCTGAGCACCACCCCCTAGGGCCCATGCGCCTAGGGTTGGGGGGGAACCCTAAAGGGGGCGCCCCCCTTGCTTGGGGGGCAAGCCCCCTCCCCCTTGGCCGCCGCCCCCCCTCTAGATCCCATCTAGAGGGGCCGGCCCCTTCCCCCTTCTCCCTATAAATAGAGTGGTGGAGGGAGGGGTGCACGACCACATCCAAGGCGCAGCCCTCCCCTCCCCAACACCTCTCCTCCTCCGCAAGAGCTTGGCGAAGCCCTACCGGAGAACTGCCACTCCATCACCACCACGCCGTCATGCTGCTGTTGGAGCCTTCTTCCTCAACCTCTCCCTCCTCCTTGCTGGATCAAGGTGCGGGAGACGTCACCGGGCTGCACGTGTGTTGAACGCGGAGGCACCGTTGTTCGGTGCTTAGATCAGATTCTTCCAACCTTGTTCTTGCAACACTTTCGACTCGCTATCTTCAAGGGTATGAAGATACACTCCCCTCTCTCTCGTTGCTAGTTACTCCATAGATTGATCTTGGTGATGCATAGAAATTTTTTAATTTCTGCAATGATTCCCAACAAAAACAACACTAGTCAAGCTTGTGAAACAATTCAATGCAAAACAAATGCAAAAATGCTCGTATGATTGTTTACTTTTAGCTTTCTTCTCTATGGTTATTTCTCTGTCATACTTTGTACGGAGTATCTCACTGGTCGGAAAGGCATGCAAATTCCCAAACCGCTTCCTACAGCCTGTATCGAATTTTTTGCCTAACAACTTGTGCCGTGCAATTGGAATTTCAACTCGAGTACTAGTACTACTAGTAGGAGTACCAGGGGCCAGTTTGTTTAGGCTTCTAGATTAGTAGTAATCCCATTACTACTAGCTCCGTCCTGGTTTATTGGTCCCCATTGTAATATGTGTCAAATTTTGATCATAAATTTAACAAATGAAATGTTTGTGCATGTCACATGCACTAACATTTTATTAGTTCAATATTTGGTCAAAATTTACCACAAATTACAATGGTGACGAATAAACCAGGACGGAGGTACTAGTAGTAGTTTAGAAGCCCAAATAAATGATGAGGCGCCTTAATGTTACTCTCCACTGTGACTAGTCTTATGGGAAAAGTTGGGGAAGAGACGGCTTATTCTTTAAGCCGCCAAAAGAACTGGCCCTAGGAGTAGTAGCTAGGCATACTAGGAGTAGTAGATAGTGGTCGAGTGTGCAAGATGAACCAGAGAAAGTAAATTCAGAGAGATGAAATGCAAGAAAGATGGAGGGATGTGATGGTTGCTTGTCCATTTATTTTACCAGGCCACTTATTACTGGAAGTGGTTGGGTTTTGTGATATGACGGCTTTAATGCCGCGCCACGAGCGGGGGAGAGTGAGACTCCCATGCAGCACCGCCCGTGAAGTCATGGCTACCAGTAGTCGCGAGAGTGCGCTCCCCACATTTCAACAGCACCCGCCGAATAGAGCGCAGGAGGGAGTGGCTGTAGGGGACGTTGCGGCCGCCGAATGGAGCGCAGAAGTAGCACACGAAGCAGTAGAAGGTGCTCCTCCATAAGTCTCTGTCTCTACTCTTGTCTCTATCTCTACTACTCTTCTTTGTTTTTTATAAAAAATCAAATAGTACTGCGCCATCCGTTGCACGCCCGGCTGAACACACCTCCTCGCCTCCATCATCACCAACTGAGTCTTTAATAGGAGTAGGAGTAGAGAAAAAACCGAGTTGGTGATGATGGTGTGCCGTGCAATGCACGGGCATCTTGCTAATTTTTTTGCATATAATTCCAAACACCACGTAGACACGGTCTTTGACCATTTTACAACTATGTTAGTATCATTGTTAGTGGTCAGCCGCTGCAAGTTATAGCCCCGGGTGTTTTAACCTTTTTTAGTAATGATATCTGGCGTTTGTTCGGCACGAGCTCAATCCTGGCAAATCCCATGTAACCGTCAGATTTCCATCCGACGGTGGCCTGTTTTTAAGCCATAGTATTTGACAAAACGGCCACCCTTACACACGTACTATAACTGCGTCGCGGGCATTTGGAACTGCCATGTCTCCCAGCGAACGTTTGTTGGGGATTGGAGTTAGCACCGATGGCGGTTCGTAGTTGTTCCACGCTCGGGCATTCAAGTTTTTAACTATTTTAGATTACAATATACTACTCCTCCGGTGCTAGTAGTAGAGTAGAGTCCTACTCCACTATTACTCAACTCAAGCAAGTTAGGGCATAGTAGTAGGTATTGTAGGGAGTACCAGTACTGTGATCACTCAAGCAAGTTGTCTGACTTCGATATGACCCTACGCTGCTGGTATGTGTCTCGTAAGTCAAGCGGTGTGTTGTAGTCATCATCACCTGTCCACTTCCCGCAGCACATATTCGCTTCTCCACCTTTGTCCGCACATAATCTCGTCCAATCTTCCATCCCCGCTAAGGCGCCTCCCCCCTCGTCTGAAACCCAAGCACTAACAATGGCAGAACCGAGCAGCGTCCACCAAAACAGTGGCTGGAATTCGCTCCCCACATAGGTAATCAAGCTCATTGTTTCGCGTGTGGACAATCTCAGTACCATGCCGCTCGCCGCGTGCTCGTCGGGGCCGTACCATTTACTCAAAGCCCTCAAGCCAGAGCTTTTTAAGCCAGATCCTTGCTTGCTGATGCCGCCTAATCTTCAGAAATGGCGTGTCACGCAACATAACGATCGTAGGGTCGCGAGCATCAACCCCCTTGACTGCGATCCGATCCCCGTCACCCTTAACTACATTAACGGTATGTACTGGGTTGGCATGAACACGTCTTGGATAGTGCTCGTCGACGTTCACAGCAGCTGGATGCTCGTGGAGGTATACACCCATGATTGATCCCCCTTCCTTTGATTAACACTGCACTACTTTGGCACCGCGGCCCAGAATACTCGGAATCTTACAGTAGCCAACATGATACCAAGTTTGATTTGCTCAAGGTTGTAATCTGCCAAGTGCCCACAAGAGCTGCGAGTTATAAAGACTTCGGGATTATTTCGTTCTTCAATCGTGGTCTCGCCTATCTGACAGGTCACTGCGGTAAGTGGATAAATCGTCACGTCCTTCGGAATAGCATACATCTTCCATGGTTCTCTGATGCCATTGAACACAAGGGCTTCATTTACAATGTCGACTCCTTCTATGGCTGGACGTATTGCTGGCCTACTCCAGTCATCGCTACAAACGGCTGTTACAGCAGTATGTTACTTTCCTATGATATCTTGATGGTTTGCTTATATTACTGTCAACATTTACAGAAAAAATATTCATGCTCATAACATGCTATTCTTAAGATTGACTACATCAAGAGCCCTTTTTTATTTGACTCCAACTTTATATGATGTTGTAGGCCGCCATGTGTCCCTACCCTTCCTAATCCCAGAACCTTTCAAAGAAAAGTGGCATGGCAGTTGCAGGTGGTTCCTGGCTCGATCAGACAACAGCGAACGATTGATGATCGTTCGCACATACCGGACATGTTGTTTCGCGGAATACAATCACAGTCACTGGAAGGTCTTTGAGCAGGATCCCAGCTTCTTTGGGCCTTCAGGAATTTTTGACTGGAGGCTGGTAAGTAGCATTGGTACACACTCTCTGTTTGTCGGACTGAATTATCCGATTAACCAGGAGTTAACCAACGGCAAGGATCATGATGGCAGCACGGTTTCGTTCATCAGGCAAAACTGTGTGTACACAGCTTACCATGCGTCTCTGCATGCACCATACCCTGATATGTGCCGCCACGCTCTGCAACCCAAAGTAGGAGAGAAGGTCACAAGTATCAGACTTTGACCTGCTGGCTGGAGTTTCCCCCGCCAGGCACCCATCTGGTTCAAGCCGTCAGCCAATCTCCACAGCTTAATAAATAGTAATGCCTAACTGAGCCAGTTAGTTAGATGTGTACACTTTGTGTAGTAGGATCTTTACTTAGTTTGATGCATACACTTGTTCGTTTTTGGTAGCCCTTTTGTAATGATGGCTGATGTTTGGTTTGGAAGAGAGAGTTGCGTCTTCACTCTTCTGGCCTGCTTACTGCTTTTGTTGCACCCCCAGCCCTGGTTGCTGCTGTTGTTGTTTTCAATGTACAATCAGTAGTATACTTCGTCTGTTGGTTGAATAAATGTGTTGTTAGAACGACAAACACAATGTTTTGGAAGTCGTTGCACGGTTCGATCCTTTAGTGCCCCGTACCATACGTAGTGCATACTATTTTTCGTATGGAACACAATTTCCACTTGTTGATAACATGCAGCCCACTAATGAAGGCCCAATAGATGAGCCCATAATTAACTGGAAGGGAGGCTCTCACATGAATTCGGCCCAGGTACATGCTCACGGTCCCCTAAATATAAATAAGTAAATAAATAAATAAAGCTAAATTCTCATGCACCAGTTCTTTAAATTCACGATTTAACTGGAGGATATTATTTCCTGTGATAGTGTCGTTATATTCAGTCGATATTATTCTTTGGCAAAGATAACGACCAGTCTTCTTTCTCCTAGCATTTTCTTCTTGCAACCAGCGGACCCATGCAAATCGTAGTCAACGTCGTAAATAGTTCCGGACCATTTTTATTTTTCAATAAGAATGTCCAACTCAGCCCAGCACATTGGCGGTAGCACTTTATCCTCTGCCTTGGTGCGCTCGCCGCGGCGCCGCCGTTCGGCCCTGTCAACATAGTGAATTGGGAGAGGACTATAGTTGTGAGTATGACAGTACGGACCAACCAGGTCCACTCCCGAACACAAGCAAGCACCTCTTTTACTACTCAGATGCACCCCTCGTTTTTTAACTCTAATCCACCCTGCTGATATCCGGGACCCACATCATTTTCAACATATAGTCAATTAACGACAGAATTGCACAACTTCTTTTTGAGTAGTAATTCGGAGGAGCACGCTATAAACTGGGTTGTGCGATATATGTGGCCCGTCTAACAACATGACCAGCCCAGCAGTTTTTTCTTTGGGAAAATAGGTAGCCCAATATTTATTTTTGAATAATACCCAAGCTAGGCCTATTTGTTTTCTCCGACTTACTGGGCTGCAAATCTTTCAAGACGAGGAGGGATGCATTCCGCCCTGGCCAAAGAGTATGGTCAGTGTCTGTTAAAAGTAATATCAAAGGGGTTGAAAATTCGAAAAAATATATCGTAAATGGGATATTAGTTTCTTTTTTTTGTTTTTGTTCTTCACTGATATTTTATACTCCCTTCGTCCCAAAATTCTTTTCTTAGATTAGCCTAGATATGGATGTATCTAATACCACAATGTGACTTGATACATCCGTTTTTAGACAAATCTAAGACAAGAATTTTGGGACGGATGGAGTATTTAATTGGATTTAACATGACATAGTACTAGTTTATTTTTAAATTTGTTTTAGTATGGCTACGAATTTTTGGATTAAGAATATTTTGTTCCCCAGCAAAAATTTGCAAATTTTCCAAATTTCTCACATATTTAGTTAATTTTTTTAACCCTGGTACTGACCAAAAAATGGGCAGCAATTCTAAAAATGGAAAACGGGCTGCAATAAATTCCATATGAATTAGAAAATGAGTAAAAATTATAAAAATAGTAGCAAATGGGTTGTACACATCACAGATTTCGAGGCTGACTTGTTTACGCAAGGCTTTGTCAGTCAACACATGATTCTAGCATCAGAGACTGTTGGATGTCCATCCAATGGCTGACGTGCTTCTTCAATCTCTGATCTTCCTGCTCCAGCCTCCTAAACTAGCATCGACGGGACTGCCTGCTCCCTCCTCTTGTGGCCCGCTATGATGCCGCGCAGGCTTCCCCGGCCCACCCAACTCCCTCCGCTGGCCTGGCCGCACGCAATCAACAATCTCCTTATTACGCGAAAAAATGATTCCTCCCACTAATATCTGGGGCACACCGGTTGGGAGGCTGACCTGTGGGCCTACTAAGTTGACGCGTACCCAGGGCTTGTCAACTTAGTCAACAAACGATTCTAGCAGCAGTAACCATTGGATTTGAATCGAATGGTCATGTTGCTTCTTCAATCGCTGCTCTTCTTGCACCAGACGCCCAAACCAGCACCGGCGAGACCGCCTGCTCCTGCCTCCAGTGACCGGCTATGCTGTCGTTGAGGCCTCACCGCCCCCTACTACTCCCACCGCTAGCCAAGCCCTGCGGGGATGGCAGCCTCACACCGCAGTCGAACCAGTGAACCCTCGTACTCCTCTCCGCGAGGCATCCACTGCCGCGTCTTCCTCGGCTCTGTGTCGTCCCCTTCCTAGGCCTCGCTGTCGTCCACCGCCCTGGTGCTCTCGGCGCGGCATGGTCAACATGGTCAGGGAACGACTTCCATTGGACGTGGACTGTACGTGGAGAGGTTGACAACTGGGTCCACGGCCGCACACAAGGAAATGCATCCTTATTACGCGCAAAATAATGATTCCTTCAGCTGACATCTGGGACCCACCGGAAGGGCCTCTGTATTTCGCGAAAAAAACGGTCCCCCCGCTAATAGGTCGGACCCACTAGCTATATCTTCGCACGCAAGGAAGTGCCTCCTTATTACACACAAAAAATGAATACTCCCCTTGCTAGCTGGGACCCAACATGGTGGGATGCTGACTTGTGGACCTACTAAGTTGACGGGGATGGAGGGCTTTGTCAACTTAGTCAATATGAATGATTCTTGGTCCAGTTACCATATGATGTTCATCCAACGACCGTAGTGCTTCTTCAACCTCTGGTCTTCTTGCTCCAGCCGCCCAAAGCAGCGCCGGTCGTGCCGCCTGCTCCTGCCTCTCATGGCCGGCTGTGCTACCGTGGAGGCCACACCGCCCCCTACTACGCCCACCACTAGCCAGGCCCTGCGGCGACGACAGCCTCACACTGCAGCCGAACCAGTGAACCCTCGTACTCCTCTCTACGCGGACTTCCACTGCCGCGTCTTCCCTGGTGAGGGAGTCTTGGATTAGGATACAAGATTGAAGACTATACAAGATTGAAGACTTCGTCCCGTGTCCGGGTGGGACTCTCCTTTGTGTGGAAGGCAAGCTTGGTGATTCGGATATGTAGATTTCCTTCTCTGTAACCGACTCTATGTAACCCTAGCCCCCTCCGGTGTCTATATAAACCGGAGGGATTAGTCCGTAGGACAAGAACAATCATAATCATAGGCTAGCTTCTAGGGTTAGCATCTACGATCTCGTGGTAGATCAACTCTTGTAATACTCATATCATCAAGATCAGTCAAGCAGGAAGTAGGGTATTACCTCCATAGAGAGGGCCCGAACCTGGGTAAACATTGTGTCCCCCGCCTCCTGTTACCATTAGCCTTAGACACACAGTTCGGGAACCCCTACCCGAGATCCACCGGTGTTGATACCGACATTGGTGCTTTTATTGAGAGTTCCACTGTGACATCACCATAAGGCTTGATGGCTCCTTCAATCGTCTACAATGATGTGGTCCAGGGCGAGGTTTTCCTCCCCGGACAAATCTTCGTGTTCAGCGGCTTCGCACTGCGGGCCAACTCGCTTGGCCATCTGGAGTAGATTGATAGCTACGCCCCTGGCCATCAGGTCAGGTTTGGAAGCCTGAACTACACTGCCGACATCCGCAGAGACTTGATCTTCGGCGGATTTGAGCCCATGACAGGTGTGCCCTACAGTCGCGATGAGCATGACTTAGATCTGCTGTCGGAGGTGATCAGGAGATCACAGCTGCAGCTGCCCCGGCTCTAAATCCGGAGCAGATCGTACCATCCAAAGACGGGTGGATGGACCCCACCACGGAGGCCGCACACTTAGCGGGGATAGAGCTGAACACCGATCTCACTTTCAAGGAGATCCGTGTCATCCGACCCTCGGACTCGTCTCCGGCCAGAGGCTCCGAACCGTGTACATCCGAGCCCATCGTACCTAACTGGGCGCCGATCATGGAGTTTAGCTCCGCGGATATCTTCCAGCACTCACCCCTGGGCGACATGCTAAATTCATTAAAGTCTCTCTCCCTGTCAGACAACTCTCGGCCGAACTATGTCCGGCTCGAGTGGGAAGCTGACGACGAAGGAATTCGTTACCCACCTACTACCCACTTAATAGCCACTGTCGACGACTTAACCAACATGCTTGACTTCGACTCGGAAGACATCGACGGTATGGACGACGATGCCGAAGACGAACAAGAACCACCGCCCATAGGGCGCTAGACAGCCACCTCATCGTATGACATATACATGGCGGACGCACCTAGTGAAAATAATGGGGAGGATCAAAAGGACGGAACGGAGGATAATCCTCCTGAGAAGCAGCCAAAGCGTCGACATCAGCAGCGCCGCTCTAAACCCCACCATAGCAAAAACGACAATGCCGGCTCAAGAAAGGATAACACCCTGGACGATGCCGAAAACGACGAAACCCCCGCAGATCCAGCGATGGAGTAGGACGAGCAAGGAGAGGGCAAACACAGTCCAGGGCCGCTGTCCGATCATAGCAATTCCGAAGACAAAGCTTATAAACCTGTCCCCGAAGAGGAGAGTAGTCCGGATGACGATACACGCATCTTCCCGGAAAAACAGTTGGAACAAGAGCACCTCCAAAATAGACTTATTTCCACTGCGAGGAGCTTAAAGAAGCAGAAGCAACGGCTTAAAGCCGCGCAAGATACACTCAACCAAATATGGAACAAAGTGCTCGACACTGAGGAAACATATGGCGGTGATCGCCAAACAAAGAGTTATCCAAAACGCAAGCTGCTGCCCGAATTCGACAATGAGGCTATCGTGCCCATACCACCGGAAAAAAATACAGCCGATCTGCCAGACCGACCACCTCGTGGCCGAGACAGAGCGGCTAATAACTCCAAACACAAATCAGCACCCCCTCCCAATAAAGGAAAGGAGGTTGCAGGCAAGTACCAGGAACACGACCTACGTGAGTGATGACCCGTAAGTATACGGGATAATTGTAGCCTCTTCTGATAAGTAAGAGTGTCGAACCCAACGAGGAGCTAAATATAGAACAAATATTCTCTCAAGTCCTATCTACCACTAATACGACTCTACGCACGCTTAGTGTTCTCTTTACCTAGAACAAGTATGAAACTAGAAGTACTTTGTAGGTGTGATACGAAAGGTTTGCAAGATAATAAAAAGCACGTAAATAAAAACTAGGGGCTGTTTAGATGAAGACACAACTAAGTTAGTTTTAGTAGAGAGGTTTTTGTCACGAGAAAGTTATTTGTCCCTAGGCAATCGATAACTAGACCGGTAATCACTATTGCAATTTTATTTGAGGGAGAGGCATAAGCTAACATACTTTATCTTCTTTGATCATATGCACTTATGATTGGAGCTCTATCAAGCATCCGAAACTACTAAAGATCATTAAGATAAAACCCAACCATAGCATTAAAGCATCAAGTCCCCTTTATCCCATACGCAAACAACCTGCGTACTTGGGTATGTGCTTTTGTTCAGTCATGCCACCCAACATAAGAAAATCATGAACATATTGCAAAACCCTACAACGGGGATCCCTCACACTTGCGCGACACGGAGAGCACCATAGGACAGCACCAATAATAAAGCATGCAATTCAAACCAATCACGATCATCAATTAATCCATAGGACAAAACGGATCTACTCAAACATCATAGGATAGCCATACATCATTGGGAAATAATATATAGCGTTGAGCACCATGTTTAAGTAGAGATTACAGCGGGTAAGAGAGAGGTTACACCGCTGCATAGAGGGGGAAGAGTTGGTGACGAAGGAGGTGAAGTTGTTGATGAAGATCACGGTGATGATGATGGCCCCCGGCAGTGCTCCGGCGCCACTAGAAGCAAGGGGGAGAGAGGCCCCCTGTCTGTGTCAAAACCGGCGGATCTCGGGTAGGGGGTCCCGAACTGTGTGTCTAGGCGTATGGTAACAGGAGACAAGGGACACGATGTTTTACCCAGGTTCGGGCCCTCTTGATGGAGGTAAAACCCTACGTCCTGCTTGATTAATATTGATGATGTGTGTTACAAGAGTGGATCTACCACGAGATCAAGGAGGCTAAACCCTAGAAGCTAGCCTATGGTATGATTGTTGTGTGTCCTATGGACTAAAGCCATCCGGTTTATATAGACACCGGAGAGGGCTAGGGTTACACAGAGTCGGTTACAATAGTAGGAGATCTACATATCCGTATCGCCAAGCTTGCCTTCCACGCCAAGGAAAGTCCCATCCGGACACCGGACGAAGTCTTCAATCTTGTATATTCATAGTCTTGGAGTTCGGCCGATGATGATAGTTCGGCTATCCGGACACCCCCTAGTCCGGAACTCCCTCAGTAGCCCCTGAACCAGGCTTCAATGACGACGAGTCCGGCATGCATGTTGTCTTCGGCATTGCAAGGCGGGTTCTTCCTCCGAATAATTTATAGAAGATTGTGAACACCAGGATAGTGTCCGGCTCTGCAAAAAGAAATTCCACGTACCACAGTAGAGAGAATAATATTACACAAGTTCGATCTGCTGACGTGTTTTGTGGTGTGACTCAAATTGTTTTTATTGTTGCACCTCAGCGCGTTTAGCGAAGCGGTTTCCTTGGCACGTCTTGTCTAAGCAGAGATCGTGTTCCCCTTATTTCGGGATTCTCATCAATACGGACGTGGGTAACCCAACCGCGCCCGTTGCCACGCACCATCCATCGAAGGCGGGTTCCAAACGGTCACGGGGACGGCTCTTGGTATTCTTCCCCTTTATAATGAGACCAATGCCCATTCTTTTTATTCAATCTTCTATCGAATCAGCCCCTCTCCTCGAGTTCCAACACCCAGGGCTCCAGATTCGGGTACCTTCGATCTTCGACAATGTACGGTCCTGACCTACGAGGCCGGTGGATGCCCTCCTCCGTCACGGAAGAGGACGTGCTAAAGCTGAGAGACGCCAGGTACTTAACCTACGAGATTTCGCATAGGCTGCCTGCCCGAGGGCAGGTTATCCCTACTCCCGAGCCTGGCGAGAGTGTCGTGTTCGTGCCTCACCTCCGTCGGGGTTTAGGCTTCCCGACGGTTCCTTTCGTGAGGGGGCTCATGTTTTACTATGGGCTGGAATTCCACGACTTGGCTCCGGAGTCCATCCTCCATATCTCATCATTCATTGTCGTCTGTGAAGCCTTCCTCCGCACTACCCCCCACTTCGGCTTGTGGCTCAAGACCTTCAACGTGGAGCCGAAGATGATTGAGGGGCGTCAGGCAGAGTGCGGCGGGGCGGTTATAAGCAAGAGGGCCAAAGCTCCATGGCCCAAGGGCTCTTTTCAGGAGGAGTTCGGCTTGTGGCAACAGGAGTGTTTCTATATCACCGCTCCCAGGGGCAGCAGGCAGAGGCCGCCACCCATCTTTCGCTCGGGCCCTCCATAGCAGCTGACGTCATGGGTTAACGAGGGGCGTGACTGGGGGCCGTCCAAAGACGTACCCCTGTTGCAGGACCGGATTCGAGGCCTCCAAGAAATGGAGATCGATCTGGTCGCAGTGGTACAGGTTATGTTGATCCGGCGCCTACTGCCCTGCAAACGTCGCCCCTCCGCCTGTGGGAATTTAATCCGGAGGGGCCACGATCTCTTCAACACTTCATGGGTTTGACACCCGCGGAGATGTACAAACTATTCTTCGGATCACAAGAGACGCGTCCGGAATTGACCGAGGATGCTGGCCTAAGCTGCAATCGCCTAGATACTCAAGTAAGTAGCCCTGTGTCCGGACACACCGTCCATTTATTTATCGTGAGTTTGCCTTTTAACCAGCTATCCCTGGACAGGAGTGGATAGCACAAGCAAAACTGATACGGTGTCCGGCCCCCCTCCCTGAGACCACGCAGGATCCCGTGTTAATCAAAATGTTGGAGGTTGCACCTTCAGAGGAGGGCGAAGGGGGGCACAGGGAAACTACCACCTTCGCCAAAGAGGCTTTTAGTAAGGGAGGAATCGAGAGTCTCTCCTTCTAGGGGGAGAAGAGGACCGCTTCCGCAGACCCGGAGGCCAAGGCCTCAAAGCGGGGAAAGAGATCTGTACCAGAACGTCCTGTGCCAGGAAGAGCCCCGGCCGTACTGTCTTCTCGGAGGAATCAGCCCTCTAGTGAGCCGTAAGTAAAAAAGGTGGGATTTTGTAATAGTGGACATCCCTGCTTGATTTCTAAAGGTAACCAAAGTTTTCACCTTGTAGTTCGGATCTCAGCCCATCTCAGCACAGCTCATCGACGGGGGACCTTCGTCCGGAAATGATGGAGAGCGTAACGCCTCCATCTGCCGCCCCATCGTGCGGGGCGGGCGACCCTGAGGTGTCGTCACGGAGGGTCTCCCCGAGTCCGGCGGGGCCGGAGAGTTCGGCACCCATTGGAGTACGGCCGGTGGAGCTGCAGGATTTGCTGAAGAGGGCGTCTATCTCAGAAGATCACCGCACATTAATGGGTAATGTGATTGAGAGGATCTCGTCCGCCGAAAGCGGGTTGTATGAGGCCGTCGGAAGTTTACTGATGGGGTTTGAGGTACGCAAAAAAAATGACATACCTTTTGACAGTTTTGCACATAAAGTGCGCCCTGTATAGATAGTAGCCCCTGAGACTTGGTATGCTGTCGAAAGCGACAGCGTGCCTAGGATCATAATCTCAGTTATTAACTGTCGCCTTTCCTGTGCAGGTGGCGGAACATTCGGTGGCCAGCCGGACTGATGGATTCGCCGAGCTGAAGAAGCAACTCGATGTTGCGGATGCGGACATCTCGCTGGTCAATACACGACTTGATGAGTCACAAGGTATGTGGTTGCTCCGCGGTCGCTTAGTAAGGGAGCTAACGCCCATTCCTTACAATTTGTATGCTTGATGCAGATGGTGCTGCTGCTGTGGAAGACCTTCGAGCAGAACTTGCTCGGGCCAAGGAGCAAGCCAGAAAAAGCGAGGCGGCTGCCTCGAAGGCAGCGGAAGAGCTAGAAGCCGAGAAGGCTGCTCACTGCCGAAGCAGGGAGGAGATGGCCGGAATGGCCGCGAAATTAAAAGTTGCTACCGACCGCCAGGAGGTTCTTGAAAGAGAACGCCGAGAAGAGCAAGAGGACTTGAAGAAGGCCAACACCGAAGCCAAGGATGCCCGTAGTGCGATGCGGGCTATGAAGGAGGAACTGCGTCAGGTCGGACACATTGTGGCTAGAAAGCCCTTTATGCTGCGTAGGAAATTCACGGATCCAAAGTATGCTTAGCTGGGCCGATTGTACGGTGCGGAGGATCCCTATCTGGACTTGGCAGCGAGTGCGGCGGACGCAGTCATGCACTTCCGAAGCCAGAAGGATCACGAAATGGAAGAGCTTTTCTGGTCTCAATTCCATAGTCCGGAGCGTCCACTTCCGTTGGTGATCGGCTGGTTGAGTGGGCTGAGCTGAATAGATTGTCCGGACTGGCCATGACGGATGTGGTCACTCATCTGTGGCCGAAAAGGCCCAAGCCGAAGAGTTATTTTGGCTTGTTGCAGCAATTCCTTGGGGCGGTGCCACGTATTGGGGCGATGAAGCGGTCGGCGTGCATAGAAGGTGCACGGTTGGCTCTCGCCCGTGGTAAGACATACTGGGCGGAGATGGATGCATCCCGGGGTTCAGACAAGAGCCGATTCCCCACCGAGCACTATTTTGAGGAAGTTCTGCAGGGCGCTCGTATAATAGAGTCGCAGTGCTCGAAAGATGTTATATTTGAATGACCTTTATGATTTCTGAGATAATGTGTATAATGCAATAGCTTTTTATACTTGTGCATTCAAGTATTGAACTATCTCCTGTGCGGCCGTATATGTACGTATAATCTGAAAGATGGCAGTCTTTGGCTTCAGCCCCCACGCACATGGTGCGGGGGTGTTTGCAAAAATAAAAGCGCTTTTTCACACTTAATCCAACATCTTGGTCCTTGTAAGGAGGTGATAGCGTAGCAAACTAGGCAACCAGACTATAATGCTTTATCACTTTCACTTAGCCATGGGAGCTCGAATGTGGGGCTACTATATAGCCCCTGATGGCACCGCGCTTCTCCGAACTCGGGGCGCGTATGTGCCTAACCGGGAAGCGGTCCTTCGTCAAAGCGGAGGAATTCTAAACATTCCAATGGTCGATCGAGTGGTTGACCAGTCTCTCGCTATATCATGACAGTTAGTTTTCGGCTTTGTCTACTGAGGTGCTCTCCCGGCCGAACCGGGGCAGAATCGCAGTAGTTCTCCTGGTGCCACGTTAGCCGATGATATAGAATGTAAGGCAGCAAAACACGGGAGCTGGGCAAACCCAACATTTGACCAAAGACATGATTCGGAGCTCATGCATATAAGGCCTAACTCGAGACGCGGAAAACTCCCTGAGGTGTTCGGTCTTTATGATATCGGGCAGAACACGGCCCTAAGCCCCTAGTGTCCAGGTACAGGCGGGAACTTCTGACTAGGCCGATGCCAAAACGCCAGCCTCCTCCTCGGCTATGGTAGGAAACCGGGGGATGTGTATCAACAGGAGACAGTAAGAAAGGTTTATGCAGGGTCTTAATATGAAAAGAATCCTTGCAACGGGTCCCTACTGCACGTCTGTGCCTGTGTCTCCGTTGTGCTGTATCCTGGACGGGTATAGCACGTGCTTCATCTGTAAAAGAGAAGGACTTAGTTTCTAAGAAATATCGTGCAAAAATTGTATTAAAATAAAGTATAATTTGGAAGATGAAGAAAGTTGAGCTTTATTGGCTTTCATCATTTATGCGCGCGACCCCTTATAAAAAAAGGGGGGTATGCGGCTGGGAAGCCCCTTGTTAAGTTACACCGGACTCGTCTAACCATGTCCGAGGTCTAAATGACCTATTTTTAGGGGCTTTGACCTGCAAGGTCGGATTAGTGTGTGGCTGTCGAGGCAGCCGCACATTCTCCGTGGTCGAGAGACACTTGGAGTTTTGAGATTATGCCACGTGGACCGGGCATTTTTAAGCGTAAGAGACGCGTAATGTGGTATTGCATTAAAGCGGGCTAAAGCTGTGCGCCCCAGTAGCGCTTAAGGGCTACTTCTCAATGGGGCGACGGAGAGTGAGCTTTTCGCGACGGGGGTTGTCGGATGAACCGAACACAACCTCTAGTGGTACAGAGCCTGTATAATTGGCTAAAAAGGCCTGGCGTCACTCCTTTGAAGGAAGTGCTACTATAGCGAATTTTGGTAGGTTCTATCCCCAGTCAGCGGACGGTGTCCTGGTATGGCAGGTGCCGCGCTGCGTGTTATCACATGAAGTGAGTTCACTGTTTTGACTTCTAGTGCGAAAGTCTTTTGTTTTCCGGAGTGCTGCTTTTGGGTTTCATCACTTTCACTTGGTGTGTTGAGCCCTTTGTGTTCCGCGTTAAGTCGGCCGGACTACTTGAAGACCCAACAATCTCTGTGGGTATGGTTTGCAGGCTTCCCGGAGGTACCATGTATTTGACACAGTCTATCCAGAATCTTGTTTAGGTTGGATATGAAGGAAATATGCCCTAGAGGCAATAATAAAGTTATTATTTATTTCCTCATATCATGATAAATGTTTATTATTCATGCTAGAATTGTATTAACCGGAAACATGATACATGTGTGAATACATAGACAAACATATAGTCACTAGTATGCCTCTACTTGACTAGCTCATTAATCAAAGATGGTTATGTTTCCTAACCATAGACATGTGTTGTCATTTGATTAATGGGATCACATCATTAGGAGAATGATGTGATTGACATGACCCATTCCGTTAGCCTAGCACTTGATCGTTTAGTATATTGCTATTGCTTTCTTCATGACTTATACATGTTCCTGTAACTATGAGATTATGCAACTCCCGTTTACCGGAGGAACACTTTGGGTGCTACCAAACGTCACAACGTAACAGGGTGATTATAAAGGAGTACTATAGGTGTCTCCAAAGGTACATGTTCAGTTGGCGTATTTCGAGATTAGGTTTTCTCACTCCGATTGTCGGAGAGGTATCTCTGGGCCCTCTCGGTAATGCACATCACTATAAGCCTTGCAAGCAATGTGACCAATGAGTTGGTTACAGGATGATGCATTACGTAACGAGTAAAGAGACTTGTCGGTAACGAGATTGAACTAGGTATTGGAAACCGACGATCAAATCTCGGGCAAGTAACATACCGATGACAAAGGGAACAACATATGTTGTTATGCGGTTTGACCGATAAAGATCTTCGTAGAATATGTAGGAACCAATATGGGCATCCAGGTTCCGCTATTGGTTATTGACCAAGAATAGTTCTAGGTCATGTCTACATAGTTCTCGAACCCGTAGGGTCCGCACGCTTAACGTTACGATGACAATTTTATCATGAGTTTATAAGTTTTGATGTACCGAAGTTTGTTCGGAGTCCCGGATGTGATCACGGACATGACGAGGAGTCTCGAAATGGTCGAGACATAAAGATTGATATATTGGCCGACTATATTCGGACACCGGAAGTGTTCTGGACGTTTTAGGAGAAAACCAGAGTGCCGGAGGGTTACCGGAACCCCCCGGGGAGAGATAATGGGCCACATGGGCCTTGGTGGAAAGAGAGAGGGGCAGCCAGGGTGGGCCGCGCGCCCCCTCTCCCTCTGGTCCGAATTGGACTAGGAGGGGGGCGGCGCCCCCCTCTTTCCTTCCCCCTCTCCCCCTTCCTTTGCCTCCTAGTAGGAGTAGGAAAAGGGGAGTCCTACTCCTACTAGGAGGAGGACTCCTCCTCCTTGGCGCGCCCACAAGGGCCGGCCGGCCTCCCCCCTTGCTCCTTTATATACAGGGGCAGGGGGGCACCCTAGAACACACAAGTTGATCTACAGATCGTTCCTTAGCCGTGTGCGGTGCCCCCTCCACCATATTCCACCTCGGTCATATTGTCGCGGAGTTTAGGCGAAGCCCTGCGCCGGTAGAGCATCATCATCGTCACCATGCCGTCGTGCTGACGGAACTCATCCCCGAAGCTTTGCTGGATCGGAGCCCGGGGATCGTCATCGAGTTGAACGTGTGCTGAACTCGGAGGTGCCGTACGTTCGGTACTTGGATCGGTCGGATCGTGAAGACGTACGACTACATCAACCGCGTTGTCATAAGGCTTCCGCTTATGGTCTACGAGGGTACGTGGACAACACTCTCCCCTCTCGTTGCTATGCCATCACCATGATCTTGCGTGTACGTAGGGAATTTTTTTGAAATTACTACGTTCCCCAACAGTGGCATCCGAGCCAGGTTTTATGCGTTGATGTTATATGCACGAGTAGAACACAAGTGAGTTGTGGGCGATACAAGTCATACTGGTTACCAGCATGTCATACTTTGGTTTGGCGGTATTGTGAGATGAAGCGGCCCAGACCGACATTACGCGTACGCTTACGCGAGACTGGTTTCACCGTTACGAGCACTTGTGCTTAAAGGTGGCTGGCGGGTGTTTGTCTCTCTCACTTTAGCTGAATCGAGTGTGGCTACGCCCGGTCCTTGCGAAGGTTAAAACAACACTAACTTGACGAACTATCATTGTGGTTTTGATGCGTAGGTAAGAACGATTCTTGCTAAGCCCGTAGCAGCCACGTAAAATTTGCAACAACAAAGTAGAGGACGTCTAACTTGTTTTTGCAGGGCATGTTGTGATGTGATATGGTCAAGACGTGATGATATTTTATTGTATGATATGATCATGTTTTGTAACCAAAGTTATCGGCAACTGGCAGGAGCCATATGGTTGTCGCTTTATTGTATGAAATGCAAACGCCTTGTAATTGCTTTACTTTATCACTAAGCGGTAGCGATAGTCATAGAAGCAATAGATGGCGTAACGACAATGATGCTACGATGGAGATCAAGGTGTCACGCCGGTGACGATGGTGATCACGACGGTGCTTCGAAGATGGAGATCACAAGCACAAGATGATGATGGCCATATCATATCACTTATATTGATTGCATGTGATGTTTATCCTTTATGCATCTTATCTTGCTTTGATTGACCGTAGCATTTTAAGATGATCTCTCACTAATTATCAAGAAGTGTTCTCCCTGAGTATGCACCGTTGCGAAAGTTCTTCGTGCTGAGACACCACGTGATGATCGGGTGTGATAGGCTCTACGTTCAAATACAACGGGTGCAAAATAGTTGCACACGCGGAATACTCGGGTTAAACTTGACGAGCCTAGCATATACAGATATGGCCTCGGAACACGGAGACCGAAAGGTCGAGCGTGAATCATATAGTAGATATGATCAACATAATGATGTTCACCATTGAAACTACTCCATCTCACGTGATGATCGGACATGGTTTAGTTGATTTGGATCACGTGATCACTTAGATGACTAGAGAGATGTCTGTCTAAGTGGGAGTTCTTAAGTAATATGATTAATTGAACTTAAATTTATCATGAACTTAGTACCTGATAGTATTTTGCTTGTCTATGTTTGTTGTAGATACATGGCTCGTGATGTTGTTCCATTGAATTTTAATGCGTTCCTTGAGAAAGCAAAGTTGAAAGATGATGGTAGCAATTACACGGACAGGGTTCGTGACCTGAGGATTATCCTCATTGATGCATAGAAGAATTACGTCCTGGAAGCACCGCTGGGTGCCAGGCCTGCTGCTGATGCAACTGACAATGTTAAGAACGTCTGGCAGAGCAAAGCTGATGACTACTTGATAGTTCAGTGTGCCATGCTTTACGGCTTAGAACCGGGTCTTCAACGACGTTTTGAATGTCATGGGGCATATGAGATGTTCCAGGAGTTGAAGTTAATATTTCAAGCAAATGCCCGGATTGAGAGATATGAAGTCTCCAATAAGTTCTATAGCTGCAAGATGGAAGAGAATAGTTCTGTCAGTGAACACATACTCAAAATGTCTGGGTATAATAATTACTTGATTCAACTGGGAGTTAATCTTCCTGATGATAGTGTCATTGACAGAATTCTCCAATCACTTCCACCAAGCTACAAGAGCTTCGTGATGAACTATAATATGCAAGGGATGGACAAGACTATTCCCGAGCTCTTCGCAATGCTAAAAGCCGCGGAGGTAGAAATCAAGAAGGAGCATCAAGTGTTGATGGTTAACAAGACCACCAGTTTCAAGAAAAAGGGCAAAGGGAAGAAGAAGGGGAACTTCAAGAAGAACAGCAAACAAGTTGCTGCTCAAGAGAAGAAACCCAAGTCTGGACCAAAGCCTGAAACTGAGTGCTTCTACTGCAAGCAGACTGGGCACTGGAAGCGGAACTGCCCCAAGTATTTGGCGGATAAGAAGGATGGCAAAGTGAACAAAGGTATATGTGATATACATGTTATTGATGTGTACCTTACTAATGCTCGCAGTAGTACCTGCGTATTTGATACTGGTTCTGTTGCTAATATTTGCAACTCGAAACAGAGAGGATTAAGCGAAGATTGGCTAAGGACGAGGAGACGATGCGCGTGGGAAATGGTTCCAAAGTCGATGTGATCGCGGTCGGCACGCTACCTCTACATCTACCATCGGGATTAGTTTTAGACCTAAATAATTATTATTTGGTGCCAGCGTTAAGCATGAACATTATATCTGGATCTTGTTTGATGCGAGATGGTTATTCATTTAAATCAGAGAATAATGGTTGTTCTATTTATATGAGTAATATCTTTTATGGTCATGAACCCTTGAAGAGTGGTCTATTTTTATTGAATCTCGATAGTAGTGATACACATATTCATAGTGTTGAAACCAAAAGATGCAGAGTTGATAATGATAGTGCAACTTATTTATGGCACTGCCGTTTAGGTCATATCGGTGTAAAGCGCATGAAGAAACTACATACTAATGGGCTTTTGGAATCACTTGATTATGAATCACTTGGTACTTGCGAACCGTGCCTTATGGGCAAGATGACTAAAACGCCGTTCTCCAGAACTATGGAGCGAGCAACTGATTTGTTGGAAATCATACATACTGATGTTTGTGGGCCAATGAATGTTGAAGCTCGCGGCGGGTATCGTTATTTTCTCACCTTCACAGATGACTTGAGCAGATATGGGTATATCTACTTGATGAAACACAAGTCTGAAACATTTGAAAAGTTCAAAGAATTTCAGAGTGAAGTGGAAAATCATCGTAACAAGAAAATAAAGTTTCTACGATCTGATCGTGGAGGAGAATATTTGAGTTACGAGTTTGGTTTACATTTGAAACAATGCGGAATAGTTTCGCAACTCACGCCACCCGGAACACCACAACAAAATGGTGTTTCTGAACGTCGTAATCGTACTTTACTAGATATGGTGCGATCTATGATGTCTCTTACAGATTTACCGCTATCATTTTGGGGCTATGCTTTAGAGACGGCCGCATTCACGTTAAATAGGGCACCATCAAAATCCGCTGAGACGACGCCTTATGAACTGTGGTTTGGCAAGAAACCAAAGTTGTCGTTTCTTAAAGTTTGGGGCTGCGATGCTTATGTGAAGAAACTTCAACCAGATAAGCTCGAACCTAAATCGGAGAAATGTGTCTTCATAGGATACCCAAAAGAGACCATTGGGTACACCTTCTATCACAGATTTGAGGGCAAGATTTTTGTTGCTAAAATCGGATCCTTTCTAGAGAAGGAGTTTCTCATGAAAGAAGTGAGTGGGAGGAAAGTAGAACTTGATGAGATAACTGTATCTACTCCCTTGTTGGAAAGTAGTTCATCACAAGAACCGGTTCCTGTGACAACTACACCAATTAGTGAGGAAGCTAATGATATTGATCATGAAACTTCAGATCAAGTTTCTACTGAACCTCGTATGTCTACCAGAGTAAGATCCGCACCAGTGTGGTACGGTAATCCTATTCTGGAAGTCATGTTACTTGACCATGATGAACCTACGAACTATGAGGAAGCGATGATGAGCCCAGATTCCGTAAAATGGCTAGAGGCCATGAAATCTGAGATGGGATCCATGTATGAGAACAAAGTATGGACTTTGGTTGACTTGCCCGATGATCTGCAAGCCATTGAGAATAAATGGATCTTTAAGAAGAAGACTGACGCTGATGGTAATATAACTGTCTGTAAAGCTCGACTTGTTGCGAAAGGTTTTCGACAAGTTCAAGGGGTTGACTACGATGAGACTTTCTCACCTGTAGCGATGCTTAAGTCTGTCCGAATCATGTTAGCTATTGCTGCATTTCATGATTATGAAATCTGGCAAATGGATGTCAAAACTGCATTCTTGAATGGATTTCTGGAAGAAGAGTTGTATATGATGCAGCCAGAAGGTTTTGTTGATCCAAAAGGTGCTAACAAAGTGTGCAAGCTCCAGCGATCCATTTATGGACTGGTGCAAGCATCTCGGAGCTGGAATAAACGCTTTGATAGTGTGATCAAAGCATATGGTTTTATACAGACTTTTGGAGAAGTCTATATTTACAAGAAAGTGAGTGGGAGCTCTGTAGCATTTCTGATATTATATGTAGATGACGTATTATTAATTGGAAATGATATAGAATTTCTGGATAGCATAAAGGGATACTTGAATAAAAGTTTTTCAATGAAAGATCTAGGTGAAGCTGCTTACATATTGGGCATCAAGATCTATAGAGATAGATCAAGACGCTTAATAGGACTTTCACAAAGCACATACCTTGATAAAATTATGAAAAAGTTCAAAATGCATCAGGCAAAGAAAGGGTTCTTGCCCGTTCTTCAAGGTGTGAAGTTGAGTCAAACTCAATGCCCGACCACAGCAGAAGATAGAGAAAAAATGAAAGATATTCCCTATGCTTCAGCCATAGGCTCTATCATGTATGCAATGATGTGTACCAGACCTGACGTATGCTTAGCAATAAGTTTGGCAGGGAGGTACCAAAGTAATCCAGGAGTGGATCACTGGACATCGGTCAAGAACATCCTGAAATACCTAAAAAGGACTAAGGATATGTTTCTCATATATGGAGGTGACAAAGAGCTAGTCGTAAATGTTTACGTCGATGCAAGCTTTGACACTGATCCGGACGATTCTAAATCGCAAACCGGATACGTGTTTTTATTAAACGGTGGAGCTGTAAGTTGGTGCAGTTCTAAACAAAGCATCATGGCAGGATCTACATGTGAAGCTGAGTACATAGCTGCTTCGGAAGCAGCAAACGAAGGAGTCTGGATGAAGGAGTTCATTTCCGATCTAGGTGTCATACCTAGTGCATCGGGACCAATGAAGATCTTCTGTGACAATACTGGTGCAATTGCTTTGGCAAAGCAATCCAGATTTCACAAGAGGACCAAGCAAATCAAGAGACACTTCAATTCCATCCGGGACCAAGTCCAAGTGGGAGACATAGAAATTTGCAAGATACATACGGATCTGAATGTTGCAGACCCATTGACTAAGCCTCTCTCACGAGCAAAACATGATAAGCACCAAGACTCCATGGGTGTTAGAATCATTACTATGTAATCCAGATTATTGACTCTAGTGCAAGTGGGAGACTGAAGGAAATATGCCCTAGAGGCAATAATAAAGTTATTATTTATTTCCTCATATCATGATAAATGTTTATTATTCATGCTAGAATTGTATTAACCGGAAACATGATACATGTGTGAATACATAGACAAACATATAGTCACTAGTATGCCTCTACTTGACTAGCTCATTAATCAAAGATGGTTATGTTTCCTAACCATAGACATGTGTTGTCATTTGATTAATGGGATCACATCATTAGGAGAATGATGTGATTGACATGACCCATTCCGTTAGCCTAGCACTTGATCGTTTAGTATATTGTTATTGCTTTCTTCATGACTTATACATGTTCCTGTAACTATGAGATTATGCAACTCCCGTTTACCGGAGGAACACTTTGGGTGCTACCAAACGTCACAATGTAACTGGGTGATTATAAAGGAGTACTACAGGTGTCTCCAAAGGTACATGTTGAGTTGGCGTATTTTGAGATTAGGTTTTGTCACTCCGATTGTCGGAGAGGTATCTCTGGGCCCTCTCGGTAATGCACATCACATAAGCCTTGCAAGCAATGTGACCAATGAGTTGGTTACAGGATGATGCATTACGTAACGAGTAAAGAGACTTGCCGGTAACGAGATTGAACTAGGTATTGGATACCGACGATCAAATCTCGGGGAAGTAACATACCGATGACAAAGGGAACAACGTATGTTGTTATGCAGTTTGACCGATAAAGATCTTCGTAGAATATGTAGGAACCAATATGGGCATCCAGGTTCCGCTATTGGTTATTGACCGAGAATAGTTCTAGGTCATGTCTACATAGTTCTCGAACCCGTAGGGTCCGCATGCTTAACGTTACGATGACAGTTTTATCATGAGTTTAGAGGTTTGGATGTACCGAAGTTTGTTCGGAGTCCCGGATGCGATCACGGACATGACGAGGAGTCTCGAAATGGTCGAGACATAAAGATTGATATATTGGACGACTATATTCGGACACCAAAAGTGTTCCGGACGTTTTCGGAGAAAACCGGAGTGCCGGAGGGTTACCGGAACCCCCCGGGGAGAGATAATGGGCCACATGGGCCTTGGTGGAAAGAGAGAGGGGCGGCCAGGGTGGGCCGTGTGCCCCCTCTCCCTCTGGTCCGAATTGGACTAGGAGGGGGGCGGCGCCCCCCTCTTTCCTTCCCCCTCTCCCCCTTCCTTCCCCTACTAGTGGGAGTAGGAAAAGGGGAGTCCTGCTCCTACTAGGAGGAGGACTCCTCCTCCTTGGCGCGCCC
>NC_041389.1:533764962-533786611 GCF_002162155.2 Triticum dicoccoides
CAGGGGAGCACCCTAGAACACACAAGTTGATCTACGGATCGTTCCTTAGCCGTGTGCGGTGCCCCCCTCCACCATATTCCACCTCGGTCATATTGTCGCGGAGTTTAGGCGAAGCCCTGCGCCGGTAGAGCATCATCATCGTCACCATGCCGTCGTGCTGACGGAACTCATCCCCGAAGGTTTGCTGGATCCGAGCCCGGGGATCGTCATCGAGCTGAACGTGTGCTGAACTCGGAGGTGCCGTACGTTCGGTACTTGGATCGGTCGGATCGTGAAGACGTATGACTACATCAACTGCGTTGTCATAACGCTTCTGCTTACTGTCTACGAGGGTACGTGGACAACACTCTCCCCTCTCGTTGCTATGCCATCACCATGATCTTGCGTGTACGTAGGAAAGTTTTTTGAAATTACTACGTTCCCCAACAGGATAGCTCGTCACT
This sequence comes from Triticum dicoccoides, assembly GCF_002162155.2. Classification (NCBI taxonomy): domain Eukaryota; kingdom Viridiplantae; phylum Streptophyta; class Magnoliopsida; order Poales; family Poaceae; genus Triticum; species Triticum dicoccoides. The sequence goes on from NC_041389.1 coordinate 533,765,406, forward strand.
ATTATCCTTTAGGGGCAGTGTTTTCTTCTTCGGCCGAGAGCTTTTGAATCCGGCGTTAACCGTCGTACTATTTGGGCCATTTTCCTTATTCAGGCGCTGATCTTTTCCGCGTCGTGATTTCCCATTTCCATCCCTAACTTCGGATGTACTCGGGTCGCTGGTGCTGCATCTAGCCAGCCAGCTGTCTTCCCCCGCGCAAAAGCGGGTCATGAGGCTTGTTAGTGCGTCCATTGTTCTTGGTTTTTCCTGGCCGAGGTATCTGGCGAGCCATTCGTCTCGGACGTTGTGTTTTAAAGGTCGCTAAGGCTTCAGCGTCCGGACAGTCAACTATTTGGTTCTTTTTAGTGAGGAACCTGTTCTAGAATTTGTGTGCTGACTCTCCGGGCTGTTGAGTTATGTGACTTAAATCGTCTGCATCCGGAGGGCGGACATAAGTCCCCTGAAAATTTGCTCGAAATGCATCCTCAAGCTCTTCCCAACTTCCAATGGTATTTCCTGGGATGCTTTTAAGCCAATGCCGAGCTGGCCCTTTGAGCTTGAGGGGTAGGTATTTTATGGCATGGAGATCGTCTCCTCTGGCCATATGTATGTGTAGGATATAATCCTCAATCCAGACTCCGGGGTCTGTTGTTCCGTCGTATGCCTCTATTTTTACGGGTTTGAATCCCGCTGGAAATCCATGATCCAGTACCTCGTCGGTGAAACATAGTGGGTGTGCGGCGCCCCTGTATTTGGGTGTGCCGTTGTCTTCAAATGCTCGGCTGGTTGTGTTACTTCCTGGAGTCTTCTTTTTTGGCCCATAGATAGACCTGGCTGGGTTATCCTTTTTCCGAGGATCTTTATGCTGATCGTGTGCCGGCTTGTGTGCGGTGCCCCTTGTTGCTCTTGGCCTGTCATCTGGTCGTCTATCTGGCCAGGCGGCTTCTTTCTTTTTTGACTGCGGGGGCTCTAAGGCCTCCTCGTCAAAGTCGGGCAACAGCTTGCGCTTCGGGTAGCTCTTTGTCTGGTGAGTAGTGCCATATTTATCTGCGGTGTTGAGTACTTTGCTCCATCTCATTCTGAGTGCGTCCTCCGCTGTTTTGAGCTTCCGCTTTTGCTTCTTCAAAATTCTTGCAGTGGCGATGAGCCTTTTATGAAGGTTCGCATGCTCTGGTGATGTGATATCGTCTTCATCGGGGATGGGTTGCTTGTCCAGTTCATCATGTTCGGATGGCTGCTTGGTGGCATATGCGTCGTCCACTGCTTCGCCCTGCTCTATGGACGGGTCCGTATGGGTGCCGTTTTTATCGAGGCCGGTCTTCGGGCGGCGCTTGCGTCGCCGTTTTGGTTGTTTGTTGGGGGAGTTGTCCTTCGCCGCGTCCCGTTTTTCCTCATTGTCGCTTCCCTTTGGTGTATCCACCATGCATACGTCGTGAGTTGGGGTGGCTTTCCAATGCTCAGTAGGCGCTGGTTCTTGGTCGTCTCCGGCATCATCGTCCATACTGTCGATGTCTTCGGAGTCGTAGTTTAGCATGTCGGTTAGATCGTCGACAGTGGCTACCAAGTGGGTGGTGGGTGGGTTTTGAATTTCTTCGTCGTCCGCATCCCAACCGTCCTGACCGCAGTCCGGCCAGGGCTCTCCTGATAACGAGAGATACTTTAGCGAACTCAAGATATCACTGAGAGGTGAGTGTTGAAAGATGTCCGCTGCGGTGAACTCCATGATCGGCGCCCAATCGGATTCCATTGGGGAGGGCGCGGGAGGTTCGGAGTTCGGCGAGGAGTCCGGCACCTCAGAGTCACGAGCTTTATGAGGGACAAGGTCAGTGTTCGGCTCTATCTCCGTAGAGGTTGCAGCCCCCGAGGCGGTGTCTAGCCATCCGTCCTCGATCTGCGCAGCCGGCTCCGAAATGAAGATCGGAATGGGTTCAAGTGCGGCCTCCAGGGTATTGTCCGGCTGCAGAGCTAAATCATGCTCGCCGTGACAGTGCGGCACGCTCGGCTGTGGCTCGAATCCATCGAGGATCAAGTCCCCGCGGATGTCAGCCGTGAAGTTCAAACTTCCAAATATGACCTGACGGCCAGGGGCGTAGCTTTCGATCTGCTCCAGACGGCCAAGCGAATTGGCCCGCAGTGCAAAGCCGCCGAATACGAAGATCTGTCCGGGGAGGAAGGTCTCACCCTGGACTGCGTCATTGATGGTGATCGAAGAATCCATCGAGCCTATCGGTGACGACACAGAGGAACTCTCAATTAAAGCACCAATGTCGATGTCAAAACCGGCGGATCTCGGGTAGGGGGTCCCGAACTGTGCGTCTAGGCGGATGGTAACAGGAGACAAGGGACACGATGTTTTACCCAGGTTCGGGCCCTCTTGATGGAGGTAAAACCCTACTCCTGCTTGATTAATATTGATGATGTGGGTTACAAGAGTGGATCTACCACGAGATCAAGGAGGCTAAACCCTAGAAGCTAGCCTATGGTATGATTGTTGTTCGTCCTATGGACTAAAGCCATCTGGTTTATATAGACACCGGAGAGGGCTAGGGTTACACAGAGTCGGTTACAATAGTAGGAGATCTACATATCCGTATCGCCAAGCTTGCCTTCCACGCCAAGGAAAGTCCCATCCGGACACGGGACAAAGTCTTCAATCTTGTATCTTCATAGTCTTGGAGTCCGGCCGATGATGATAGTTCGGCTATCCGGACACCCCCTAGTCCGGAACTCCCTCACGCCCTTCTTCTTCTTCCTTGACCTCCTCTCTAGATGGGATAAGGGTTTCCCCTCTGTTCCTTAGCTCCCATGGCGTGGGAGGGGCGAGAGCCACTTCGAGTTTGGATCTATCTCTCTGTCTCTCTCTGTTTCTGTGTTCCCAAATCCTTCCCCTTCACCTTTTCTTTTATATCCGGAGATACGTAACTCCGATTGGGGTGAATCTTTCGCCCAGATCTTTCTCATAAAATTAGCTTTCTTGCACCAAAAGAAGAGCGTCAACCGCCTTATGGGGGGGGGCAGGAGAGTCCAGGGCGCGCCTGCCTCCGTGGGGCGCGCCCCCTGTCTCCTGGCCTCCTCGGGCACCGTCTCGCATTGATTCTTCCTCCCAAAAATCACAAATATTCCAAAATAATTCTCCGTCCGTTTTTATCCCATTCGGACTCCATTTGATATTGGGTTTCTGCGAAACATAAAACATGCAACAAATAGGAACTAGCACTGGGCACTGGATCAATATTTTTTTCCCAAAAATAGTATAAAAAGTTGCCAAAAGTATATGAAAGTTGAATAATATTGACATGGAACAATCAAAAATTATAGATACGACGGAGACGTATCAGTGAGCACCTGGACAAAAGAGCCGGCATAACCAGGTCCATCTACGGATCTAGGAAACATGTCCCTATGCAGGACCACGGCCACAAAACCGATTATACTGATCGACCACCAGTTCGGAATCAACACCGAACACTACAGCCATCTGACCCATGCCACGACACAGTCAAGTACAGGGGCACCGCACACCCCCTGTGTTTCATCGATGAGGTGCTGGATCATGAATTTCCAGAGGGGTTTAAACCCGTAAACTTCGAGGCATACGACGGAACGACAGACCCTGCGGTCTGGATTGAGGACTTTATTCTTCACATCCATATGGCTCGAGAAGATAATCTCCAGGCCATCAAATACCTGCCCCTCAAGTTGACAGAACCAGCCGGCACTGGTTGAAAAGCCTCCCCAAAAATTCCATTAGAAGCTGGGAGGAACTCGAGGACGCTTTCAGGGCTAATTTTCAAGGGACCTATGTCCGACCTCTGGATGCAAACGATTTGAGTCACATAATCCAACAACCTGGAGAGTCAGCTCGAAATCTTTGGAACAGGTTTCTCACCAAGAAGAACCAAATCATCGACTGTCCGGATGCCGAAGCCCTAGCAGCTTTTAAACACAGTATCCAGGACAAATCGCTTGCCATACACCTCGGCCAGGAAAAGCCAAGGATGATGGCCGCCCTAACAACCCTTATGACCCGCTTTTGTGCGGGCGAAGATAGCTGGTTGGCCCGCAGCAGCACCAGCGATCCAGGCACATCCGAAATCAGGGATGGCAATGGAAAACCACGACGCAACAAAAACAAACATCAAAATAATGAAGACAGCCCAAACAATACAGCGGTAAACGCCGGATTTAGGGGCTCTCGACCCGGTCAACAGAAAAATCCATTCAAAGGCAACAGAGATGGTCCGTCCAGCCTAAATAAAATTCTAGACAGGTCCTGTCAGATTCGTGGCACCCCTTATAAACCTGCAAATCACACCAACAGAGAATGTTGGGTCTACAAGCAGGCCGGCAAGTTAAACGCCGAACACAAAGGGAAGGAGCCACCAAGTGAAGATGAGGATGAATCTCGCCAGCCGAACACTGGGGGACAGAAAATTTTCTGCCGGAGGTCAAAACAGAGAACATGATTTACGTCACCCACATCCCAAAGAGGGAGCGCAAACGCGCACTCCGAGATGTATACGTTGTAGATCCCGTCGCCCGCAAATTCAATCTATGGTCGGCCTGCCCGATCACATTCGATCGCAGGGATCATCCGACTAGTATCCATCACGGGAGTTTGGCTGCTTTGGTGCTTGACCCAATAATCGATGGATACCACCTTACCTGAGTCCTCATGGACAGCGGCAGTAGTCTCAATCTGATATATCAGGACACTGTCCGCAAGATGGGGATAGACTCGTCGAGAATCAACCACAGGAATACTACCTTTAAAGGAGTAATACCAAGCGTAGAGGCCCGCTGCACGGGCTCTCTAACGTTGGTAGTTGTATTCGGTTCCCCCGATAACTTTCAAAGCGAAGAACTAATCTTCGACATTGCTCCATTCTGAAGTGGCTATCACGCACTACTCGGAAGAATGGCCTTCGCCCGTTTCAATGTCGTCCCGCACTATGCTTATCTAAACTCAAGATGCCCGGTCCACGTGGCGTCATTACAATAAGCGGAAACAGGGAACGCTCTCTTCGTATGAAAGAATACGTGGCGGCTCTAGCAGCCGAACCACATAATGGCCTTTCCAATCCAAGCAAATCATCAGTCTTCAAGACCACGGACACAGCTAAACATGTCCGGCGCACACCTAGGTGTAGCAGCTCAGATAAACCTGAGCTTGATCAACGGATATGCCCCCATAGGAGGTGCTAGGGGCTGCCCGCATATAAAAGGGCCCATAGTTTGGCTTGACCCCACTAATACTCAATAAATTGAACGCTCATGGTTCATCATGAATAACTAACTCTTCGCACGATCACACCAGATTCTTTCACCTGGGTTTTTCCCTTCTTTTTACAGATGACCATTGTGCTACACCCTTCAAGGAAACGACACAGCAGAGACAAAGGCGCAGATGTGCAGCACGGCCCCGTTCAAAGGTTTCTTTTTTAGATTAAGACCCTGTGTAAACCTTTTTATTGTCTCTTGTTGGCTCATACCCTCGTGGCATTTAAAATGACCGAGAGGGATACTGGAGTTATTGGCAAACTTATTATTCGCCACACTAAAATAAAAGTTACAGAGGCAGCAACCAGTGTGTTTTTGAGATCTATGCTCTCACCACATGCGCTCCTTCGTCACGCCGGATCGATGCACGTACCTTGAAATTCGGAGCTCATTATCGAGGGTTGTCTTCAGCCTAGTATACGTTGTAAAGTCTGAATACCTTCGGGAGTGTTCGGCGTCGCGAGTTTGGCCTTATATGCATCAGCTCGGAATCATTTCTTTGGTCAAATGTTGTGTTTGCCCGGCTCCTGGGTTTTGCTACCTTACGTTCTGTTTTATCGGCTAAGGCGGCCAAAGCAGAACTACTGCGATTGTGCCCTGGTTCATTCAGATGAGCACCTCAGTAGAGAAAGCCGTAAACTGACTGTCATGATACTGCGAGAGCTGGTCAACCACTCGATGACTTAGCAGAATCTTCCTGATTCCTCTGCCTTAACGAAGGGCCGGTTTCCCGGTCACATATGTAAATGCACCATATTCGGATAAATGCGGGCATACCAGGGGCTATATAGTAGCCCCACCGTCAAACTCCTATGGCTAAGTGAAAGTGTTAAAGCTATATAGTCTGATTGCCTCGTTCCCCGCACTATCACCTCCTTAATGGACCAAGACGTTGGATCAAGTGATTACGTGCTTTTTCGAACAACCCCGCGTTATACACGAGGGGGCTGAAGCTGACGACTGCAAACTTTCAGGTTATATACATATATACATAAAACGGCCGCACAAGAGGCACTACAATACTTAACGGGCAAAAGTATAAATATAGCCTTTATTATCAAAAGCATTGTTCTTACAATCAAAATACATGTCACTCGAACATGGTATTCTTTGAGCACTGAGCCTTGCTACCTCTTGAACACTGTGTTGGATTTCCCCAAAGAGGAGAGGATGGTGCAGCAAAGTAGCGTAAGTATTTCCCTCAGTTTTTGAGAACCAAGGTATCAATCCAGTAGGAGACCACGCACAAGTCTCTCATACCTACACAAAACGATAGCTACTTGCAACCAACGCGATTAGGGGTTGTCAATCCCTTCACGGTCACTTACGAGGGTGAGATCTGATAGAGATGATAAATAATATTTTTGGTATTTTTGATATAGAGATGCAAAGTCAAAAGTAAAAAGCAAAGTAAAAACAAAGCAAGTAATAAATTAATGGAGATTGATATGATGAGAATAGACCCGGGGGCCATAGGTTTCACTAGTGGCTTCTCTCAAGAGCATAAGTATTCTACGGTGGGTGAACAAATTACTGTTGAGCAACTGATAGAAAGGCGAATAATTATGACGTTATCTAGGTATGATCATGTATATAGGCATCATGTCTAAGACAAGTAGATCAAAACGATTCTGCATCTACTACTATTACTCCACTCATCGACCGCTATCCAGCATGCATCTAGAGTATTAAGTTAAAAATAGAGTAACGCCTTAAGCAAGATGACATGATGTAGAGGGATAAATTCATGAAATATGATAAAAACTCCATCTTGTTATCCTCGATGGCAACAATACAATATGTGCCTTGCTGCCCCTGTTGTCACTGGGAAAGGACACCGCAAGGTTGAAGCCAAACCTAAACACTTCTCCCATTGCAAGAACTACCAATCTAGTTGGCCAAACCAAACGGATAATTCGAAGAGACTTGCAAAGATAACTCAATCATGCATAAAAGAATTCAGAGAAGATTCAAATATTATTCATAGATATGCTGGATCATAAACCCACAATTCATCGGTCACAACAAACACACCGCAAAAAATAAGATTACATCGAATAGATATCCAGGAGAGAGGGGGAGAACATTGTATTGAGATGCAAAAAGAGAGAAGAAGCCATCTAGCTACTAGCTATGGACCCGAAGGTCTGAAGTAAACTACTCACACTTCATCGGAGAGGCTATGGTGTTGATGTAGAAGCCCTCCATGGTAGATGCCCCCTCCGGCGGAGCTCCGGAACAGGCCCCAAGATGGGATCTCGTGGATACAGAAAGTTGCGGCGATAGAATTAGGTTTTTGGCTCCGTATTTGATCTGATGGGGGTACGTAGGTATATATAGGAGGAAGGAGTACATTGGTGGAGCAACAAGGGGCCCACGAGGTAGGGGGGCACGCCCAGGGGGGAGGGCACGCCCCCCACCCTCGTGACCGCCTTGGTTGTTCCTTGGAGCAGGGTCCAAGTCTCCTGGATCACGTTCGGTGAGAAAATAACGTTCCCGAAGGTTTCATTCCGTTTGGACTCTGTTTGATATTCTGTTTCTTCGAAACACTTAAATAGGCAAAAAAAACCAGCAATTCTGGGCTGGGCCTCCGGTTAATAGGTTAGTCCCAAAAATAATATAAAAGTGGAAAATAAAGCCCAATATAGTCCAAAACAGTATATAAAGTAGCATGGAGCAATCAAAAATGATAGATACGTTGGAGACGTATCAAGCATCCCCAAGCTTAATTCCTGCTCGTCCTCGAGTAGGTAAATGATAAAAAAGAATTTTTGATGCGGAGTGATACTTTGGCATAATTTCAATGTAAATCTCCTTAATTGTAGTATGAATATTCAGATCCAAAAGATTCAAGACAAAAGTTCATATTGACATAAAAATAATAATACTTCAAGCATACTAATCAAGGCAATTATGTCTTCTCAAAATAGCATGGCAAAAGAAAGTTCATCCCTACAAAATCATATAGTTAGGCTATGTTTCATTTTCGTCACACAAAGATGTTCCCAACTTCTATACCCCCGATGACAAGCCAAGCAATTGTTTCATATTTAAATAATATCAAACTTTTTCAACCTTCACGCAATATATGAGCATGAGCCTTGGATATAGCACTATGGGTGGAATAGAATATGATGATGGGGATTGTGTGGAGAGGACAAAAAAGGATCAAGTCTCACATTGACGAGGATAATCAACGGGCTATGGAGATGCCCATTGATTGATGTCAACATGAGGAGTAGGGAATGCCATGCAACGGATGCACTAGAGCTATGAATGCTCAACAAGAAGAAAACTAGTGGGTGTGCATCCAACTTGCTTGCTCAGGAAGACCCAGGGCATTTGAGGAATCCCATCGTAGGAATATACAAGCCAAGTTCTATAATGAAAAATTCCCACTAGTATATGAAAGTGATACCACATGAGACTCACTACATGAAGAACAAGGTGCTACTTTGAAGCACAACTTATGAGACTCAATTTATGAAGAACAAGGCGCTACTTTGTAGCACAACTTATGAGACTCACTTTATGAAGAACAAGGTGCTACTTTGAAGCACAAGTGTGGAAAAAGAGATAGTAGCATTGCCCTTTTTATTTATTTTCTCTTTTTTTTGGGCCTTTCTCTTTTTTTGGTCTTTCTCTTCTTCTTCTTTTGTTTGGGCAATGCTCTAATAATGATGATCATCACACTTCTATTGATTACAACATAAGGATTACAACTCGAAACTTAGAACAAGATATGACTCTATATGAATTCCTCCGGCGGTGTACCGGGATGGTGCAATGAATCAAGAGTGACATGTATGAAAAGTAATACATGGTGGCTTTGCCACAAATACGATATCAACTACATGATCATGCAATGGCAATATGACAAAAGTAATGTATGTCATGAATATGATGATGGAAGTTGCATGGCAATATATCTCGGAATGGCTATGGAGATGCCATAATAGGTAGGTATGGTGGCTGTTTTGAGGAAGATATAAGGAGGTTTATGTGTGATAGAGCATATCGTATCACGGGGTTTGGATGCACCGGCGAAGTTTGCACCAACTCTCAAGGTGAGAAAGGGCAATGCACGGTATTGAAGAGGCTAGTAAAGGTGGAAAGGTGAGAGTGCGTATAATCCATGGACTCAACATTAGTCAAAAGAACTCATATACTTATTGCAAAAATTTAGAAGTCATCAAAAATCAAGTACTACGCACATGCTCCTAGGGGGATAGATTGGTAGGAAAAGACCATCGCTCGTCCCCGACCGCCACTCATAAGGATGCACAAGCCAGGTACACTTCATGTTTCAAATTTGTTACACAACTTTAACCATACGTGCATGCTACGGGACTTGCAAACTTCAACACAAGCATTCTTTAAATTCATAATTACTCAACTAGCACAACTTTGATATTATCACCTCCATATCTCAAAACAATTATCAAGCATCAAACTTGTCTTAGTATTCAACGTACTCAAAAGAAGGTTTCACATATCTTGAATACCAAGTATATTAACATTAAGCAAATTACCGTGGTATTAACGACTCTCAAAATAATCTAAGTGAAGCATGAGAGATCAATAGTTTCTTTGAAACAAATCCACCACCGTGCTCTAAAAGATATAAGTGAAGTGCTAGAGAAAGAATTATCACGCTCAAAAGATCTAAGTGAAGCACTATGAGCAAAACTATCAAGCTCAAAAGATATAAGTGAAGCATATAGAGTATTCTAGCAAATTCCAATTGGTGTATGGCTCTCTCAAAAGATGTGTAAAGCAAGGATGATTGTGGTAAACTAACAAGCAAAGACGCAAATAATACAAGACGCTCCAAGCGAAACACATATCATGTGGTAAATAAAAATATAGGTCCAAGTAAATTACCGATGTAAGTAGAAGAAAGAGGGGATGCCTTCCGAGGCATCCCCAAGCTTTGACTTTTTGGTGTCCTTGGATTATCTTGGGGGTGCCATGGGCATCCCCTAGCTTAGGCTCTTGCTACTCCTTGTTCCATAATCCATCAAAAGAATTCACCGAAAACTTGAAAACTTCACAACACAAAACTCAATAGAAATCTCGTGAGCTCCGTTGGTGAAAGAAAACAAAAGACTACTTTAAGGTACTGTAATGAACTCATTCTTTATTTATATTGGTGTTAAACCTACTGTATTCCAACTTCCTTATGGTTTATAAACTAATTTATTAGCCATAGATGCATTGAAATAAGCAAACAACTCACGAAAAACAGAATCTGTCAAAAACAGAACAGTCCGTAGCAATCTATAACTAACGCAAACTTCTGGAATTCTAAAAATTCTAAAAAAATAGGACGTACTGGAAAATTTGTTTACTGATCAGCAGAAAAAAGAATCAATGCAAAATCACGTTTCTGTTCTCGTGAGTGCAAAGTTTCTGTTTTTCAGCAGAATCAAATCAACTATCATCATAGCTTATCCTATAGGTTCTACTTGGCACAAACACTAATTAAAACATAAAACCACATCCAAACAGAGGCTAGAAGGATTATTTATTCCTAAACAGGAGCAAAAACAAAAAAACAAAAATAAAATTGGGTTGCCTCCCAACAAGCGCTATCGTTTAACGCCCCTAGCTAGGCATAAAAACAAGGATAGAACTAGGTATTGCCATCTTTGGTAGGTAATCCATAAGTGGATCTCATGATAGATTCATAAGGTAATTTTATTTTATTTCTAGGGAAGTGTTCCATACCCTTCTTTAAGGGAAATTGGAATCTAATATTCCTTTCCTTCATATCAATAATTGCACCAATCGTTCTAAGGAAAGGTCTACCAAGAATAATAGGACATGAAGGATTGCAATCTATATCAAGAACGATAAAATCTACGGGCACAGAATTCCTATTTGCAACAATAAGAACATCATTAATTCTTCCCATAGGCTTTTTAATAGTGGAATCCGAAAGATGCATGTTTAGAGAGCAATCTTCAAAATCATGGAAATCTAGCAAATCACACAAAGTTTTGGGAATAGTGGAGACACTAGCACCCAAATCACACAAAGCATGAAACTCATAATCTTTAATTTTAATTTTAATAGTAGGTTCCCACTCATCATAGAGTTTTCTAGGGATATAAACTTTCAACTCAAGTTTTTCTTCATAAGATTGCATCAAGGCATCAACAATGTGTTTGGTAAAGGCCTTATTTTGACTATAAGCATGAGGAGAATTTAGCACGGATTGCAACAAGGAAATACAATCAATTAGAGAGAAACTTTCATAATTAAACTCCTTGAGATCCAAAATAGTGGGTTTAGAAACATCTAGGTTTTTATTTCTTTCAATCCCACTTTCATCAATTTCATCATCAAGGTCTAAAAACTCTGAATTTTTAGAATGCCTTCTAGGTAAAGGAAGATCATATTCAGTTTCATCAAGATTCATATTGCAAAACAAAGATTTAATAGGGGACACATCAATAACTTTTATATCTTCATCTTGATTTTCATAGGAATTGGAAGAACATGCTTTAATAAAGGCATCTTTGGAAGCACGCATCCTAGCGGTTCTTTCCTTGCACTCATCAATGGAAATTCACATAGCTTTGAGAGACTCATTGATATCATGTTTAGGAGGAATAGATCTAAGCTTTAAAGAATCAATTTCAAGAGAAATTCTATCAACTTTCCTAGCCAAATCATCAACCTTAAGCAATTTCTCTTCAAGCAAAGCATTAAAATTCTTTTGTGAATTCATAAACTCTTTAACACTACTCTCAAATTCAGAGGGCATCTTATTAGAATTTCCATAAGAGCTGTTGTAGGAATTTCCATAATTATTAGAAGGATTACTAGGATAAGGCCTAGGATTGAAATTCCCTCTATACGCGTTATTTCCAAAACTATTCCTACCAACAAAATTCACATCCATAGATTCATTATTATTCTCAATCAAAGTAGATAAAGGCATATCATTGGGATCAAGAGAAGTATTTTTAGTAGCAACCATCTTCATAAGTTCATCCATCTTTTCACTCAAAACATTGATTTCTTCTATAGCATGCACTTTTTTACTAGAAGATCTTTCGGTGTGCCATTGAGAATGGTTAGCCATAATATTATCAAGTAATTTTGTAGCATCTCCTAACGTAATTTCCATAAAACGTGCCTCCCGCGGCTGAGTCTAAAAGATTTCTAGAAGCAAAATTCAATCCAGCATAAAAATTTTGTATGATCATCCATAAATTCAAACCATGAGTAGGCAATTGCGAAGCATCAATTTCATTATTTCCCAAGATTGGGCAACATGCTCATGATCAAGTTGTTTAAAATTCATCATATCGTTCCTAAGAGTGATGATCTTAGCGGGAGGAAAATACTTAGAGATAAAAGCATCTTTGCACTTCTTCCAAGAATCAATACTATTTTTAGGCGAAGACGAAAACCAAACTTTAGCACAATCTCTAAGTGAAAACAGAAATAACTTCAATTTGACAATATTGTTATCCGTATCTTTCTTATTTTGCATATCACACAAATCAGCAAAATTGTTTAGATGAGTAGCGGCATCTTCACTAGGAAGGCCGGCGAATTGATCTTTCATAACAAGATTCAGCAAAGCAATATTGATTTCACAAGACTCATCATTATTAAGAGGAGCAATCGGAGTACTAAGGAAATCATTATTATTGGTATTCGAGAAGTCACACAATTTGGTATTATCTTGCGCTAGGGCAACAAGTAATCCAACACACAAGCAAATAAAAAGGCAAACGAGAAAAGGGCGAAAGGGAAAGAGAGGAGGATATTGGGAAAGAGAGGGCGAATAAAACAACAAGGGTGAAGTGGGGGAGAGGAAAATGAGAGGAAAATAATGTAATGTGAGAGATAGGGATTGTGATGGGTACTTGGTATGGTTGACTTGCTTGCGTGAGCCTCCCCGGCAACGACGCCAGAAATTCTTCTTGCTACCTCTTGAGCACTGCGTTGGATTTCCCCGAAGAGGAGAGGATGATGCAGCAAAGTAGCGTAAGTATTTCCCTCAGTTTTTGAGAACCAAGGTATCAATCCAGTAGGAGACCACGCACAAGTCCCTCGTACCTACACAAAACAATAGCTACTCGCAACCAATGCGATTAGGGGTTGTCAATCCCTTCACGGTCACTTACGAGGGTGAGATCTGATAGAGATGATAAATAATATTTTTGGTATTTTTGATATAGAGATGCAAAGTGAAAAGTAAAAAGCAAAGTAAAAAACAAAGCAAGTAATAAAGTAATGGAGATTGATATGATGAGAATAGACCCGGGGGCCATAGGTTTCACTAGTGGCTTCTCTCAAGAGCATAAGTATTCTACGGTGGGTGAAAAAAATACTGTTGAGCAATTGATAGAAAAGCGAATAATTATGACGTTATCTAGGTATGATCATGTATATAGGCATCACGTCCAAGACAACTAGATCGAAACGATTCTGCATCTACTACTATTACTCCACTCATCGACCGCTATCCAGCATGCATCTAGAGTATTAAGTTAAAAATAGAGTAACGCCTTAAGCAAGATGACATGATGTAGAGGGATAAATTCATGCAATATTATAAAAACCCCATCTTGTTATCCTCGATGGCAACAATACAATACGTGCCTTGCTGCCCTGCTGTCACTGGGAAAGGACACCGCAAGATTGAACCCAAATCTAAACACTTCTCCCATTGCAAGAACTACCAATCTAGTTGGCCAAACCAAACGGATAATTCGAAGAGACTTGCAAAGATAACTCAATCATACATAAAAGAATTCAGAGAAGATTCAAATATTATTCATAGATAAGCTGGATCATAAACCCACAATTCATCGGTCTCAACAAACAGACCGCAAAAAAGAAGATTACATCGAATAGATCTCCACGAGAGAAGGGGAGAACATTGTATTGAGATCCAAAAAGAGAGAAGAAGCCATGCAGCTACTAGCTATGGACCCGAAGGTCTGAAGTAAACTAATCACACTTCATCGGAGAGGCTATGGTGTTGATGTAGAAGCCCTCCATGGTAGATGCCCCCTCCGGTGGAGCTCCGGAACAGGCCCCAAGATGGTATCTCGTGGATACAGAAAGTTGCGGCGGTGGAATTAGGTTTTTGGCTCCGTATTTGATCTGACGGGGGTACGTAGGTATATATAGGAGGAAGGAGTACGTCAGTGGACCAACAAGGGGCCCACGAGTTAGGGGGCGCGCCCAGGGGGAGGGCGTGCCCCCACCCTCGTGACCGCCTCGGTTGTTCCTTGGAGCAGGGTCCAAGTATCCTGGATCACGTTCGGTGAGAAAATCACGATCCCGAAGGTTTCATTCCGTTTGGACTCCGTTTGATATTCTGTTTCTTCGAAACACTGAAATAGGCAAAAAACACAGCAATTCTGGGCTGGGCCTCCGGTTAATAGGTTAGTCCCAAAAATAATATAAAAGTGGAAAATAAAGCCCAATATAGTCCAAAACAGTATATAAAGTAGCATGGAGCAATCAAAAATTATAGATACGTTGGAGATGTATCAAGCCTCTATTAAACGGACACCTTCTAAGACTTCTTCAAAATATTGCTCGGTCGAGTCTTGGCCCCCGGGCGGACCCCTGGTTGCAATATCGGTGGCCTCCATTTTCGCCCAATATGTCTTAACACGGGCAAGAGCCATCCGCGCACCCTCTATGCACGCCGACCTCTTGACAGCGTCGATATGTGGCACAGCATGAAGAAATCGTTGCACTAACCCAAAATAACTATCCGTACTTGGTTCCTTCGGCCACAGGTGATCCACGACAGCCCTCATGGCAAGCCCGGATAACCTATGGAGCTCGGCCCATTCAGCCATTTGCTTGTTCAACAGCAGTGGATGCCTCGGAGTACTGAACTGTGACCAGAATAACCTTTCCGTTTCATGATCTTCTTGATCTTCGAAATACTGTGTCGCATCGGCAGCACTCTTTGACAAATCTAAGTATGCGTCGGGAGAACTCCACAATTGATCAAGAGGGGCATACTTCGGATCACCGAATTTAGTTCATAGTAAAAAGGGCTTCCCAGTTGCGATCTCACTGGCTTTCCGGAGCTCCTCCCGAGCCGCTCTGATCTCAGAGCGAGTTTCCTTTGCTGCTTGCAAGGCCTCCTTAAGGTCAGCCGTTTTTACTTGATTCTCTTTCTTGAGAAGCTCATATCGGGTAGCGGCCTCCTATAGCTCCAAGGCCATCTTGGCCATTCTATCCTCAGTCCGACGATGGGCAGCCTGTTTGGCTTTCAATTCACTAGTTGCCTTCTCGGCAGCCGCATTGCTTCTACTAGCTTGCTCCTTGGCCTGGGCAAGCTCAGCCCGAAGGGTCTCCACGGCGGTAGCACCATCTGCAGTCAAGACATATTTTAATTCCAGCATCATGCTCTCATTAATATTGGCTGCCGCCCAAATATACATACCTTGTGCCTCGTCAAGCCGCTTGTTGACAAGTGTGATGTCTTCATCCGCCAAATCAAGTTGCCACTTCAGCTCGACAGATTCAGTAGCCCGGGTAGCAGCCGGGGCTGGAGCCGCCTATGTACGAAATTGGCAAAATCATTACCTGAGATTATTTCTATTTTTGATCCTCTGATCGTCCCAATTGGGTGCAACCAGAGTCTCAGGTGCTACTATCTATACACAGTGCATTTGCGTTTACGGTACAATCAAAAAAATTATATTACATATCTCAAAGCCTCTTAGCAGGCTCGTAAAAGCTTCATTCAACCCGCTTTTTGCGGATGAAATCCTCTCAACCACCGTACCCATTAAGGTGCGATGTGCCTCTGAGATGGGCGCTTGCTGTAGAAGGCCTGTCAACGTGTCCGGCTATGTGTCAGACAGTCCGCGGCTTCTTTCGTTGGTCTCTCTAGGAGCCAAACCCCCGGACTTCGGGCGGACGAAGAGTTACCTTTTGGCCTTTGCAGATCGGGAGAGATCCTCCGGGACAACACCTCAGGGTCGTCCACCTTATTAGGCGGAGAAGTAGGAGGAGGCGTCTCGCTCTCCATCATCTCCGGAAGAAGATCCCCTGAAGACGAAGATTGTTGAGGGAGGCTACTGGCCGAACTACAAAACATACGTCTCGATTGTTATTCTTAAGAAAGGAACAGGGTATGCTTACTAAGTACCTTTGTTCACTTATGGCTTGGTTGACGGTTGGCCCCTTGTGGGCGCTGTATGGTGAGGTTGCCCTCCAGGGCAGGGCCACGTGATGCAGATTTCTTCCCTCGTTTGGAGACCTCTGCTTCCAAATCATCGGGGGTGGTCCTTTTCTTCCCGTGGGGAGAAAGGATGCTAGAATCTCCTTCCCGTTTACCCTCTGACGCGAGGGCACCAATTTCCCCAGTTAGGATGCGTAACGTACCTCCAGTATGAAGTCCGCTTTTGGCTTCCTCATTCCTCTCCTTGTCCTCCCCTGATGGCACTTGATAAGGTGCACAAGCCAGCATCCTGATTAGTACAGGATCCGGCGAATCTTCGGGAAGAGGGGTCGAACACCTGATCCTCTCCGCCTTTCTTATCCAGTCCTGGCTAAGGGTAGTTTTTCAGAATAATGTTGTGGCAAATATAATGACAGCATGATCGGTCACGGAGTTACTTACTTGGGTATCTGGACGGTTGCAGTTGAGGCCCGCATCCTCTGTTGTGTTCGGACACTTTATTCGTGATCCGAAGAATAACTGATACATCCTTTCGAGTGTCACGCCGAAGAAGTGTTGAATGGTGCGCGGTCCTTCCGGGTTGTACTCCGACATACGGAGAGATCGACGTTGGCATGGCAGGACTAGATGAACTAGCATTACTTGAATTACTTTGATAAGACTAATATTCTTCTTGAGGAGATCCCGAATGCGGCTTTGCAATATCGTCACGTCATTGACCGATCCCCAGTCCAGCCCCTTGTTGACCCATGATACAAGTTGTGGCGGAGGGGCAGAGCGGAAGGCCGGGGCGGCCGCCCACTTCCTCCCTCGGGGTGCGGTGATATAAACCCACTCCTGCTGCCATAGGTCAGAAACTTCTGGGAAAGAGCCCTTTGTCCATAAAGCATCGACACCCTTGCTTATTATAGCACGTCCGCACTCCGCGTGTCGCCCGTCGATCATCTTCAACTTCACATTGAAGGTCTTGAGCCATAAGCCGAAGTGTGGGGTAATGCGGAGGAAGGCCTCACACACAACGATAAACGTTGAGATGTGGAGGAAAGAATTGGGAGCTAGATCGTGGAAATCTAGCCCATAATAGAACACGAGCCCTCTAACAAAGGAGTGAATACTGAAGCCTAGTCCTCGGAGGAAGTGGGAAACGAATATGACACTCTTGTTGTGTTTGGGAGTAGGGATAACCTGCTCTTGAGCAGGAAGCCTTTGAAGGATTTCGGCGGTCAGATACCTAGCCTCCCTGAGCTTTTTGATGTCCTCCTCTATGATGGAAGAGGCCATCCACCGGCCTTGAAGGTTGGATCCGGACATGGTTGAAGGTCCGGAGCGCTTGGACTGAACCTTGGGTGTTGGAACTCGAGGTAGGGGAAGGGAAGGATCGAGCATGGAAAGAAAAGGACAGGTCTTGACCTATTTATAAGGGGAGTGAATATCAAGCGTCCTCCGCGAGGCTGTTTGGAACTTGCCTAATTCAAGGAGTAATACTAATGGAATGGTTGGGTTACCCATGCCGATATTGATGAGAATCCCGTGATAAGGGAACAAGATCTATGCTTCGACAAGACGTGTCAATAAAACTGCCTCGCAGAACGTGTAGTGGTAGGTTGGAAAAACGGTTTGAATAAATAACCGGGCCACAGTGTGGTGTCACGCTATAAAAAGCTATCGGCAGATTAGACTCGTGGAATATTGTATTCTCTATGGTGGTATGTGGATTTGTTTTGCAGAGCCGGACACGATTCTTGTGTTCAAGATCTATTTTGGAGTATTCAAAGAAGGAACCCGCCTTGCAATGCCGATGACAATCTGCGCGCCGGACTCATCGTCATTGAAGCCTGGTTCAGGGGCTACTGAGGGAGTCCTGGATTAGGGGGTCCTCGGACAGCCGGACTATATGCTTATGCCAGACTGTTGGACTATGAAGATACAAGATTGAAGACTTCGTCCCGTGTCTGGGTGGGACTCTCCTTTGCGTGGAAGGCAAGCTTGGCGATTCAGATATGTAGATTTCCTTCTCTGTAACAGACTCTGCGTAACCCTAGCCCCCTCCGGTGTCTATATAAACCAGAGGAATTAGTCCGTAGGACAAGAACAATCATAATCATAGGCTAGCTTCTAGGGTTAGCCTCTACGATCTCGTGGTACATCAACTCTTGTAATACTCATATCATCAAGATTAATCAAGCAGGAAGTAGGGTATTACCTCGATAGAGAGGGCCCGAACCTGGGTAAACATCATGTCCCCTGCCTCCTGTTACCATTAGCCTTAGATGCACAGTTCGGGACCCCCTACCCGAGATCCGCCGGTTTTGACACCGACACCCGGCTCCGCGTCGTCCCCTTCCTAGGCCTCGCCGTCATCCACCGCCCTGGTGCTCTCGGTGCGGCGTGGTCAACGTGGTCAACAAACAACTTCCATCAGAAGAGTACTATACGTGGAGAGGTTGATAGCTGGGTCCACGGCGGCCGCAAGAGTGCCTCCTTATTATGCGCAAAATAATTATTCCTCCACCTGATAGCAGGGACACACTGGACGGGCCACTGTATTTCGCGAAAAAACATTTCCCCCTAACTGCTGGGACCCTTCGCACGCAAGGAAGTGCGTCCGGGCAAAAAAACGATTCGCCCCCCTGACTGCTGGGACCCACCAGCTACATCTTCACACGCAAGGAAGTGTCTAACAGTTGGGACCCACCTGGTCGAAGCATACGTAGCGTTGTCATTCTGGTCGCGAACGTGTACATACATACTGGTCGTTGTAGAGGCGCGCACGTGTCGTAGAAGAGCCACGCACGTAGCATGTACACGTACATACAGCGGCCAGGGTGCAAGAAAGTAAATACGGCCATGTATGTACATATGGGCGGGGTCTCGAACGCCTACTCGTGCATATGTATGGCCAGGGCTCGTGTACATGGCTGGGTCGGACGGAGAAACTGCGTCCTCGTCGTGTTCATGGGGAGCCGACCGGCTGGGTCGGAACGGAATGCGCCGTCGTGTTCATCGGAGGGCTTGGACGGAACAACCGATGGAAACGAGGCCTGGTGTACCGCACAACGGAGGAAATGGCATTGTGTTCGACCGGCGACGTTCGAAACAGGATCATGTTCATTGGGAGGGGTCTTGCGTACCACAAAACAGAGGAAACGGGCTTGTGTTGGACCTCCTACAGTCGAAATGGGGTCCTGTTGATCAGGAGGGGTGTGGCGTACTGCAAAACGGAGGAAACGGACTTATGTTGGAGCGCTGCAGTAGAAACAGGGGTCCTGTTCATCGGGAGGGGTGTGGCGTACCGCAAAATGGGACTCCACGGGATACTGTTCATCTCCACCGTCGACGTCCTCCAGCCTCCACAGGCTATTGTTCATCCATCGTCGACCTCCTCCAGCCTCCACCTGCGAATGTTCATCCACGGGCTCCTGTTCATCCAGCCTCCACCGCGCGATACTCCACTGGCTACTATTCAACCAGCCCTCTCCACGGGCTCTTGTTCAACCACCCCTCCACAGGCTACTATTCATCCATCCGTCCACCGGATACTATTCAACCACCCCTCCACGGGGTCGTCCTGTTCATCCAGCCCTCCACGGGGTCCTGTTCATCCAGCCCTCCACGGGGTCCTATTCATCCAGCCCTCCACGGGGTCCTGTTCATCCAGCCCCAACCGGCTCGATCGATTGGGGTCCTGTTCATCCAGAGGCAACTCCACGGGGTCATGTTCATCCACCCCTAGCGGGAACTGTTCATCCTGAAGGAAATATGCCCTAGAGGCAATAATAAAGTTATTATTTATTTCCTTATTTCATGATAAATGTTTATTATTCATGCTAGAATTGTATTAACCGGAAACATGATACATGTGTGAATACATAGACAAACTGAGTGTCACTAGTATGCCTCTACTTGACTAGCTCGTTTATCAAAGATGGTTATGTTTCCTAGCCATAGACAAAAGAGTTGTCATTTGATTAGCGGGATCACATCATTGAGAGAATGATGTATTGACTTGACCAATTCCGTTAGCTTAGCACTTGATCGTATAGTATATTTCTATTGCTTTCATCATGACTTATACATGTTCCTGTGACTATGAGATTATGCAACTCCCATTCATCGGAGGAACACTTTGTGTGCTACCAACCGTCACAACATAACTGGGTGATTATAAAGGTGCTCTACAGGTGTCTCCGAAGTTACTTGTTGGGTTGGCGTATTTTGAGATTAGGATTTGTCACTCCGATTGTCGGAGAGGTATCCCTGGGCCCTCTCGGTAATACACATCACTATAAGCCTTGCAAGCAATGTGACTAATGAGTTAGTTATGAGATGATGTATTACATAACGAGTAAAGAGACTTGCCGGTAACAAGATTGAACTAGGTATTGAGATACCGACGATCAAATCTCGGGCAAGTAACATACCGATGACAAAGGGAACAACGTATGTTGTTATGCGGTTTGACCGATAAAGATCTTCGTAGCATATGTAGGAGACAATATGAGCATCCAGGTTCTGCTATTGGTTATTGACCGGAAACGGTTCTCGGTCATGTCTATATTGTTCTCGAACCCGTACAGTCCGCACGCTTAAGGTTTCGATGACAGTTATATTATGAGTTTATGAGTTTTGATGTACCGAAGTTTGTTCGGAGTCCCGAATGTGATTACGGACATAACGAGGAGTCTCGAAATGATCGAGACATAAAGATTGATATATTGGACGACTATATTCGGACACCGGAATGGTTTCGGAGGTTATCGGATAT
>NC_041389.1:533787121-533815395 GCF_002162155.2 Triticum dicoccoides
CAAGTCCGAATTGGACAAGGAGGGGGGCGGCGCCACCCCTTTCCTTTCCCCCTCTCTCCCCTTCCCTCTCCTCTCCTACTCCAACAAGGAAGGGGGGAGTCCTACTCCCGGTGGGAGGAGGACTCCTCCTGGCGCGCCCCTCCTGGCCAGCCGACCCCTCCCCCTGGCTCCTTTATATACGAGGGCAGGGGGCACCTCAAGGCACAACAGTTGATCCTTGGATCTCTTAGCCGTGTGCGGTGCCCCCTCCACCATAGTCCTCCTTGATAATATTGTAGCGGTGCTTAGGCGAAGCCCTGCGACGGTAGAACATCAAGATCGTCACCACACCGTCGTGCTGATGGAACTCTCCCTCGACACTCGGCTGGATCGGAGTTCGAGGGACGTCATCAAGCTGAACGTGTGCTAGAACTCGTAGGTGACGTAGTTTCGGTGCTTGATCGGTCGGGCCGTGAAGACGTACGACTACATCAACCGCGTTGTTCTAATTCTTCCGCTTTCGGTCTACGAGGGTACGTGGACACACTCTCCCCTCTCGTTGCTATGCATCACCATGATCTTGCGTGTGCGTTGGAATTTTTTTGAAATTACTACGTTCACCAATAGTGGCATCCGAGCCAGGTTTTATGCGTTGATGTTATATGCACGAGTAGAACACAAGTGAGTTGTGGGCGATACAAGTCATACTGCTTACCAGCATGTCATACTTTGGTTCGGCGGTATTGTTGGATGAAGCGTCCCGGACCGACATTACACGTACGCTTACGCGAGACTGGTTCTACCGACGTGCTTTGCACACAGGTGGCTTGCGGGTGTTAGTTTCTCCAACTTTAGTTGACCCGAGTGTGGCTATGCCCGGTCCTTGAGAAGGTTAAAACAGCACTAACTTGACGAACTATCGTTGTGGTTTTGATGCGTAGGTAAGAACGGTTCTTGCTCAGCCCGTAGTAGCCACGCAAAACTTGCAACAACAAAGTAGAGGACGTCTAACTTGTTTTTGCAGGGCATGTTGTGATGTGATATGGTCAAGACGTGATGCTATATTTTATTGTATGAGATGATCATGTTTTGTAACCGAGTTATCGGCAACTGGCAGGAGCCATACGGTTGTCGCTTTATTGTATGCAATGCAATCGCCCTGTAATTGTTTTACTTTATCACTAAACGGTAGCGATAGTCATAGAAGCAATAGGTGGCGAAACGACAATGATGCTACGATGGAGATCAAGGTGTCGCGCCGGTGACGATGGTGATCATGACGGTGCTTCGAAGATGGAGATCACAAGCACAAGATCATGATGGCCATATCATATCACTTATATTAATTGCATGTGATGTTTATCCTTTATGCATCTTATCTTGCTTTGATTGATGGTAGCATTATAAGATGATCTCTCACTAAATTTGAAGATAAAAGTGTTCTCCCTGAGTATGCACCGTTGCCAAAGTTTGTCGTGCCCAGACACCACGTGATGATCGGGTGTGATAATCTCTACGTCCATCTACAACGGGTGCAATCCAGTTTTGCACACGCAGAATACTCAGGTTAAACTTGACGAGCCTAGCATATGCAGATATGGCCTCGGCACACTAAGACCGAAAGGTCGAGCGTGAATCATATGCTAGATATGATCAACATAATGATGTTCACCATTGAAAACTACTCCATTTCATGTGATGATCTGTTATGGTTTAGTTGATTTGGATGACGTGATCACTTAGATGATTAGAGGGATGTCTATCTAAGTGTGAGTTCTTAAGTAATATGATTAATTGAACTTGAATTTATCATGAACTTAGTACCTGATAGTATTTTGCATGTCTATGTTGATTGTAGATAGATGGCACATGTTGTTGTTCCGTTAAATTTTAATGCGTTCCTTGAGAAAGCAAAGTTGAAAGATGATGGTAGCAATTACACGGACTGGTTCCGTAACTTGAGGATTATCCTCATTGCTGCATAGAAGAATTACGTCCTGGAAGCACCGCTGGGTGACAGGCCTACTGCAGATGCAACTGCGGACGTTGTGAATGTTTGGCAGAGCAAAGCTAATGACTACTCGATAGTTCAGTGTGCCATGCTTTACGGCTTAGAACCGGGACTTCAACGACGTTTTGAACGTCATGGAGCATATGAGATGTTCCAGGAGTTGAAGTTAATATTTCAAGCAAATGCCCGAATTGAGAGATATGAAGTCTCCAATAAGTTCTACAGCTGCAAGATGGAGGAGAATAGTTCTGTCAGTGAGCATATACTCAGAATGTCTGGGTATAATAATCACTTGATTCAACTGGGAGTTAATCTTCCGGATGATTGCGTCATTGACAGAATTCTCCAATCACTGCCACCAAGCTACAAGAGCTTTGTGATGAACTATAATATGAAAGGGATGAACAAGACTATCCCCGAGCTCTTGCAATGCTAAAGGCTGCGGAGGTAGAAATCAAAAAGGAGCATCAAGTGTTGATGGTTAACAAGACCACCAGTTTCAAGAAAAAGTGTAAACGGAAGAAGAAGGGGAACTTCAAGAAGAACAGCAAACAAGTTGCTGATCAAGAGAAGAAACCCAAGTCTGGACCTAAGCCTGAGACTGAGTGCTTCTACTGCAAACAGACTGGTCAGTGGAAGCGGAACTGCCCCAAGTATTTGGCGAATAAGAAGGATGGCAAGGTGAACAAAGGTATATGTGATATACATGTTATTGATGTGTACCTTACCAGAGCTCGCAGTAGCACCTGGCTATTTGATACTGGTTCTGTTGCTAAAATTTGCAACTCAAAACAGGGACTACGGATTAAGCGGACACTGGCTAAGGACGAGGTGACGATGCGCGTGGGAAATGGTTCCAAAGTCGATGTGATCGCCGTCGGCACGCTACCTCTACATCTACCTTCGGGATTAGTTTTAGACCTAAATAATTGTTATTTGGTGCCAACGTTGAGCATGAATATTATATCTGGATCTTGTTTGATGCGAGACAGTTATTCATTTAAATCTAAGAATAATGGTTGTTCTATTTATATGAGTAATATCTTTTATGGTTATGCACCCTTAAAGAGTGGTCTATTTTTGATGAATCTCGATAGTAGTGATATACATATTCATAATGTTGAAACCAAAAGATGCAGAGTTGATAATGATAATGCAACTTATTTGTGGCACCGCCGTTTAGGTCATATTGGTGTAAAGCGCATGAAGAAACTCCATATTGATGGACTTTTGGAATCACTTGATTATGAATCACTTGGTACTTGCGAACCATGCCTCATGGGCAAGATGACTAAAACGCCGTTCTTCGGAACTATGGAGCGAGTAACTGATTTGTGGGAAACCATACATACCGATGTATGCGATCCAATGAATATTGAAGCTCGCGGCGGGTATTGTTATTTTCTCACCTTCACAGATGATTTAAGCAGATATGTGTATATCTACTTAATGAAACATAAGTCTGAAACATTTGAAAAGTTCAAAGAATTTCAGAGTGAAGTTGAAAATCATCGTAACAAGAAAATAAAGTTTCTACGATCTGATCGTGGAGGAGAATATTTGAGTTACGAGTTTGGTTTACATTTGAAACAATGCGGAATAGTTTCGCAACTCACGCCACCCGGAACACCACAATGTAATGGTGTGTCCGAACGTCGTAATCGCACTTTACTAGATATGGTGCGATCTATGATGTCTCTTACTGATTTACCGCTATCATTTTGGGGTTATGCTTTAGAGACGGCCGCATTCACGTTAAATAGGGCACCATAAAAATCCATTGAGACGACGGCTTATGAACTATGGTTTGGCAAGAAACCAAAGTTGTCGTTTCTTAAAGTTTGGGGCTGCGATGCTTATGTGAAAAAGCTTCAACCTGATAAGCTCGAACCCAAATCGGAGAAATGTGTCTTCATAGGATACCCAAAGGAAACTGTTGGGTACACCTTCTATCACAGATCCGAAGGCAAGACATTCGTTGCCAAGAATGGATCCTTTCTAGAGAAGGAGTTTCTCTCGAAAGAAGTGAGTGGGAGGAAAGTAGAACTTGATGAGGCAACTATACCTAGTCCCTTATTGGAAAATAGTTCATCACAGAAACTAGTTCCTATGACAACTACACCAATGAGTGAGGAAGCTAATGATATTGATCATGAAACTTCAGATCAAGTTACTACCAAGCCTCGTAGGTCAACCAGAATAAGATCCGCACCAGAGTGGTACGGCAATCCTATTCTGGAGGTCATGTTACTTGACCATGACGAACCTACAAACTATGAGGAGGCGATGATGAGCTCAGATTCCGCAAAATGGCTTGAGGCCATGAAATCTGAGATGGGATCCATGTATGAGAACAAAGTATGGACTTTGGTTGACTTGACCGATGATCGGCAAGCCATCGAGAATAAATGGATCTTCAATAAGAAGACTGACGCTGATGGTAATGTTACTTTCTACAAAGCTCGACTTGTTGCTAAAGGTTTTCGACAAGTTCAAGGGGTTGACTACGATGAGACTTTCTCACCCGTAGCGATGCTTAAGTCTGTCTGAATCATGTTAGCAATTGCCGCATTTTATGATTATGAAATATGGCAAATGGATGTCAAAACTGCGTTCCTAAATGGATTTCTGGAAGAAGAGTTGTATATGATGCAACCAGAAGGTTTTGCTGATCCAAAAGATGCTAACAAAGTGTGCAAGCTCCAGCGATCCATTTATGGACTGGTGCAAGCCTCTCGGAGTTGGAATAAATGCTTTGATAGTGTGATCAAAGCATATGGTTTTATACAGACTTTTGGAGAAGCCTGTATTTACAAGAAAGTGAGTGGGAGCTATGTAGCATTTCTGATATTATATGTAGACGACATATTGTTGATTGGAAATGATATAGAATTTCTGGATACCATAAAGGGATACTTGAATAAAAGTTTTTCAATGGAAGACCTCGGTGAAGCTGCTTACATATTGGGCATCAAGATCTATAGAGATAGATCAAGACGCTTAATTGGACTTTCACAAACCACATACCTTGATAAAGTTTTGAAAAAATTCAAAATGGATCAGGCAAAGAAAGGGTTCTTGCATGTATTACAAGGTGTGAAGTTGAGTCAGACTCAATGCCCGACCACAGCAGAAGATAGAGAGAAAATGAAAGATGTTCCCTATGCTTCAGCCATAGGCTCTATCATGTATGCAATGCTGTGTACCAGACCTGATGTATGCTTAGCAATAAGTTTAGCAGGGAGGTACCAAAGTAATCCAGGAGTGGGTCACTGGACAGCGGTCAAGAATATCCTGAAATACCTGAAAAGAACTAAGGATATGTTTCTCATTTATGGAGGTGACAAAGAGCTAGTCGTAAATGGTTACGTCGATGCAACCTTTCACACTGATCCGGACGATTCTAAATCGCAAACCGGATACGTGTTTATATTGAACGGTGGAGCTGTCAGTTGGTGCAGTTCTAAACAAAGCATCGTGGCGGGACCTACATGTGAAGCAGAGTACATAGCTGCTTCGGAAGCAGCAAATGAAGGAGTCTGGATGAAGGAGTTCATTTCCGATCTAGGTGTCATACCTAGTGCATCGGGACCAATGAAGATCTTCTGTGACAATACTGGTGCAATTGCTTTGGCAAAAGAATCCAGATTTCACAAGAGGACCAAGCACATCAAGAGACACTTCAATTCCATCCGGGACCAAGTCCAGTTGGGAGACATAGAGATTTGCAAGATACATACGGATTTGAATGTTGCAGACCCGTTGACTAAGCCTCTTCCACAAGCAAAACATGATCAGCACCAAGGCTCCATGGGTGTTAGAATCATTACTGTGTAATCTAGATTATTGACTCTAGTGCAAGTGGGAGACTGAAGGAAATATGCCCTAGAGGCAATAATAAAGTTATTATTTATTTCCATATTTCATGATAAATGTTTATTATTCATGCTAGAATTGTATTAACCGGAAACATGATACATGTGTGAATACATAGACAAGCGGAGTGTTACTAGTATGCCTCTACTTGACTAGCTCGTTTATCAAAGATGGTTATGTTTCCTAGCCATGGACAAAAGAGTTGTCATTTGATTAACGAGATCACATCATTGAGAGAATGATGTGATTGACTTGACCCATTCCGTTAGCTTAGCACTTGATCGTTTAGTATATTGATATTGCTTTCTTCATGACTTATACATGTTCCTGTGACTATGAGATTATGCAACTCCCGTTTACCGGAGGAACACTTTGTGTGCTACAAAATGTCACAACGTAACTGGGTGATTATAAAGGTGCTCTACAGGTGTCTCTGAAGGTACTTGTTGGGTTGGCGTATTTCGAGATTAGGATTTGTCACTCCGATTGTCGGAGAGGTATCTCTGATCCCTCTCGGTAATACACATCACTATAAGCCTTGCAAGCAATGTGACTAATGAGTTAGTTGCGAGATGATCTATTACATAACGAGTAAAGAGACTTGCCGGTAACGAGATTGAACTAGGTATTGAGATACCGACGATCAAATCTCGGGCAAGTAACATACCGATGACAAAGGGAACAACGTACGTTGTTATGCAGTTTGGCCGATAAAGATCTTCGTAGAATATGTAGGAGCCAATATGAGCATCCAGGTTCCTCTATTGGTTATTGACCGAAAACGGTTCTCGGTCATGTCTACATAGTTCTCGAACCCGTAGGGTCCGCACGCTTAAGGTTTCGATGACAGTTATATTATGAGTTTATGAGTTTTGATGTACCGAAGTTTGTTCAGAGTCCCGAATGTGATTACGGACATGACGAGGAGTCTCGAAATGGTCGAGACATAAAGATTGATATATTGGACGACTATATTCGGACATCGGAATGGGTTCAGAGGTTAACGGAGATATACCGGAGTACCGGGGGGTTATCGGAACCCCCCCCCCCTCCCCGGAGGTTAATGGGCCTCATGGGCCCAAGTGGTGGAAGAGGAGAGGCGGCCAAGGGGCAGCCCCGCGCCCCTCCCCCCCTCCCAAGTCTGAATTGGACAAGGAGGGGGGCGCCGCCCGCCCTTTCCTTTCCCCCTCTCTCTCTTTCCCTCTCCTCTCCTACTCCAACAAGGAAGGGGGGGAGTCCTACTCCCGGTGGGAGGAGGACTCCTCCTGGTGCGCCCCTCCTGGCCAGCCGACCCCTCCCCTTGGCTCCTTTATATACGGGAGCACAGGGGCACCTCAAGGCACAACAATTGATCCTTGGATCTCTTAGCGATGTGCGGTGCCCCCCCTCCACCATAGTCCTCCTCGATAATATTGTAGCGGTGCTTAGGTGAAGCCCTGCGACGGTAGAACATCAAGATTGTCACCATGCCGTCATGCTGACGGAACTCTCCCTCGACACTCGGCTGGATCGGAGTTCAAGGGACGTCATCGAGCTGAACGTGTGCTAGAACTCGAAGGTGTCGTAGTTTCGGTGCTTGATCGGTCGGGCCGTGAAGACGTACGACTACATCAACCGCGTTGTTCTAACGCTTACGCTTTCGGTCTACGAGGGTATGTGGACACGCTCTCCCCTCTCATTGCTATGCATCACCATGATCTTGCGTGTGCATAGGAAAATTTTTGAAATTACTATGTTCCCCAACACATCCAACCCCCCCCCCCAGCAACACTCACTGTTCATCCAGAGGAAGCATTGATCGGCTTCAGTTAGCAGCAGTAGCGAAGGAATCGCTCGATCAGGTTCAGTTAAACGCCATCGATCGATCACTTGGGTTCAGTAATGTGTAGCCTGCAGTGCAATCGCTCAGGTTCAGTAGGCGAATGCCTCACTCGGGTTCAGTTATAGAGCCCAACGCCTCGCACCCACGCGCGTGCGTGTTCGAGAGAAACGCGCAAACCTTCGTGCATCGCTCGCCCGACCACCCACCATAACTGGGAACGCCCCGATATTTTCCTCGCTCTTGCTTCTACCACGGTTTTTCCATCATGGACGGCCCAAAGAATGTCATGCAGCTGTGTCTCCGGCCCACCTAGGACGAAAAGCCCATTTTCTATCATGATTTTTTGTCATAGAAGTAGGAGCCCACCACATCTATGATGATACCGGGTTTTGTCACAATTATCGTCATAGAAGTCTCATAAGTATGACAGAAAAAAAATCGTTCGACCCAAAATGTCACGGATGTATCTTTTTTTTTTTGCCTGCTGAAAATCAAAAAAAAATGCGCCTAGTAAATTAGTTTTGATAATTCACGGAAACATGCTTTTGATCTGATTCTTTTTTATATGGATTGGTACACAAATTCTCAGGTTTTCCTAATTTGGATGGATTTTTGGAGTTACAGAAGTATTCGAGAGCTACAGATTACTACAAACTGTTCTGTTTTTTGACAGATTCTGTTTTCTATGTGTTGTTTGCTTATTTTGATGAATCTATGGGTAGTATTGGAGGGTATGAACCATGGAGAAGTTGGAATACAGTAGATATAACACCAATATAAATTTATAATGAGTTCACAATAGTACCTAAGTGGTGATTTATTTTCTTATACTAACGGAGCTTACGAGTTTTCTGTTGAGTTTTGTGTTGTGAAGTTTTCAAGTTTTGGGTAAAGATTCGATGGACTATGCAATAAGGAGTGGCGAGAGCCTAAGCTTGGGGATGCCCAAGGCACCCCAAGGTAATATTAAAGGACATCCAAAAGCCTAAGCTTTGGGATATCCCGGATGGCATCCCCTCTTTCGTCTTTGTTCATCGGTAACTTTACTTGGAGCTATATTTTTATTCACCATATGATATGTGTTTTGCTTGAAGCGTCATTTTGTTTTATTTTGTTTTGCTTGCTGTTTGAATAATATCCTAAGATCTAAAATTCTTAAATGTTAGAAAGTCTTCACATAGTTCCATAATTATTCAACAACTCATTGATCTTCACTTATATCTTTTGGAGTAGTTTGCCATTTGCTCTAGTTTGCCATTTGCTCTAGTGCTTCACTTGTATCTATTAGTCATTGAATGAAGTACTACGTGTACGCTCCTAGGGGGATAGATTAGTAGGAAAAGACCATCGCTCGTCCCCGACCGCCACTCATAAGAAAGACAATCAATGAATACCTCATGCTTCAAATTTGTTACACAACGGTTCATCATACGTGCATGACTCTAATATCACCATCGACCCTGATGGTAGGAAAAGAGTTAGAGCCTGATTTTTTTAACCAAAGTCAAATCTGGCTTAACTTTTAAGAAAGGGTAGAAACACCAAATTTGACCGCCGTAGACCTTAAAACAGAAACGTGCAAAAGTGCAATAGGACATATCCTCTTTCTAGTAGCCACCCTGTCACTGTACATACACACTAGAAAAAGAAAAGTTCAAGCACACAAATGGACATACCCTGTTTCAAGAAGTCACCACGTCACTGTACATACTAGACTAAAAAAGGAAGAGTGCAAGCACGCAACAGGGTGTACCCCGGTTTCCAGTAGTCATCGTGTCAATGTAAATATCAGACTGAGAGCATCTACACTGGAGGCTTTGTATCCGCCTCAAACGCTCGGACGGACAGCTCGGTTACTGTTAGGTCATGAAATTTGGACCTATACAAACGTCTTAAACGGGCTTCGAACACCCGTACTTTCCGACGCCCGTTATATTCAGTCTAAAATATAGGACGGATATGTGGTGGCCCGGACACGCCCACCTCAGCCCGGCCCACCCCGATCCCACTCCGTCCCCATAAATATCGCTGATCCAAAAACTCTACCTCACTCTGCACTCGCTTTTTCTCTTCTTCTTCTCCTACGATTTCTCCGATTCGATCCAGTCAAACGACTCCGGCTACAGTGTCGAGCTCCGGCAGTCGCTCCGACTCCAAACTCGGTATCGACGAGGAGCTGGCCCTTCGCATTGCCCTCGAGAGGTCCAAGGTGGACACGGGGGGCAGTTCTGGATCTGCCGCCTCGCCTCTCCCCTGCCGACCTAGCGAGGATGTCTGCGCTGGCCCCTCCCGGTCTGTGCGTAGCTCCGAGAGGGTTGCACAGTCCGTGCCTCTCCCATGATGCCCCCTGCCGCCTCTGCTCCACGCTGGCAACGGTGGGTGCTAGTGCCTGCACCACCGACCCGGATGCGCACTCCGGTGAAGGCGCGTGCCGCCCGCGAGTGGCAGCGGGCAAGTAAGACGAAGGCGGCGAAGCAGTTCGTGCGCCACTACCGCAGGTTGCTGGCAGAGCCCAACTAGGACGAGCGGCTCCTCTCTTGGGTCTACTGCTAGTCGCTTACGATGACGGAAACGGACGCTCGGCGGCTCCGTTGGAAGAACTCCAAGGCACTCCAGCTTGCCATTGAGCAGTCGGAGCATGAGGCGGCGGAGGCAGTGGCGAAGGCGACTCTGCTGGCGAAGCTCAAGTAGTAGCAGTACAGGGCCGTCTGGCGGCTCAAAGGGCTGATCGTCCTATCTGACTTTGAATCCTCCGACTGCGACAACCACAACACCTCGTCCGATGACTCGGACAGTCCTTCACTAGCCGTCGATGCCTATATCAGCGCTGTCGACCAGAAAGGGAAAGGGCCGGCGAGGAAGTGGTGAAGACTTGTCTTCTCCACCTTAATTTCAAGTTTTTAGCTGTAATTTGAACTTGTCCGTCGTATTATGTACATTATGTGAACTTTGGCTATCTTTTTGAAGATCCTGCTGTGATTTTTTGCTGAACGGATTGTGCATTTGTATATCTGTTTTTATGTTCGCTCATAATCTACGTAGCTTTTATCAATGTTGCAGATTTAGTATGGATATAGGGAATCGGATATGAGCACTAGTAGAAAATGGGCCTTTAGTCCGGTTCTGGAACTGAGACAAAAGGGTCGGGAGTAATGCTCAAAACCTTTAGTCCCGGTTGGCTTACGAACCGGGACTAAAGGAGCTTCACGTGGCCATTGTCTGGAGCTCCACCTAACACCAACCAGGACTAAATGAATTTTTTTGGATTTTTGTTGTTCTGAATTTTTTTGAAAAAGAAAATTTTGATTTTTTTGAAATTTTCTTTTGAATTTTTTTCCGTTTTTCGAATTTCTGAATTATTTGACAATTTAATCTCTAATCACCCCCAAGGTTTTGGATCCCGAACGGAACATTTTTCTCGAGGGGGGCGGTAAACTCGGTTACCGCGGTAACCACGAAATTTCAAAAAAAAGCGAGCGAAATTT
This sequence comes from Triticum dicoccoides, assembly GCF_002162155.2. Lineage (NCBI taxonomy): Eukaryota > Viridiplantae > Streptophyta > Magnoliopsida > Poales > Poaceae > Triticum > Triticum dicoccoides. Next base: position 533,798,295 of record NC_041389.1, read on the forward strand.
AAATTTAAAATTTGAATTCAAATTTTTTGAGACACGATATATAAGTTTTGAACACCAAATATTCATTGCACTAGTATTGGTGCAGTGGTAGCACGTCTGCTCCACTACCGCGCACATGCAGGTCGCGAGTTTGACCCTCAGACGCTCATATTTTTTAGAAATTAAGCATACAGTGTGGCGTGCATTCTACAAAAATCAAAAAGAAAAAAGTGCGACTGTCTATCCTCAAACACACAGACTCGCAGTTGCTCGCTGAACATCCTTACCACTAGGACACGAGTCTGTATGTGTTTTAGGTGAAGATGTATCTTAGTTAACTAGGTGTCAGGAGTTTAAATTTAAAAGTTCAAAGTTTTTTGCTCGGTATACCCAATTATCGTGGGGGAGTGGGAAACGCGGTTACCGGGCGGTAACCGAATTTACCACCCAGTACCCAAAATCATGATCACCCCTCATCACTGCTCAAGTATGGACCACTCATTTCAAATCGTCTAACTTCCCGGCTGGTCACCCATCCTCTCACTACCCCAGCCTAAGCACACTTAACTTCCGAGTTCAATTCTCCCTAATTTCCAAGTCTGCCCTTGTTGTTTTCCTGACATAGTAAGATGCCAATCCTATTAACCCTTAGGAGTTGAACTTGAGCATGAAGCACAGTTTGAGTTTGAAACTATTATTCTAAAAACAATAATTATTTAGTAACACTAATATTTCTTGAATAAGTAGTTTGACCATAGTTTGAATTCAAGAAAACTTAAATTTGAGGATAACTTTTTTTTCCTTTCAGAATTCGAGGATTCAAAAATTTTGCAAAATGGCCTACGGCGTCGAAATCGGAACCGGGTTTTCATGCTGAACATTTTGATATATTATACGTTTTTTTACATCATATGCGAAAGTTATAGCCATTTTACTTTTTCATAACACTTTTTTGCAAAACATGTCGAAATTTATGCTTTTTAATTTTCCTAACTAGTAGATGTAGTAACATAACTACATCTAGAAGGATTTTAATTTTTAATGTTTTTTATCATTTTATTTTTTTTCAAAACTGAAATGGCGATAGAGGGGGGGGGGGGTAGAGTTTGAAAATTGTAGGACCCCTTTAGTCCCAGATGGTGTCCATCCAATCCTACCGTCGACTACATCTGTTAACACCGTCCCAGCCAGAGTCACAACTAAGGTTAACCAAGCCGGAGTCACGTTCTATTTAAGTGGTAAAAATAATTACTTTTTAATATATCAAAACTAATTCTATCAACTATTATTAAAGGCTAAACAACTATTAATACAAAATAGTAGTAAAATTAATATTAATTAATTATAAAAATTTATCTATTGTTGTCTAACAGAAGCATACTATAACATGTTGAAATCTATAGAAAGAACTAACTAAAAATAATTGAAAGCAACAATTAAAGGACTAAAACAACTATATAAGCAAACCAGTCATGTTTTAATTAGAATCCTAATTTAAATTATTCTAAAAATAATAAAGTTAATCTTACTGTGACAACAATCTAACATGTGACTAGGAGCAAAGATAATTAAATTAAAAGCTATTTTGAAACTCAAATTATTCACAATCTAGTGTTTGAAGCAAATTTGAACAAAATCATATTTAAATCATTCAAATTTTAAAACTAATGGCGCAAACAGAAACTAGATAAAATTTTGAATCTAACGCAAAAAAAACACTCAAAAACATCAAATATCCTAAAAGATATAAGCAATTTAAAACAGAAACTAAAAGCAAAAAACAAATGGAAAAACAAAAAATAATTTTCAAAACCCCTTTAGAACATTTAGTCCCGGTTGGAGCCACCAATCGGGACTAAAGGGCATCGCATCCTTTGGTCCCGGTTGGTGCCTCAAACCGGGACTAAAGGTCCCATTTGAACCGGAACTAATGCCTACCCGGCGCAATAGCCGCTCAAACCGGGACACATTAGTCCCGGTTCATAATGCAACCGGGACTAATGTGTAGATTGAGCTTCGACCAAAGCCCTGTTTTCTACTAGTGGAGATACATGGATGTGAACGATAAAATTTGAGAATCGACTGGTCAGTGGCTGCGGACGCGTACGCGGGCGTTTGAGGGGCCGGATTTGCCATGTCCGGCTGCTCTGAAAAGAGGAAAGCGCAAACATGCAAAAGGACCGCAAAGTCATCTTCTGCTCATGAGCTCATTTGAACTTGTGATTTGAACAGTAATATCCGAAAAAAGAAAGAAAAAGAATTCAAACAACTCTGAATTTTTCTTTTGGCGAACTACCATGCTTTCAGTGGGGAGACTACCACTTGTTTTTCAGTTCTTTTCGGATTTTGGTGTTAATCTGAGCTCGGAAACACCACGACCCAATAGGACATATTACTAGTACCATGTTTTCTTTTTCTTTTTTGGAAACAGTTACCTGTCACTCTACATAAATACAACGTGTGATATCCTGGGCGACAAGTAGCTCGATCACTCCTCGGAAAGAAATACAGAAAGGAAGAACAAAAAGAATAGACGCAGGTTAGACCGGCAGGATAGACTGATCATGCAAATTAATTACTAATCAAAGATGCGGACTTCGAAGATTGGTTTGAAGTTGAACATGTACATCGATTATACTGATCCATCCTCGGACCACCGTCAAATCAATAGCAATCAAGCACGTATAGTACTGGGTTGCAAGCGATGACCGCCACTGAGTAGGTAGATAAGTCAGAAGGGATTACTGCTGGCCTGCTTTGCATCAAGTACCGACTTTTTCAATACGGCGGCTAGCTATGTGTTGGTTTTTGGATAAGCCACCTACCACAATGCGAGCCATACTCGATTACTCGGTTAATTACCGGGCTGCCTACCAGAAAGGCACGGTTGGAAGAGCCTTAACCAAAGCATGTTCAGTTAGCTTACGGACTGTATTGTGTATTTGTGTTATCGGATCGCTTCAACGGTCAACAGTTAACAAGGTGACTGAATGCACGTGTTGAAACGGGGGCCTTGATCGGGTAGTGTTCCTTGTTGTATCCGGAACATGCGTACGTTTTGGCGTGGAAATTAAAACGGAAGCACATCGAGTGGACCACACATGCATGGGCATGGCCAAGAGCAACGTGCCAACGACAAGATGGACACTTGGAATTTCTCGGGCCGGGGGCGGCGGGAGATCCGGCGGGTCGCACTTGTAGCCGCCATAGACAACGAGAGGTGGCTATGGAGTTTCGAGGCGTGGTTGACGATGATCCATAACCGGGACGAGATCAGTGCTGACGATGAGTCATGGTTGGCGGTAGCCTTGCGGCTGACAAATAATATGGGTTGGCGATTGGTGAAGCAGCACAAACCCGACTCTACTACGAATACGTTCAGCGAACGATGGATCGAGGTCGACGGGTCGGGAGCAGCCACTGCGCGCGCCGGACGGACCAACGCTTTTGCCACTGCTCGAGGTCATACTACGTGCTCGGGTCCCGGCCGGAACGCATCGTGCTCCAGCTTCCGCCACAGAATCGAGCGACAGCTGCCTCGCCTCGCCTCGCCTCGCCCGCATGCATGGCCGTTTGGTCCGTGAGGGTAAGGTGAGCATACTGGGCAGGCCTTCACAGCCGTAAAGTTTGTTTTCTCTCTCTAGACCCAAGCACAGGCAGTGGCACAGCTTAGCATGCAAAGAATCAGATACTACGAATATATGCTTTGGATCGGCTAAGTATACCTTTTTAACGTGGCTAACTTTAGTTTCGGATAAGCCACCTACTTAGCCATAAAGCTGAGATATACAATCACTATCTATGGATCTCCGGACAGAGATAGAGGATCAAGTACACGACGCATAGTGGCTTTGCACCTGGGGACCCAACGTGTTACCAGCAACTTTAACAAACCCTTGGGGTGGCGGCAGATGCTAGAACCTTTGAGATCCGGCACAGCAATTAGGCCATGCATGTGTAGAACAACGGGAAAACAAATGAAAATAAGCAAGAGTTTTGAAGAATGGAATTTTTTTACGGGAATCATTACTTTGGTACTGTCTAGAACAAAAACAAAATCTATCGTGTATTCCTTTGAAATTCGGTAGTCGCTAGGATATTTTGGAAACCAAACATGCATGAGGGACCTCATGTTTCGCCTCTTTGTGTCCACAAGTAGTGTTTTCCTGTGAAACAATAGTCCTATTCCTAAATACATAACATTTCAATTCCTAAATTTTCCTGTGATTTCAGTTTCCAAGGAATACATAACATTTCAATTCCTAAATTTTCCTATTCCTACGTTTTCAGTCAATGTTTTAAAAATGGGGCCTAGAAGCTTTGAATAAACCAGGGTTAGCTGAATCACTATCGACCTTCACAAGTTGCAGGGGCTACTTCGAATTTCCGAGGTCCTGGAATATACTAGTCACAAGCTTTAAGAAACAGCCAAGATATGCATAAAAAATATGACGTGTTTTCATAATAATATGTTTCCTTTTCAAAAAACTACTTTTTATTCATCTGATTTTCTAAAAAAATCATATGCAACTAACTCAAGTTCATTTTGATATTTCTTGTTTGGTCAGTCACAATTTATTCGCATGCGAATTTTTTTTTAAGTTCAAACAGTTTTTATTTATTCATAAAAGGCAGGAATCTCTGCCGAGACAAAGTGCAAAATACAGTTGGGTGGTTCATGTAACCAGACCTTACAAAGCTCATTGGACACTCCTTCCTTGGCAAGTGTATGTGCCACACGGTTTGTCGATCAACGAGTCCAGCTAATCTTCCACTGCTGCCGCGTCTCCAGCATCTTTTTCACCTCTTCGATCGTCGGTCCCAGCACCAAATAGTCCTTCTCCTTGCTGAAGCTTGCACACTATTTCCCTGCAATCCATTTCAATGTGCACGTTGGCTGCATTTACCTCGTCGGCTAGCTGCAATGCCCTACGGCAAGCACGGAGCTCATTTGCAGCTGGATCACTCCCTACAGGAAAGAAATGGCACGCCCCGCCCAGGAAAGCACCCTCATGGTTTCCGAACACCACTCCAGCGCCTCCTTTATTTCCTGCTTTGTCTGTAGCTCTATCAACATTTGCTTTGATCCATCCTTCCTCCGGGGGTTCCCAACTCTTCTCCATAGCAGGGCTCGCCTGTTTGCTTTCTCTTCCATGGGCTGCCTGCCACGCTTCCGTGCTATGTCACGAGCATCATCTATCTTTTTCCTGTCCCTCGCATTGTTCCTCACCAGTTTTGCTTTTCACATCGTCCATAAATCACTAGATTTTTCTACAAAATTTTGCTAGCACACGACTCACTCCAATAGCTTCATGCCTGATTGTTTTTGGAAAATTTCAAAAATTTCAACTTATTTTCTGAATTTAGGACGGAGGGAGTACATCTTGAAACGGGAGCCTTGATTGGTTATGTTTTTTCTTAGGAGAAGCAATTATTCAGTGTTACTTGTTCTACTAGGAACAACTAAAATGAAAATGTAAGAGTTGATAATACGCTAAGCACGTTTCCCTAATTAATTTCTCGTCAACTCACAAAACCAAATTGTATAAACAGATACTGGATCAGAACGGAGATGAAAAATGTAAAACCTCACTAACTAAACACTACACGTTCTTCATATACGACGATATAAAATGTAAGAACTCACTAAAGAGTACCCCACATTATCCATGATAGATGACCAAATAAAAATGAAGAACTCACTAAATAATGTTCCACATCCTCCACATGCTTGAATCTTCAATGGACAGCTGCTTCGTTACAAGCACTCCACGTTCTTGAAGAAGGAGGGATCAATTGGGTACTTCCTGTTCTATCAGGAACGACTAAAATGGAAATAGGAGTACAGAGGAGTAGCAAGTGTACTCCACGTTCGCGGTTCCCATAAAATGAAGCACCTTGATTCAGCACTTGCCGAAGCAAAATGACCAGGATTTTGTGGGTCATGAGAGATGCACCGGTCGGGTTGGGCAGCTGTTTTTAGAGGGAGTGAGCGATCGAGTGAGGCAACGAGCCAACGACAAGATCGCGCGCCGTAACCACGAGCGAGCTAGCCTTTTATTTTATTTTTGTCCAGAGGTAGGAGTACATCGAGATTGGTGCTTATGCATGTGCATGCATGTGACTAGGTACTGCTTGTCTGCTCGGACCCTTTGGCTGCTGCTTTTTAAGGGCAATCGTGTTCGTCAAAGAAGAGCTTGCATTGCTTTCGTGGACACTTTAACATGTGCAGAGCTCGTTTTTTTCTTCTCTTTTTTACATGTGCAGAGCTCGTTGGTGTTCAGTGCGGCCACAAGCCATCTGGCATGTTACTGCTGCTGGTGCTACCAAAAGGCTAGAACTGGTCTGATGTGAGGTGGCGAACCTGTTCCCGAGAAAAAGAGAGAAAAATAATATATGTATGCACTTGGCAAGTGGCACCTGTGGTATACGGATATGCTGTGAAGCTTGAATTTTGTGTACGACCCGTTGACATTGAGCGAGCTTGGTCGATCGGGTGTCAATACTGTATATAGCATGAGTTGGCGATTTCTTTCCATTTTTTCAGTGGATTTCTTTCTATCTTTAGTAGCACACGCACTTGCGTACGTCGGAAAAATGTCAGCAGTTGATATAGAGCTGTTTTGTCTTAGAACAAGTCGTGGGAATCGAGATGGGTTTTTGTATGAAGAAGGTGAGCTCGGTCCAGCCCGTGAAGTCTTGCCACCCGCCTCGTGCCTTTACCTTCCGAGCGCCTGCACGCACCGATCGCACTTGCGCGCGGCTGGTTGGGTATCGGTGAGCTACCGATTCGAGGCCGGAGAAGGCTCGGGAGTCGGGAGTGCGGACGCCGCGCCCCACCGTCTCACCCGAAGCGTATACGTGTTAAGGTTGCCGCCACAAAGCTGGATGGCCGCCGGTGTAACCACGAGCAATCGCGGTGGTGCGGCTGCGCTTGGTCAAACCGCGGGCGTGCGGCGCATGGCCGCCGGGTTGTCGATATCCCCCACCCACCCGGCCCAAGCAGCACGTCCCATGCGTGTAGCGGTGATGGATCGGCGTCACATCACAGGTGACCTACGCACGCGCGCGTGGGCGCCGGAACCTGCCTCGTTCCGCCCCACTCGGCGGGGCCGCAAATGGTTGTATCCCTACATGCAATAGAGGGCAAGACTTTTCACGACTAGGATAGGTTTGTTGGATGATCCCCGTCGCTGTTTCACCAACTAATTCGTCATAGGATCGATTATAATTAAGCTTATACTCTATATCAACGAAGATCACGTCATACTAGTACTGTTCCAAATTCGATCTCGTGTATAGGTTTGCTGATACTTGGTAGCTAATTTTATTCTTTTTATTTATTAGGCGTCTAACATTGCAAAAGTTGACTCGTGTCTTGGCCAGTGAAGTATTGGAGAAGATTGACTATGAGAATATTATTGAAATTTTTATTTCAAAGAACACTAAAGATGATGTTATTTAAGTGAAGACTTTATGACTAAGAATAGGTTTAGTACATTTTCCATTGCTATGTTAGATATTGTGATTTTCGTATTATTATAGATATTATATTTATGTAGATTTTTTTTAGTGAGGTAGGGCCCATTTTCGAATTTGGCACACGGCCTTGAAATTTGCCGGCCCGGCCCTATGCATGCCTCAGCAAAACATGAGGTGAAAAAAGAAAGCACATTTCTCATTTTATGCGGAGGGAGAGAGTGTGTGTAACATTGACCACATTTATAAGTGTTGTGATTGTGTGACATTGAGGCCACAGTCGACCAGGGTGAGAAGGAGGATAAGCAAGAACACAGATGTAATGCGCGTGGACCTATTGGGTGTTTAGTCATGGTTATTATATTAGGAACATGTGAATTTTTTTTTCCGTTGCAACGCACGGACCTTTTTACTAGTCCTTCCGTCTCAAAGTAAGTTCTCAATTTTGTACTAACTTTAGTACAAAGTTGTACTAAGTTTTTCCGGAAAAAAAAATCATACTAAGTTTGAGACACTTATTTTGAGACGGAGGGAATAGTAAATATTAAAAAATTACTGTTGAACACAAACGTACGTATTCATGCGCGTCATACATACATATATACTCCCGATGAATTGGCCGGTTATGCCGAAGACGTCAATGTGTGTGCAGCTGTACACTAGCTGCACGTACCCGGCCGTATAATTTTGTTTACAATAACAAGTGCGATGAGATACACGGCCGGGAAGCTAAAGAGCGTGTCAACGTTTTACTCCGGGACCGCGACACTGTGTGATTTACTAATTGTTATTATTACCGCGACAAGATCCAAAATAGTATACAGTAAGCTACTGCCGCACAAAAGGACCCATCGTCTGACCAAATCCATGACATGCATCATTCATCCTCTCGATCCAACAGACTAGGAATTCATGTCGACTGAGCCAACAGATACCCGAGCACCCACCCCCGTCCCCGTTCACGGGCTGCCTGCCTATTTATACACCGCTAGCTCCCGCGTCTTCACCAGGGAAAGTGTGCGCCCGCTCGCTTCATCGATCCATCGTCTTCTTCCTCTGCTCGCTCGCCAGCAACACTCCCTTACACTCCATCGTAAGTGCACGTACTCACGGTAGATCGCATCAACAGCAAGAAAATACATCAACCGTACTTGGGGAACATCGTACGGTGACCATGGAGGTGAAGGTGGTCAGCTCGAAGATCGTGAAGCCGAGGTACGCCGAGGGCGCGGCGCGGCCGGACACCACGGAGCACGTGCCGTCCTCGGTGTTCGACAAGATCACGTACCACATCCAGATGGCCATCATCTACGCATTCCAAGCGCCGGCGCCCTCCACCGAGGACATAGAGCGCGGTCTCGCCCAGGTGCTGGCCGTGTACCGCCTCTTCGCTGGCCAGGTCCGAGCTGGCCCGGACGGCGCGCCCGGGGTGCTGCTCAACGACCACGGCGCGCGGCTCGTCGAGGCGCGTGTGGACGGGGCCACACTGGTCGAGTTCGCGCCGCCCAAGCCGTCGCCCGTCGTGCTGCAGCTGCACCCGGACCTGGAGGGCGACGTGCAGGAGGTGGTGCAGGTGCAGCTCACGCGGTTCGCGTGCGGCTCGCTGGCCGTCGGGTTCTCGGCCAACCATGCCGTCGCTGACGGCCACGCCACCAGCGACTTCCTCGTCGCGTGGGGCCGCGCCGCGCGAGGGCTAGACATCTCCGGCCCATCGCCGACGCCACCGCCGCACAACCATCCCGATCTCTTCCCGCCGCGCGACCCGCCAGTCGTCAACTTCGAGCACCGCGGCGTCGAGTACTACCGGCCGTCGCCCAGCAACCCCAAGCAGGGCGAGGGCGGACACCACGGCGCCGACAACGTGGTCATCCACAAGGCGCACTTCACCAAGGACTTCATCGCCGGGCTGCGCGCCAAGGCTTCGGAGGGGCGCGGCCGGCCGTTCAGCCGGTTCGAGACGACGCTCGCGCACCTGTGGCGCAGCATGACGCGCGCGCGCGACCTGAGCCCCGAAGAGACCTCCACCATCCGCATCTCCGTGGACGGACGGCGGCGCCTTTCCGCCCCGCCGGGCTACTTCGGCAACCTGGTACTTTGGGCGTTCCCCCGGTCCACGGTGGGGGACCTGCTCAGCCGGCCGCTGAAGCACGCGGCGCAGACGATCCACGACGCGGTGGCCCGTCTCGATGGCGCCTACTTCCAGTCGCTGGTGGACTTCGCGAGCTCGGGCGCCGTGGAGCGGGAGGGGCTGGAGAAGACGGCGGTGCTAAAGGACGTGCTATGCCCAGACCTGGAGGTGGACAGCTGGCTGACGTTCCCGTTCTACGATCTGGACTTCGGCGCCGGCAGCCCGAGATATTTCATGCCGTCCTACTTCCCCACGGAAGGGATGCTGTTCCTCGTTCCGTCCTACCTCGGCGACGGCAGCGTCCACGCTTTCGTCCCCGTCTTCCAGCATAACCTCGAGGCCCTCAAGCAGTGCTGCTACTCCATGGATTAAAGATGAACTAATTAAGCTATATGATCATGGGAAATACACTTTGGAACCTGCATGTATATACACCCTATATGGGATTTTTTTTATTATTTTAATAAAAAGTCAAAATAGGTAAGAACTATTTTGACAAAACACTTGACTTACTTTTGCACTAGTAAAAAAATATGGATGAAAAAAAAAACAAAAGTTGACTTCACAGCAAAAAAGACAAAATTTATTTGCTATTATAGGTCACTATTCACACTATTTTAGCCAAAAATTTGTCTTTTTTGAAAAGAAGTTAAAGGGATATTTTTTTTGTGGATTTATTTTCTCACGAGTACAATAGAAGGTCAAGTTTATTTCAACAATATTTTCAGGAATTTTCGACTTTTGGTTGAATTACTAATTTTTTTTGCATATAGGGTGTATATACACCCATATGATCATCGAGTAATTAAAACCGGCCATCGTATCGCTGCATTTGCGTGCATGCAAGTAGTACAGTATTCTTCATCTCCCCTGCGTGTATCCATTGTATCCCTACATATGTATATGGTGTACATGCATGTAATATCTAATGATGTACATTTTGCTTCATTTTTGGACTGGGTTGTTTGTTTATTTTGATATTTTTGCGACGATTGTTTGCTTTTTTCAACACAGTACAATTGAAGTCGTCCGCATACACGAGCATACATTCATCCCTATGACCTCAGATACACACACTCTATCTCTTTGAGCACCCTCGGGAGGCTGAGGCGATATAGCGTCTTGAGATTTTACAAAGTCATCATAGGCCTCGCAGTCGACAAAAATGACTTCTCCAACTGATCGAACATCGTCGTAAGAATGAAATAAATTTAGAAATAACGCAAGCGGATTTTAATTCCCTGTGCTATCTAGTAATTATAACTAGAGTACTGGCTTGTTTGCGTGTGTTGTCGGATGCTGTAGCTTAGCGGTGGGAACCAAATCTTGTGATTGATTTTTCAGTATGATTTAATTTTTTTGCTTTGCACTAGTATGTACTCCCTCTCTAAGAGCATCTCTAGTAGACCCCATATAAATGGTCAAACCCTTATAATTTTTGCGTTCTACAGTTTTGGTCGAAAAAAGTCCAGAACAGAAACCGTAAAAGTGGTCCAACCCGTAAAATTTTTAAGGGCCACGGAAAATGCACAACCGAAACCCTTATATTTGGAGGTTGGAAGGCCGAACCTAGGGGGGCCGTATACCGGTCAAACCTCGTCGGAGCAAACACGCCGCCGCGAAGTTTGCCGCAATCTGCCCTAAACTCGCCAGAATTCATCACTGCACACTAGAAAAGGACGCTAGACGGTGCAATCGATCGCCGCCGGTTCGAATTGGACAAGCTCGACATTGCCGTGGCCTCCCATGACCTCAGCCTGGCCGCGGCAGGCAAGGAGCACGTTTTGGCCGGCGCGGGTGACAATAGAGTAAGGCGCGGACGACGTAGGCAACGGGGCGTGGCCGGTGAGGCTGGGCGTGGCTGGCGGAGGCGATGGGGAGTGGCCGATGTCGTGGAAACGTCACGGCAAATGTCCTAGCAAAAGGACTTAGTCGTGGAGCCATCGCAACTAGGAAGCTTAAAGGGGTTAAAACGGGACAAAGGACACGGGAGTTTATACTGGTTTGGCCCCTTGCGGTGAAGGTAATGGCTTAATCCAGTTTGAGGTGGGATTACTTATGTCTCGATTACCAAGGAGCGAATTCGATTGACCTAGTTCTCGATCTAATGTTACTTGTCCTGAGCCACCGCCGGGTCGTCCCTTTATATACAGAGGTCGACGCCCAACGACTCACGGAGTCCCGGCGGCTCATAAACAGTGTCTGGCTCGGTGACTATCTATTCCCGCCTTACAATACAAGTCATACACATATGGCGGTTTATCTCTACGGGCCTTAAGCCGCCTTTGGGCCTTGGGCCCTAAACTGAACCGCCATCTTCAAGTATCGTCTTGGGCTTCATATTATGAATCGCCATAGGTATAACCTGGCCCCTCCTAGGCGGGTCATACCTAATAGTTATATCCCAATATTAAGCCCCAGATTGATTTGAACTGGTTCATGTCAATCTTCAACACTTAAGAAAAATCTTCTGCTCTTCATTTGTGCGAAAGTTTATAACCCGCCATGACATCATCTTCTGGATCTGTGATAACCCGCCATGACGTCACCTGTCATTAATTCACACTTTGTCGAACATATCTCAACGGATCCTTATCTTAATAACCGTCCCAAGAATCGAGGCGTTTGGGCAGCTGGATAACCATGTTTCGGCCTCCTCGTTTTTCGCGCCCACTTATCAGTCTTTTCCTTATAAATAGCCACGACCAGTCTTTCCTCATTCTCACCCTTTCCAGCGTCTTCCTCCTCTCGCGACCTTCTGCCGCTCGAGCTCCACCGCCGCTGCAGAGCACCTCGTCCTCCTCAACCTCGTCTGTTGCATCAACCTGTGTTGGACCAGAGTACGCCAGCGCCCCACCGCAGTTGAATATGCACCTGTAAGTGCTTCTTCTCCAGCGCGTTAGATCGCATTAGGGTTCCTGACTGTTCGTCGTGTTCTTCATGGTTTCTCCATAGTTCCTCCATCGTAGCATCTTTTGATCCAAAAGCAATATAGAACTTATGCGGTGGTTGTTTTGCCTCCACTTTTGATACCAGCGGATCCCCTTTCTCTGGAAAGAGATCTTATTAGAACTTATGAACTCATCTGTACTGGTTTTTTAGGTCTAGATTTATTTCCTTTTTCTGAACATCCGTTGATCAAAAATAATGATTGCAATCTATGAAACTTGTTTGTATGACACTTAGCCAAAAATCCGCGTTTTGATAGATCCACCTAGCCATGGCGGCTCAAACCACCGGCTTAAATTGCAATGCTCAATAGATAACATCAACCACTCATGTCGGCTTAAATAACGTGACTGCTCATGGCGGTTTAAATAACCTGACGTAATTAGCCATATACCATTAGGCCCCTTTATAAGCCGCCATTCTGAATATGTGCTATAATACTTTTCCTCTGGCTTAAATTTGAACCGGCAAATTTAATCTTTGTTAGGCTTCCTTCTTCACAATGCCGCCCAAAACAACCACTTATTGAGACTGGGTCAAATCCATCGTCACAGAGGGTACACTCGATGATTTTGTGAAAACCGGCTATTTGCCAAAAAAAGGATGTCATGTCATACCATGCTCCTGATCCATCAGAAGAAAAACCTCAGCCCAAAGAAGGGGAAGTCATTTTCTTCACAGATCACATGAACCAGGGCTTTTTGCCACCCGGCTCAAAGTTCTTCAGAGATGTTCTGCACTTTTTTGACCTTCGTCCTCAAGATATCGGACCCAACTCCGTGTCCAACACATGCAAATTCCAAGTGTTCTGTGAGGTGTATCTTGAAGAAAAGCCCAACTTACTACTTTTCAGAGAGTTGTTTTATTTGAACCACCAGAGTGAATACTCGAACGGACCTAGTTTGGAGCTCGGCGGGGTCTCAATCCAACGACGGAGAGACACCATTTTCCCTTACGCACAACCACCGAGTCATCCCAAAGACTAGAACAGACATGGTTCTACTGTCAAGACACTTCTCCGCTGATGAGAACCCTCTGCCTGGCCTTCGCGCCCAGCGCCTCGATTCCAATCATCCTCTTCCAGACAAGTTGTCAGCTGCTGACCGCCAAAAGCTCGCCCCTACCATGGCTAAAGTCAAGGCTCTTTTAGGGAATTGCTTAAATGGTATTGACTTGGTCCGGTCCTGGGTCGCATGGCGGATCATCCCGTTGAGCCATCGCTCCAGTCTAATGTGCACCTACACGGGCGAGAAGAAAGATCCACTGCGCCACAGCACTGACGATTTACCTGATGATGTTTTCAATGATATGACAAAGTCACTTTTGAATGAAAGCCTAGAAGACTGTGGCAAGGTGGGCTTAAGCCCTTTCTGCAAAGCTAACCCGGTTCCAGGGGTAAGCCGCCAAACTGAGTTAATTTACCTTCATCCTTGATGTTTTAGCTTTTACTCAAACCTTTGCTGATTTTCACAGGGTGATGACAAATTTTGGAAGAAAAAGTATGATCATGAGGCTGCAAAGAGAGCCAGGAATGCTAAGAAAGCCTCTAGGAGAGCCGCCACCAAGAAAAGAGGAAGAAGCCCATCGCTTCTGACTTGCTTCGACTAGAAGACACCTCTGAGTCGGAGGTAGCCCTTGACTCTCTTGGCTCCTTTTTTAACCACCTTATTGACACTGATTATCATCAAACTGACACATGAACGAGTCAGGGAGTGGATGAAGATGTAACTATTATTTCCTCTGACTCCGAGCCTTTGCCGAGACAAAAAATCCAAAGAGTAACCCGGAAAGTAAGATTTTCACATCCCTTAGCTTATCAGGATCCTCACTTTCTTTTGAAGCGACAGATTCATGAGATCCGGAGGCAGACCCGGACCAACAAGGACGCGAAACTCTCCTCCGCCTTACCGAAAAACGCAAAGGAAGCGCCGGAACGAGGTCACCTCCGACTTAAACCCTTTTTATCCTTTGGCGGGTATCACTCATCAACCACTCAACTCTTCTGATTCAAATTATCAGGAAACTTCACATTCTTCCGGCGACTCAATCCAGTCCAACATGCCGACTTTTAAGACCGCTCCAGGGCAATGACGATTTACTTATCCTGTACTCATTACAATCCTTTATATTTGTACTGACCTTTTTGATTTTATGTACTGGAAAAGCAAAGCCCGGCAAGAGGGTGAAGAAAAACAAGCCGGTCGAAGAACCGACCGTCAATGAGCCGGAGCTTCAACCCACAACGCCTGAGGTCTCTGTTCCCGAGCCGCCACTTGAGCCGGTTCACGATGTGCCAACAATGACGGCTGACCCGCCTGTCAATCAAGCCGCCGACGGCTCTGTAAACCCTGAAGCTTCAAGCCCGGCTAAGACAGCCGACCCACAAGATGTTGATGTGGAAATCACCAAGACCGGCTATACTGAGCCGGGGAGACCTACTGTGCTAGCCAAGTGTTCTGCCAAGGAGGAGCACATTGAACGATGCAAAGTCAGATTTGATGTTGCTGACTATACTCAATTGAGCATTGGCGAAGTTTTTTCTGGTTATCTTAGCCAAGTGCACAGCAGCCGTGATCTTGAAGTTGACATGGTGAAACAAATGCACCAGAAATTTGAGGTACGAATTTTTCCCTTTATTGAATTCTCCTTACTATGCCAGCCCCCAAGTCTACTGCTTATGATGAATATGCTGTAGACTTAGAACGAACTTAAGAACATCAGTAATATCCTTTGGTAAAACCTTTAAAAATATGGCTTAAACCATAGTCCCCAAGGGTCAGTTTAATCAGCATGAATGAGCCGGTCCTTCATATGCTTGTGTAGAAGATGGTATTTGTGTAACTTTTAACAACAATATGCATTAGTCCCCAAGTGCCAAGTAGTCTTGCTTGCAAAGTGCTTGGGATTTTTATTCTCATAAGCCGCCACTTAGACAAAAAAAATTGGTAGACATTAGCCCCCAAGTGCCAAGTGTTGTTGCTTGCAAAAGGCTTGGGACTTAATATTGCATACTAATGTTTATGATTGTGATCTGGTACATGTACATACCACCACTGCTCAACTTCAATCAGAGTTGTCTAAATTGAAGAACCTCTTGGAGCTGCAAGAGACGGAGACTCAAAGAGCAAACTTCAAATTTGAATTCAGCGTGTCTGAACAAGAAAAATTGAGGGCCGAGTTTGAAGTTGAGAAAAAGGCCTGGGCTGAAGAAAAGATTGCCTTGACCCATCGAGCTGAAAAAGCAGAGGCGGATCTTGAAGAGGTGACCACTGAATTGTCTGGCTTAAAATGCCATGTTTCCCAGATGGTCTCGGCAATCTTTGGTAAGCCGCCCTATAAGTGTCAAGTGTTGAATCTTTCTGGTGATCATATGAAATGTTGTTAACTCATCTGTTATTGCTATGTAGGCCCCAGGAGCACCAACCTCAATAAGGACAAGCTGGTGAAGCTGAAGGCGGTTTACACGCTCGTAGAACAACTTTACACTGGAGCTAAGCGTGCCTTAGCCATAGTTGCCCTGTCAAATGAAGCCCCCACAATCCTGGTTGACGTGCTAAAGAAGCTTTCCGTGCTGCCCCAGCAGTTCAATGAATTAAAGCAGTCATCTACGAGAGCCGGAGCCGTGGCTGCCTTAAGCCGGGCCGAAGCATGGCTACCGGAATTAGACCCGACCGACATCACCATTAGGTATCCAAGCCTTAAGGAAGATGATACTTCATTTGAACAGGAGGACTTCGCCGCTTGTGTGAAGGAAATACACCCTGTGGCCACCTTGATTACCCATGAGATGGACCTCACCAAGTACCATCCAGCTTATGACGTGGGAAATGAGAGGATGCAGACGTTGCATTATAAAGTGACAGGCCTGATCCCCCCAATCCGTAAGCATACCTTCGCCCCTGAAGTTGACCTGTCCAGGCTAATTGATGATGAAGCTGAATTTGAATCTTTGAATGGCATTGACTGGTCATCATCAACCTTCCAAGACAGGGAACATGACAAAGAAGCGGAGAGGGTTGATCCAGAAGCTTCAGGCCAACAAGAGAACTGATCTGCTGGGCGGCTCATATTTATAGCCTTCTGAAAAGGCAGTTTAATCATTTGGACTCGGGGAGTCATGTAATAGGGTAGAAATGACTTTGCTCTGTCGTGCCATCGTGCATATTTTGGTGCTCAACAGTGTTAAGCCGCCGTATTATATTTGCCCTTATTATATTTAGCATCTGTGTTCCTTGTCCTTGAACTATCCTGCACACAGAAATAGATCACAAGAACCCTTGGCGGTTTACCGCAGGGCGGGTCATAATATCTTACATATGACCACTGATATGTAAAAAAAGAGTCACAAATAAGCCTGCTATGAATCGTAACTTTGAAACATAACTATAATATCATACCAGTGATATTGAATTTGCACTGCCGGTTTATGTGACCTGCACAGTACGGGTGATAACCCAATCTTTTAGAAGCCAAAACTTCTAAATGTTTGATGATTGTCCTATGCTGGCGACTTATCGTCCAAAGCCAAGCCGGGTTAAATAGAAACCACACACACACACACACAGA
>NC_041389.1:533815701-533835149 GCF_002162155.2 Triticum dicoccoides
ATGAACAAAAAAGTCTCAAGACAAACCCAAAGACTGTTTTCAAAAAACTTAAGCCAAACAGAGAGAAAAAGCGAGGCATCCGATTCGAATATGATCAGTAAGCCGGACCAAAAGGGGTTAAGCTAGGATCCGAATACGATCAGGAAGCATCCTAGTGGTTTTGGCATTGCGCCGATCAAGAGGGTACTGACAGCTATGTTCTCTTTGGTTCGAATACGACCTATGTTTGAACTGGAAGCCCCCAAATGACCTTGAGACTTTTTTAACGACTCTGATTCGAATACGATCAAAGTCAGACCCAAAAGGGGTTAAGCTATGATTCGAATACGATCAAGAAGCCCCCTCGTGGGTTTGGCATTGCGCCAATCAAGAGGGTACCGACAGCTATATTCTCTTTGGTTCGAATACGACCTATGTTTGAATAGGAAGCTGACGGGTCTCCTCCTCCGATTTACGTGAGTCTTTGTGATCTCGAACATCGATAAGGTAGTATGACCCGTTGTTCAAGTTCTTTCTGACCACAAAGGGCCCTTCCCAAGGTGGGGATAACTTGTGTGCATCAGTTTGATTCTGGATGAGCTGGAGCACCAAATCACCTTCTTGAAAGGTTCTGGACTTAACCCGGCGGCTGTGATAACGGCGCAGGTCCTGTTGGTAAATCACCGAGCGGGCAGCTGTCAAGTCACGCTTTTCATCTAACAGGTCAAGTGCATCCTAACGCGCTTGCTAATTATCAGCTTCAACGTAAGCCGCCACACGAGGCGAGTCATGACGGATGTCACTAGGAAGAACCGCCTCTGCTCCATAAACCATGAAGAAAGGGGTGTAACCAATAGATCTGTTGGGGTAGTATTGATACTCCATAACACTGATGGTAACTCCTCCACCCAACAATCCGGCGTTCGTTGCAAGGGAACTAGAAGCCGGGGCTTGATGCCTTTCAAAATTTCTTGATTGGCTCTTTCGGCTTGACCATTGGATTGGGGGTGAGCTACTAATGAGACGTCAAGCCGAATATGCTCATGTTGACAAAACTCCTCCATGGCACCCTTGGAGAAGTTAGTGCCATTATCAGTTATGATACTGTGGGGAAAGCCAAAACGGAAAATCAGCTTTTTCATGAATTGAACCACCGTTGCCGCGTCACACTTACTGGCCGGCTCTGCTTCAACCCACTTTGTGAATTTGTCAACCGCTACCAAGGGGTGGGTCTTTTTATCCTTGGACCTTTTAAAAGGCCCAACCATGTCAAGTCCCCACACTGCAAACGTCCGAGTAATTGGAATAATCCTCAATTCTCAAGACGGCACGTGAGCTCGCGATGAGAATTTCTAACAACCATCACATTTACTGACTAGATCCTCTGCATCACCATGAGCCGTCAGCCAATAAAATCCATGACGAAAAGCTTTGGCCATAAGGGACTTTGAACCGGCATGATGGCCACAATCTCCTTCATGAATCTCATGAAGAATCTCTTGACCTTCCTTAGGAGAGACACAACGCTGAAACGCCCCAGTGACACTGCGATGATGCAACTCGCCATTGGCAATTGACATTGACTTAGAATGCCGGATTATCTGCCTAGCCAAGGTTTCATCCTCAGGCAACTCGCTCCGGGTCATGTAAGCCAAATATGGCACTGTCCAGTCTGGGATGACGTGAAGAGCCGCCACCAATTGTGCTTCCGGGTCAGGAACAGCCAAGTCTTCCTCTGTAGGCAACTTGACAAAAGGGTTATGCAGAATATCCAAGAAAGTGTTAGGTGGCACCGGCTTACACTGAGACCCCAAACGGCTTAAAGCATCGGCCGCTTCATTTTTTCTGCGATCAATGTGCTCCACTTGATAACCCTTGAATTGCCCAGCAACAACATCAACTTCACGGTGATAAGCCGCCATGAGGGGATCCTTGGAATCCCATTTGCCTGAGACTTGCTGAGCCACCAAATCTGAGTCACCAAAACACTTCACCTGACTTAAGCTCATCTCCTTAGCCATCCGAAGACCATGGAGAAAGGCCTCATACTCAGTTGCATTGTTAGTACAGGGAAATATCAACCTTAGCACATAAGAAAATTTGCCACCTCGAGGGGAAGCTAAAACAAATCCAGCCCCGAGCCCTCCAATTGCCTAGACCCATCAAAGTGAATAGTCCAATATGTGTTGTACAGCTTCTCTTTAGGCATCTACAGCTCTGTCCAATCGTTGATGAAATCCACCAGTGCTTGAGACTTGATAGCATGCATGGCACATAATTTAATCCATGAGGCCCAAGCTCAATGGCCCACTTGGCGACTCGTCCTGTGGCTTCACTTTTTTGAATGATATCTCCTAAAGGAGCATAACTGACCACAGTGATGGGATGACCCAGAAAATATTGTTTAAGCTTCCGGCTGGCCATGAACACCCCATAAACAAGCTTCTGCCAATGTGTATATCTCTGCTTGGACTCAGTAAGCACCTCACTGATGTAGTAAACCGACCGTTGAACCGTATATTCTTTGCCAGCCTCCTTGCACTCCACCACAATGGCCACACTGACAACGCATGTGTTGGTAGCCACATATAACAATAATGGCTCCTTATCAATGGGAGCAGCAAGAACCGGTGGCTCAGCTAGCTGCCTCTTCAAATCTTCAAATGCATCGTCAGCAGCATCACTCCAGACAAGGTCGTCTGTTTTCTTCATCATCTGATACAGGGGTATAGCCTTCTCGCCTAACCGGCTTATGTACCGGCTTAAGGCAGCATTACGACCCACCAAATGCTGAACATCATTGATACACGCCGGCTTAGCCAAGGAGGTGATGGCCTTGATCTTCTTCGGGTTAGCCTCAATGCCTCTGTTAGAAAGCAAAAAACCCAAAAGCTTGCCTGCTGGCACACCAAAAACGCACTTGGCCGGGTTAAGCATCATCTTGTAGACTCGTAGATTATCAAAGGTTTCCTTCAAATCATCTATCAAGGTCTCCTTCTCTCTGGACTTCACAACAATGTCATCCGCATAAGCATGAACATTGCGCCCAATCTGGTTGTGAAGACAGTTCTGCACACATCGCTGATAAGTCGCCTGGGCACTCTTGAGCACAAAAGGCATAGACACATAGCAGAAGGCCCCAAAAGGAGTAATAAAAGCCATCTTCTCCTGGTCCTTCACTGCCATCTTGATTTGATGATAACCAGAATAAGCATCCAAAAAGCTCAAACGCTCACAACCTGCCGTAGCATCAATGATTTGATCAATACGAGGGAGAGCAAAAGGATCAGCCGGACAAGCCTTGTTTAAGTCCATGTAATCCACACACATACGCCAGGTGCCATTCTTCTAAGCACTAGCACCGGGTTAGCCAACCACTCTGGATGAAAAACTTCAACAATGAACCTGGCCGCCAAGAGCCGGGCCACTTCCTCACCAATGGCCTTACGCCTCTCCTCATTGAACCGCCAAAGAAACTGCTTGACCGGCTTAAATTTTGGATCAATATTGAGAGTGTGCTCAGCGAGTTCTCTCGGTACACCCGGCATGTCAGAAGGTTTCCATGCAAAGATGTCCCAGTTCTCACGGATGAACTCGATGAGCACGCTTTCCTATTTGGGATCCAGGTTAGCACTGATACTGAACTGCTTAGATGAGTCGCCAGGAACAAAATCAACTAGCTTGGTGTCGTCAGCCGATTTAAACTTCATCACCGGCTCATGCTTTGTGGTTGGCTCTTTCAAAGATGTCATGAACGCCGGGTCAACATTGTCCTTGTAAAACTTCAACTCCTCTGTTGCACAGACAGACTCAGCGTAAGCAGCATCGCCTTCCTCACATTCTAGGGCTATCTTCCGACTTCCATGCACTGTGATGGTTCCCTTATGACCCGGCATCTTGAGCTGCAGATAAACATAACACGGCCATGCCATGAACTTTGCATAAGCCGGCCGTCCAAACAGAGCGTGATACGGGCTTTTGATTTTGACCACTTCAAAAGTTAACTTCTCAGCCCTGGAATCATGCTCATCTCCAAAGGCCACCTCCAGCTCAATCTTACCCACTAGGTACGCCGACTTACCAGGCACCACTCCATGGAAAACAGTGACGTCTTAAGATTTTTATCAGTCAACCCCATGCGAAGGAAAGTCTCATAATAAAGGATGTTGATGCTATTGCCTCCATCCATGAGCACTTTAGTGAATTTATATCCACCAACTTGAGGCGCCACCACCAAGGCTAAGTGACCCGGGTTGTCAACCCGGGGAGGGTGATCCTCTCTACTCCACAGAATAGGCTGCTCAGACCACCACAAGTAACGAGGAACTGCCGGCTCAACAGCGTTCACATCCCTCTTATGAAGCTTCTGGTCCCGCTTACACAAACTGGTGGTAAACACATGATACTATCCACTATTCAGCTGCTTTGGATTATTCTGATATCCGGATTGCTGCTGCTGCTGACCCCCTGGCCGGATTGCTGGTTATAACCACCCTGGTTGCCTTGATTATATCCACCCTAATTATTTTGGTGGCCCTGAAAGCCGGAATTAGAGCTGCCACCTCCATAACCCGGGCCATGAAAACTGCCGCCGCCTGAGCCACTGCCCGGTCCATGATTGTTGTCAAACATGTTAGAGTTCTTGAAAGCCATCATGATCGTACAATCCTTCCACAGGTGAGTGGCCGGTTTCTCTTGAGTGACATGCCTTGGACAGGGCTCATTTAGCAACTTCTCAAGAGTGGGACCTGACCCGCCAGACCGAGGAGGCGGCCTCCCCTTACGTCGTTGATTATTGCCCTGCGCATTGGTGTTAGCCACAAACTCCGAGCTACTATCAACCTTACATTTGTTATTGCCCCCTTGATTCGCCGGGTTATGCTAAGGGCCCTTAGCATTGTCGTTCTTCTTTCCCTTCCCTATCTTCTCATCGCCAGACTCAGGATCCTTGGTACTATCAGAGTCGGCATATTTGACTAGAGCCGCCATTAGCTTGCCCATGTCATTAGAATTGCGCTTGAGCCGCCCCAGCTTCTGTTTCATAGGCTCAAAATGGCAATTTTTCTCCAACATTAAGACTGCAGAGCCGGCGTCCATCTTATCGGATGAGTGTATGATTGCTTTGACCCATCACACCCAATGGGTCGTGGATTCACACTCCTCTTGCTTGCAATTAGTCAAGTCCACAATCGACATGGGCTACTTGCATGTGTCTTTAAAGTTCTGAATAAACCGGCCTTTAACTCTGCCCATGAACCGATGGAATTAGGTGGCATCCCCTTCAACCAAGTACGGGCCGTTCCATCCAGCATCAAGGTGAAGTACTTGGTCATTGCAGCATCACTGACTTCCAGTAGCTCCATAGCCATCTCGTAGCTTTCAATCCACACCCCCGGGGGTAAGTCGGCCGTGTAATTAGGCACCTTTCGAGGTCCCTTGAAATCCTTGGGCAAACGCTCATTACGCAGATCCGGTACCAAACAAGGTACGCCCGTAGTCCTAGAGGTCACGCCCACCTCAATTGAAGTCGTCGGATAAACTGGAAGGGGCTGATAAGCCGCCTGCTGAGCCGCCCTCTTGGCTTCCTAACGCAATCTGTCCTGATCAACTACGTTAGGAACTCCATCACGTGCCGGGTCATACCCGCGCGGCTGGTCACGGCGTCGGGCGTTGCTTGAAACGGCTGGTGAGTCCATGTGCCTGCTATAGCTCTGGCTTGGGCAAGGGGTGGAATGAATCCTGTCTCGACTAAGAATACGCCTTCTGATGTGCCAGAGCTGTCTGAAGAAGTTCTATGACCCTTCGTGTTTCAACCGCCATCGAAGAGTCGCCATCCACCGGGAGAGCCACCAATCATGCCGCCAGAGCGACCATGTTCTCCAAAGGGTTAGAATAATGACCCGGTGGTGTTGGTACATGGTGAGGTGGAGCAGCATTCAGACGAGGGGGTTCCGTCACACGCAGCTGAACCGGTGTCCCAGCTCCGGGCACTGCATCCCGGTTTACCTCACGCGGGTTACTGGGCCCTGCACCAGGCGTGCGGAAGAGGTTTCTAGGCTCATAAACCGTAGGCAGACGAGACTGAGCCTTCTGGTGCCTTCTCCTCATGATCTCATTTGATGCGTTCTGATCCATCATAAGCTGAAAAGCCTTTGATTGAATCTGTGGGGCCCGAGCATCCAAAGCCGCCCGCTCTGCGGCCATCCTAACGTTCTCTGCCACCAAGTTCTCCTTGGCTTGTTCTACCTCTTCACGTAACTGCGCCACTTCCGCATCATGTTGAGCTTGATCCGCCGGATTGAGCACGGCGGTTAACAGAGTTGTCATCTTATCCATTAAAGCCATCAAGACCTGAGCCGGCGGGCGCACAGGGCCTCCTGCCCCGGTTGCCGTCACTGCCGTGGTCCTAAGACTGATAGTAGAATGGGGAGTAGGTATGGAGAGGCAAGATCTCAGCTATGGTGAAGTTGTACACACCAGATTTATGAGTTCATGCCCTTCACAGTGGAAGTAAAAGCCCTACGTCTCGGTGCCCGGAGGCGGTCGATTGGATTATATGCGTGTAGTGTTACAGGGGTGCGAACCCTTGTGCCAGAGGAGGGGGTGGCTTATATAGAGTGCGCCAGGACCCCAACCATCCTCCATTACAAGGGGTTCAATGTTCATAAAGACGAGGCGTTACTGATAATGCCAGCCATAAGTGCTATAAATGACCTTAAAGACTACGGAGTGAACGCCTAACCGTTGCAGTGATGAGTGACTGATGGTCTTCAGTAGGTCGAGTGATTCCTTGTATGGTCGAGTGACATCAGGTAAGAGGGGTATCCGAGTGATATGATTGGTCGAGTGGATTGCACTCGACGCCTTTGACTGGGGGGGGGGTTATTTTTTGCCTCTTGGACTTCTTTTCTTCTAGGGTAGTGACCTTGGGTAGGGCGTATAGGTCAGGTCTATCACCCTACCCTGGATTCGTATCCTCATCGGTAGCGCCCGAATGGATTAAGGTCCGAGTGGAAAGTAGGTTGAAGTTGAACTTGCGCCGGGCTTTGCATCTCGCTAGTGTTCTATGCAGGACGGAAGGCTCATGTTGGAACTTTAGCTTCGATTCAGTCGCCTTGGTCGATTTAGAAAGTCACCAAGGGAATTTGTATCATCTGCCGAGTGTTGTCTTGGGGCGCAGAATCTTTGGTGCGATTGATTGCAGTGTATCCTAGATTTCACGGGATTCGAAATTCCAGGGAAGCGCGTGGGACGGAGCATGCCGAGGTAAGCAGGGTGGATAAATAGGAGCACCTCGATCCTTGCGCCACCTTTTTCGCCACGTACATCACGCGTGACTGTCGTCGGATTTGACAGGATCGCCTGGACCCACGCGTCAGCCACTCGGAAGCGGCCCTTTATAAGGCGACGGAGCCGAGGCGTCTGCACTGTGCGCGTCTGCTTCCCCTTTCTTCCTCTACTTCTCCACTGCATCTGGCTCCTCCGCTTTCGACGCCGCCGCTCCACCACCATGGTGAAGGACAAGACGGCGGCGCTAGAACACACGAAGAAGGCGATGGGGCGGCGAAGGACAAGATGCAGAATCGCGGGTCATCGTCGCGCTCGGGGCTGCCGCCAGGTTGGATCCAAGGTGATTGGATCCGGTCTTTGCTCCGGCAAGAAGATCTGGACGAGCTGGTGGAGTCCGGGTTGATCGCCAAGGGTGCAGCGAGGCTGCCTGAGGGGGGGGGGGCGGAGCCGCAGCCTTGACCGAGTGAGTGTGTACTGCTCACCACCCACGTCGACCGAGGCTTCTCGCTTCCTCTACACCCCTTCTTCCAGATCTTCTTGAACTTCTTCGGTGCTTAACTCCACCACTTTTCTCCCAATACCATCACGTACCTTGTTGCATTCGTGTCTATGTGCGAGAACTTTCTGGGGTGTCGACCGCACTGGGGTCTCTTCAAGCATATTTTCACCATCCGTTCTCAGTCGGTGAAGAAAGCAAATACGAGCGACGAGAAAACCCATGTCATTCAGATGTGTGGGGGTTTGGGTATCCATAAGAGGCAGAGGAGCTCTTTCCCTTCCATGACTCTTCCTGAATCAGTTAGGGGCTGGCAGTCGACCTGGTTCTACTGCGAGGACCTCGCACCTCCAGGTCAGTCGACCGGACTTCCCCACTTCACATTCGACCATGTTTAGACTCCTTCTTTGCTGAAAGTGACTGCTGCTGAGAGCGTGGAGACGAACATGCTAGTTGAGAGGGTAGTCCAACTGATCAATTAGGGTGTCACTGGCATGGACCTGCTGGAAGTATTCCTCAGTCGATGCATCCAGCCTCTCCAGGCCCGTGACCATGATGTCTACTATACAACCTTCTTCTTGTAGACGTTGTTGGGCCTGCAAGTGCACAGCTTTGTAGGACAGTAGCAAATTTCCCTCAAGTGGATGACCTAAGGTTTATCAATCCGTAGGAGGCGTAGGATGAAGATGGTCTCTCTCAAACTACCCTGCAACAAAATAACAAAGAGTGTCTTGTGTCCCCAACACACCCAATACAATGGTAAATTGTATAGGTGCACTAGTTCGGCGAAGAGATGGTGATACAAGTGCAATATGGATGGTAGATAAAGGTATTTGTAATCTGAAATTATAAAAACAGCAAGGTAACAAGTGGTAAAAGTGAGCGTAAACGGTATTGCAATGATAGGAAACAAGGCCTAGGGTTCATTCTTTCACTAGTGCAAGTTCTCTCAACAATAATAACATAGATAGATCATATAACAATCCCTCAACATGCAACAAAGAGTCACTCCAAAGCCACTAATAGCAGAGAACAAACGAAGAGATTATGGTAGGGTACGAAACCACCTCAAAGCTATTCTAGAGTTCGTACTAGAATAACACCTTAAGACACAAATAAACCAAATCCCTAATGTCACCTAGATACTCCATTGTCACCTCAAGTATCCATGGGCATGATTATACGATAAGCATCACACAATCTCAGATTCATCTATTCAACCAACACAAAGTACTTCAAAGAGTGCCCCAAAGTTTCTACCGGAGAGTCAATAACATGTGCCAATCCCTATGCATAGGTTCATGGGCGGAACCCGCAAGTTGGTCACCAAAACATACATCAAGAGGCACATGATATCCCATTGTCACCACAAATAAGCACGGCAAGACATACCTCAAGTTTTCTCATAAAAGACTCAATCCGATAAGATAACTTCAAAGGGGAAAACTCAATTCATCAAAAAGAGAGTAGAGGGGGAGAAACATCATAAGATCCAACTACAATAGCAAAGCTCGGGATACATCAAGATCATGCCATAGAGGGAACACGAGAGAGAACACGAGAGAGAGAGAGAGATCAAACACATAGCTACTAGTACATACCCTCAGCCCCGAGGGTGAACTACTCCCTCCTCATCATGGATAGCGCCGGGATGATGAAGATGGCCACCGGTGATGGATCCCCCCTCCGGCAGGGTGCCAAGAAGGGCTCCCGAGAGGTTTTTGGTGGCTACAGAGGCTTGCAGCGGCAGAACTCCCGATCTATCTTGATATTCTATGGTTTTAGGGTACGTAGGCTTATATAGGCGAAAGAAGTCGTTCGGGGGGTGCTCGAGGGGTCCATGAGACAGGGGGGCGCGCCCTATAGGGGGGGCTATCTGTTGGGCTCCTCGAGGATCTTCTGACTTGATCTCCAAGCATCCAGGATGATATTCTTCCAAAAAATCACGATGCCGAAGGTTTCATTCCGTCTGGACTCCGTTTGATATTCCTTTTCTTTGAAATACTGAAACAGGCAATAAAACAACAATATGGGCTGAGCCTCCAGTTAATAGGTTAGTCCCAAAAGTAATATAAAAGTGTATAATAAAGCCCATAATCATTCAAAACAGTTAATAATATAGCATGAATGCTTCATAAATTATAGATACGTTGGAGACGTATCAGCATCCCCAAGCTTAATTCCTACTCGTCCTCGAGTAGGTAAATGATAAAAACAGAATTTATGAAGTGTGAATGCTAGAAGGTGCACAAGTTTGATCAATGATAATTTCAATCACCTTTACTAGCATGATAATATGTCATAACAGTAGTTCATCTCATAAAACTTTTCATAATCAAGTAACAAGCTATTCACATGTTAAAGCATAGGCCATAAACTTTCGTGAAAACTAGCAAACTTCACTCTTAGTCATCAAACAATTGCAATTCATCTTACTTTTAGGAAGAGTCTATGTCAGAGCTTTGATTTAGCAAACTTCACATACTCAACTATCATATAGTCTTCTACAATTGCTAACACTCACGCAGTACTTGTGGTTATGAAGTTTTAATCAGACACAGAGAAAGATTAGGGCTTATAATGTTGCCTCCAAACGTATTCACCTTTGGGTGATGTCAACAATAATAGTTCATGCTAACGTACATCCAATTGGATATATATATATCAGGATCACCCCACCACGAAGTGCTTGCCAAAGGATAAAACGAAAAAGGGAAAGGTGAAGATCACCTTGACTCTTGCATAAAGTAAAAGACATAAAGTAAAAGATAGGCCCTTCGCAGAGGGAAGTAGAGGTTACCATGCGCTTTTAGGGTTGGATACACAAAATCTTAATGCAAAAGAACGTCACTTTATATCGCCCCTTGTATATGGACCTTTATTATGCAGTCCGTCGCTTTTATTGCTTCCATAACAAGTTCGTACAAAGCTTATTTTCTCCACACTAATAAGTCATGCATATTTAGAGAGCAATTTTTATTGCTTGCACCGATGACAACTTACTTGAAGGATCTTACTCAATCCATAGGTAGGTATGGTGGACTCTCATGGCAAAAACTGGGTTTAAGGATATTTGGAAGCACAAGTAGTATCTCTACTTGGTGCTAGGAATTTTGGCTAGCATGAGGGGGAAAGGCAAGCTCGACATGTTTGAATGATCCATGACAATATACTTTAACTGAGATGTGAGAAAACATAACCCATTACGTTGTCTTCCTTGTCCAACATCAACTCTTTAGCATGTCATACTTAATGAGTGCTCACAATTATAAAAGATGTCTATGAAAATATATTTATACGTGAAATCTCTCTTCCTTCAATATTCTTTCATGAATTGTTCAAATGACCAATACAATGCTTGCTAACCGTCAATAAATTTACAACCTCTACTTCTTAGATGTGAAGTCATTACTCCCCATGGGATAAGCAAAAGAGACATATATAATTTCAGATATATGACAATCAACTCATTCAACCATTTACTCATAGGATATAAGTGAAGCACGTGAGTAAATGACAAACTACTCCAAAAAGATATAAGTGAAGATCAATGAGTAGTTAAATAATTCTGTAGCTATATGAAGACTCTCTCTCATTAAAGAATTTCAGATCTTGGTATTGTATTCAAGCAGCAAGCAAATCAAAACAAATGACAATGCAAGGATAGCACAACTCATGTGAAGAAGCAAAAGATTAGGTTCAACTGATACTAACCGATGATTGTTGAAGAAAGGTGGGATGCCTACCGGGGCATCCCCAAGCTTAGATGCTTGAGAATTCTTGAAATATTATCTTGGGGTGCCTTGGGCATCCCCAAGCTTGAGCTTTTATGTCTCCTGAATTCCTCTCATATCATGGTTTCTCTTCTTTTTATCAAAAGCTTCATTCACAACAAACTCAACAAGAACTCCTGAGATCGGTTAGTATAAACCAATGCAAAACCTTATCACTTTCTACTATAACAAATCACTAAAATTATTATTCAACATTGAATACTAAATGTCTGCATATTTAATACTCCTATCCTCAAATAGAATCATTAAACAAGAAAGCATATGCAAACAATGCAAACATAACAGCAATCTGCCAAAACAGTACAGTCTGTAAAGAATGCAAGATGGTCAATACTTCCCTGACTCCAAAAATTATGAACTAAAATTCCCACTGTAAAAAATTTATCATATCTTAATATGCAAAAAGATTCAACGTTATACCATTCTCTGTCTTTTCTAGGGAAGTTTTGCAACAGCAGTAAACTTTCTGTTTTCAAAAAGCAACATGTATACTAGCAAAATAAGAATGGCAAAGGCTATCCTTGACTTTTTTATTAAAACTAAAGATGCAAAACATTATTCTAACTAACAGCAATCAAAAACTAGCAACATAAAATTACACTCCAAGCAAAACACATATCATGTGGTGAATAAAAATATAGCTCCAAGTAAAGTTGCCGATGAACGAGGACGAAAGAGGGGAGGCCTTCCGGGGCATCCCCAAGCTTAGGCTCTTGGTTGCCTTCAATATTACCTTGGGGTGCCTTGGGAATCCCCAATCTTAGGCTCTTGCCACTCCTTATTCCATAGTCCATCGAATCTTTTACCCAAAACTTGAAAACTTCAACCACACAAAACTCAAAACAAAACTCGTAAGCTACATTAGTATAAGAAAATAAAACCACCACTTAGGTACTGTAATGAACTCATTATTTATTCATATTGGTGTAATATCTACTGTATTCTAACATCTCTATGGTTCATACCACTTAATACTAGCCATAGATTGATCAAAATAAGCAAACAACACATAGAAAACAGAATCTGTCAAAAACAGAACAGTCTGTAGTAATCTGTATCAAACGTATACCTCTGTAACCCCAAAAATTATGAAATAAATTGCTGGACCTGAGTAATTTGTCTATTAATCATATGCAAAAATAATCAACCCAAAATCACTCTGCAGTAAAAAATCACAGCTATTCTCGTGAGCGCAAAAGGTTCTGTTTTTTACAGCAAGATCACATAAACTTCACCCAAGTCTTCCCAAAGGTTCTACTTGGCACTTTATTGAAACAAAAGCTATAAAACATGATTACTACAGTAGCATAATAATGTGTACACACAAAAACAGTAAGGGTAAATATTGGGTTGTCTCCCAACAAGCTCTTTTCTTTAATGCCTTTCTAGCTAGGCATGATGATGGCAATGATGCTCACATAAAAGATAAGAATTGAAACATAACGGGAGCATCATGAAACATATGAATAGCACCTTTAAGTCTAACCCACTTTCTATGCATAGGGATTTTATGAGCAAACAACTTATGGGAACAATAATCAACTAGCATAGGAAGATAAAACAAGCATAGCTTCAAGAATTGAAGCACATCGAGAGGAAACTTGACATTATTGCAACTCCTACAAGCATATGTTCCTCCCTCATAATAATTTTCAGTAGCATCATGAATGAATTCAACAATATAACCAGCACCTAAAGCATTATTTACATGATCTACTAGCACAGAAAATTTACTACTCTCCACATAAGCAAATTTCTTCTCATGAATAGTAGTGGGAGCAAACTCAACAAAATAATTATCATGTGAGGCATAATCCAATTGAAAACTAAAATCATGATGACAAGTTTCATGGTTATCATTATTCTTAATTGCATACAAGTCATCACAATAATCATCATAGATAGCAACTTTGTTCTCATAATCAATTGGAACCTCTTCCGAAATAGTGGAATCATCACTAAATAAAGTTGACACTCTTCCAAATCCACTTTCATGTTCATCACAATAAGATTCAACATCCTCCAAAATAGTGGGATCACTACTTCCTAAAGTTGACACTCTTCCAAACCCACTGTCATCAATATAATCATCATACATAGGAGGCATGCTTTCATCATAATAAATATTCTCATCAAAACTTGGGGGACTAAAAATATCATATTCATCAAACATAGCTTCCCCAAGCTTGTGGCTTTGCATATCATTAGCATCATGGATATTCAAGGAATTCATACTAACAACATTGCAATCATGCTCATCATTCAAAGATATAGTACCAAACATTCTAATGCATTCTTCTTCTAGCACTTGAGCACAACTTTCCTTTCCATTAAACTCACGAAAGGTATTAAAGAGACGAAGCATATGAGACAAACTCAACTCCATTTTTTTGTAGTTTTCTTTTATAAACTAAACTAGTGATAAAACAAGAAACAAAAAGATTCGATTGCAAGATCTAAAGATATACCTTCAAGCGCTAACCTCCCCGGCAACGGCGCCAGAAAAGAGCTTGATGTCTACTACACAACCTTCTTCTTGTAGACATTGTTGGGCCTGCAAGTGCACAGGTTTGTAGGATAGTAGCAAATTTCCCTCAAGTGGATGACCTAAGGTTTATCAATCCGTAGGAGGCGTAGGATGAAGATGGTCTCTCTCAAACAACCCTGCAACCAAATAACAAAGAGTCTCTTGTGTCCCCAACACACCCAATACAATGGTAAATTGTATAGGTGCACTAGTTCGACGAAGAGATGGTGATACAAGTGCAATATGGATGGTAGATAAAGGTATTTGTAATCTGAAATTATAAAAACAGCAAGGTAACAAGTGGTAAAAGTGAGCGTAAATGGTATTGCAATGATAGGAAACAAGGCCTAGGGTTCATACTTTCACTAGTGCAAGTTCTCTCAACAATAATAACATAGATAGATGATATAACAATCCCTCAACATGCAACAAAGAGTCACTCCAAATCCACTAATAGCGGAGAACAAACAAAGATATTATGGTAGGGTACGAAACCACCTCAAAGCTATTCTTTCGGATCAATCTATTCAAGAGTTCGTACTAGAATAACACCTTAAGACACAAATTAACCAAAACCCTAATGCCACCTAGATACTCCATTGTCACCTCAAGTATCCGTGGGCATGATTATACGATAAGCATCACACAATCTCAGATTCATCTATTCAACCAACACAAAGTACTTCAAAGAGTGCCCCAAAGTTTCTACCGGAGAGTCAAGAACGTGTGCGAACCCCTATGCATAGGTTCATGGGCGGAACACGCAAGTTGGTCACCAAAACATACATCAAGAGGCACATGATATCCCATTGTCACCACAGATAAGCATGTCAAGACATACATCAATTGTTCTCATAAAAGACTCAATCTAATAAGATAACTTCAAAGGGGAAAACTCAATTCATCACAAGAGAGTAGAGGGGGAGAAACATCATAAGATCCAACTACAATAGCAAAGCTCGGGATACATCAAGATCGTGCCATAGAGGGAACACGAGAGAGAACACGAGAGAGAGAGAGAGATCAAACACTTAGCTACTGGTACATACCCTCAGCCCCGAGGGTGAGCTACTCCCTCCTCGTCATGGATAGCGCCGGGATGATGAAGATGGCCACTGGTGATGGATCCCGCCTTCGGCAGGGTGTCAGAAAGGGCTCCCGAGAGGTTTTTGGTGGCTACAGAGGCTTGCGGCGGCGGAACTCCCAATCTATCTTGATATTCGATGGTTTTAGGGTACGTAGGCTTATATAGGCGAAAGAAGTCGGTCGGGGGGTGCTCGAGGGTTCCACGAGACAGGGGGCCGTGCCCTGTAGTGGGGGGGGGCTATCTCCTGGGCTCCTCGAGGATCTTCTGACTTGATATCCAAGCCTCCAGGATGATATTCTTCCAAAAAATCACGATGCCGAAGGTTTCATTCCGTTTGGACTCCGTTTGATATTCCTTTTCTTCGAAATACTGAAACAGGCAATAAAACAGCAATACGGGCTGGGCCTCCGGTTAATAGGTTAGTCGCAAAAGTAATATAAAAGTGTATAATAAAGCCCATAATCATTCAAAACAGATAATAATATAGCATGCATGCTTCATAAATTATAGATACGTTGGAGATGTATCACCATCCCATGTCGATGTACGCTAGGGCTGATGATACTGCTCGGGTTCATCCAGAAGAAGTACCATCCAAGACAGTGGCCATGTGGTTGAAGAGTATTACAGGCAACAAGGACAATCCCAGAGGAGCTAGGAGAGTTGTCACCTTCAGTGATGACAATCAGCCTGACAAGGTATGGCCTCCATTCTGACTGTTTTTTTACTACACATGCCGACTGCTCTAGAGCCCGACTGACTTTTACTCGACTTCTTGCCTCACAGGTTTTTACTAACATGTATTCGATGCCCAATGGCGAGCAAGTTCTGGAGCAAGGCCAGGAGGGGCAGGCTAGCGCAGAGGAGAGTGGCGAATGGGAATCTTCGGACGATGATGACGAGGAAGAAAGCGAGGAGTCGGATGACGAGGAAACGGTCGACTCGCTACCCCGCTCTGAACGCCGATCCAAACAACACCATGACCCGGCGGGCGGGCACGGAAAGAACGTGGCCCCAAGCACCCAATCACAGAAGTGCACCCTCTGTCGACTCCGGAGCCAACAGAGGAAGTCGCCAAGTAGCCCATGGTTGCTCCTCCAAAGGCTCGGAAGACTCTACCAAGGATCAAGATGGACGTCCCTGTTGCCTCATGGTGAGCATTTTTCCCGTGCTTTTCTCTGCCGACTGGTTCTTCTGTTCTGACCAAATGGATCGTGTACCCTTCCAGCCCAACCTCTGTCGCGAATGACATGGATATTGACAAGGCCCCAGGAGATGAGGAAACCGATGATGCGGCCACCTCTCGAGCTGGTAAGTCCGCTCGACCAAAACTTATTTTGTCGATTGAATTGTCAGTCAATTGAATTGCTGATGTTTTTCCTTTTCACTGCAGCTCCACGAGACATCGCCGTGCTTCCTGATGATGAAGAAGAAAAACCGCCTCTTAAGGAGAGGAGGAGGAGAGGCAAGGGCTCAAGCGGGAGAGGGCTTGAAGTTCAAGTCCCTCAGTCGACGCCGGTGCTTGAGGCGGTGGTCGAGCGATCCGGAGATCACTGCTCCAGCTCCTTCTACTCCTGTGCAACTCCACGCATCCGATCAAGTGGCTTCTTTGGCCGCCTTGGAGCCATCACTCTTTACTGCATACCAAACTCCAGATGACTCGCCAAGTGCTGCCAGGGAGGCTCTTCGCGAGGTGAACCTTGTTATGGAGCAGGTGAAGGTGATACACGAGGCCAGTCAGGTGGCCTATAACGCCAGCGCCGCTCTGCAGACCAATGTTAAACCAATGTTAAGGTCAGTTATCTCCCGACTGAACTTTTGAATGCTGCCCATATGTTGTGCATCTACTATCATGGGTCTATGTTTCATATCTGATCATCCACTCAGGTGTGCCTGCTTTAGAGTTTAAGAGGTCTTCGACGTCGCTCGACTCATGTTGAGTCAAGTGTTTTTTCCGAACTAGTGGGGGCACGCAGAGTGCACCCACTGGGTGTAGTCCCCGAGACCACAGTCGACTGCTGGCAGTCGACTGAGGTCTGAGAATCTACTTTCTTCTTTTTTTGACTCACGCTGGGCAGACCATGCTGAGTGTTGATCTAAACCAGTGGGGGCACGCTAAGTGCACCCACTGGGTGTAGTCCCCGAGACTACTGTTGAATGTTCGATTCGGCAGTAGTCTTAGAGTAACTTTCACTATCATTGTCTTTTGTTTCTGTCGACTGATATATCCCCCTCTCTGTCTGTAGAGATCTTGTGATCTTGGGGCTCAACTTTCTGAGTTGAAACAAGAATCAAATCAGCCTCCAACTTGATATTGAACTGGCGAAGAAGAACCTCAAGACTGCTCAAGAAGAAACAATCATCATGGGAGGTAACCGATCGTCACTTGTCCACCTCATGGATCGCGCTTTTCAGTGTTTTTTCTTTCAGTCTCTTTGAAATGAGTGACTTCACGAGCAGATGTGCGTAGTGAAAACCGTTAGCTTCAAGCTCGTCTGAAGAGTGTTGTTTCTTTAGAGAAAATGAAGGAAGCTCTGGAGAAGAAGGATCTGGATCTTGCTGCTGCTCAGAAGGAAGCGCGAGAGAAGACATCGCTTGCGGACAAGAAGCTGGCTTCGGTCGGCAAGTTGGAAGAGGAGAACTCGAAGCTGAAGCCTGCCATCTCTGAAGCCAATCGGGAAGTTGAGCGGCTGAAGAAGGACAAGGAGAACCTGACCAATGAAGTCGGAAGACTCAAAGCCAAGACGGGCGAGCTAGAGTCCTATCTCGGACAACTTGCTGCAAAACTGGTCCTGAATCTTGGAGGTATCATCGTTCGACTGGTTAATTGCCGTCGACTGGAATGTCTTGTTATACTGTCGACTCACTATTTTTCCTGATTGTGCATAACTTTGCCAGGACTTTGAGGCTGAGACTAGGCGGGTCGAGACCATCAGTTGTCCTGTGAAAGATGACGTTGCGATGAACTTGCTGCGGTTCGAATCACACATGGACAGTGTTGTCGCTTATCTGGCTCGACTGAAGGCGGCGATGACTCGGGTCGATGCCAAGCTCTGGCCCCAGGTGGAACTTTCACAAGATCTCGAGTCGTTGATGACTCGACTGAATCAGATCCTTGGCCGAGTGCAAGAATGGAAGAAGTCATCTGCTCGCTGTGGCGCTGACGTTGCCCTGTCATTGGTCCAAGTGCACTGCAAAGATGCCAGAGAAGACAAGCTGGTGGCCCTCAAGGTTGCGAATACTAAGAAGCACTCCTTCCAATCCTTCATGGACACCTTCCTTGAGGCTGCCACTCGTATTGCAGACAACATTGACCCTGAAAGCTTCTGTGATCCAGCCAACCCTTCCCCCGACAAGTGAAAAACATTATGCTTCACCTTTATTTGTCTCAGAATGCTGAGTGATTTTTTAATTGCTGAAAACTCCTTCGGGCTTGACGTCTGAGCACTTTAATCCATGGTCCGGAACCTTTGGATTTATATGAACTTGGTTTATCTTTGAATATGTTGTGTTTGTCTTCGAGTGGAACTTGTTCTTTACTCGGATTAGTTCTTGTACCTTTGATGCAGTTTTGAGGAAGAGGTCGCGGTCGATCTGTTCCTCGTCGTCCTTGCGGATCGGGTTGGAGCAGCCGTTGGATGAGCCCTTCGGCTGCATTGATCAGCTCGTCAGCAAGGCACTCAGCAATGACCTCAACGTTCCTAAAAGCGGTATGCCTTGCCAGCATTGATCAACTCATCAGGGAGGCACTCGGCAATGGTCTTGACGTTCCTGAAAGCGGTTCGCCTTGGCAGCATTGACCAGCTCATCAGTGAGGCACTCAGCAATGGTCTTGACGTTCCTGAAAGTGGTTCACCTTGGCAACACGCTCAATCTCGTCCCTCTTCTTGATGGCGCAGCTCTGAGGAGGGGGTCGTGGTCGACCTGCACCTCGCTGTTTTTGTGGATCGGCGTGGAGCGTATGGCTAAGTCTCCGAGCTCAAGTGAGAGGATTGCTCACCACTCGGTAGGATTTTTCAAACTTAGGCGAGTACCAGACTGCAGATAAGCCCCCGAGTGGGAGGATTGCTCACTACTCGGTAGAATTTTTCAAACTTAGGCGAGTACTGGACTGCAGCTAAGCCCCCGAGTGGGAGGATCGCTCACCACTCGGTAGGATTTTTTAAACTTAGGTGAGTACTGGACTGCAGCTAAGCCCCTGAGTGGGAGGATCGCTCACCACTCGGTAGGATTTTTTAATCTTAGGCGAGTACTGGACTGCAGCTAGGCCTCCGA
>NC_041389.1:533835573-533875959 GCF_002162155.2 Triticum dicoccoides
AAAACGGATTCATAGCTAAGCCCCCGAGTGAGAGGCTTTCTCACCACTCGGTAGGATTTTTTTAATATTAGGTGAGTATTGGACTGCAGCTAAGCCCCCGAGTGAGAGGCTTGCTCACCACTCGGTAGGATTTTTTAAACTTAGGCGAAATGGATTCGCAGCTAAGCCCCCGAGTGAGAGGCTTGCTCACCACTCGGTAGGATTTAAAAAAAAACTTAGGTGAAACGGATTCGCAGCTAAGGCACCCACTGGGGGATTTAACACATGTAAAAAAAGGAACAACAATCATTCAGGAGACTGTAAAATCTTTTATAATCAAACTAGAAGGTATCTTATTACACCTTATCAGTCTGAATGCTTAAGTGTAAAAGGGGCGGAGCAGCTCCGCATTCCAAGCGCGTGGCTCGTATTTGTTGTGCTCGATGTTGTAAAGACGGTATGCCCCGTTGTGGAGCACTTTGGTGACGATAAAGGGGCCTTCCCAAGCTGGAGCGAGTTTGTGTGGTTTCTGCTGGTCCACTCGAAGAACCAAATCTCCTTCCTGAAATGCCCGACCCCTCACATTTCTGGCATGGAATCGGTGCAGGTCTTGCTGGTAAATGGTCGATCGGATCAAGGCCATCTCTCTTTCCTCTTCCAGGAGATCAACTGCATCTTGCCGAGCCTGTTCTGCTTCATCTTTTGAGAAAAGTTCGACTCGAGGTGCATTGTGAAGCAGATCACTCGGGAGTACGGCTTCAGCTCCATAGACTAAGAAGAATGGAGTTCGTCCAGTCGACCGATTAGGAGTTGTTCTCAATCCCCAAAGTACTAATGGAAGTTCATCGACCCAGGCACCTGCTGCATGCTTGAGGTCCCGCATCAATCGGGGTTTCAGTCCTTTGAGAATCAATCCATTTGCTCTTTCAGCTTGTCCATTCAACTGAGGATGGGCAACTGAAGCATAGTCAACCATGGTGCCTTGGGAAGCACAGAAGGCTCTGAACTCGTCAGAATCAAAGTTCGACCTATTATCAGTGATGATGATGTGCGGAACACCATATCTAAATGTTAACTCTCTGATGAAACTAACAGTTGTACCTGCTTCAAGGTTTTTGATGGGCTTGGCTTCGATCCATTTGGTGAACTTGTCGACTGCTATGAGCACATGAGTAAAGCCACTCCTGCCAGTCCTCAGAGGTCCAACCATATCTAATCCCCAGACAACAAAAGGCCAGATGAGTGGAATAGTCTTTAGAGCTGACGTGGGTTTATGGGACATGTTGGAGTAAAACTGGCAGCCTTCACATTTGTCAAGTATTTCTTTTGCCATCTCATTGGCATGAGGCCAGTAAAATCCGTCTCGGTATGCTTTGGCCACGATGGTCCGAGAGGACGCATGGTGACCACAGGTCCCCGAGTGAATATCATTGAGGATCATTCGGCCTTCTTCTGGCGTGATGCATTTCTGGCTGACTCTAGTTACACTTTCTCGGAACAACTGTCCTCTTATCACAGTAAAGGCTTTGGATCGTCGGACGATCTGTCGAGCCTCTTCTTCATCCTCTGGAAGTTCCTTCCTGAGAATGTATGTGATGTATTGTACTGTCCAATCAAGAGTGATGACCAAGACCTCCATGATCAAGTCGACCACGGCTGGGACTTCGACTTCAGTCGGATCTGTGGCACTCTTAGGCTGTGGGGGCTCTTCAGTGAAAGGATCTTCCTGAACTGAAGGTGAGTGAATATGTTCCAAAAACACATTGCTGGTAATGGTTTCTCTCTTGGATCCTATCTTTGCCAATTCATCACAGCTTGATTTTTCAGTCAGGGTATATGGTGAAGCTCCAACCCTTCAAACTTATTTTCCAACTTTCTTACTGCGTTGCAATAACCTGTCATAGCTGGGCTCCTGACATCCCACTCTTTCATCAATTGATTAACCACCAAATCCGAGTCACCGTAGACCATAAGGCGACGGACGCCAAGTGAAATGGCCATACGCAACCCGTATAAAAGTGCTTCATATTCGGCTTCATTGTTGGAGGAATCAAAATGAATCTGGAGAACATAACTGAGCTTGTCTCCACGGGGGGATACCAATACTACCCCAGCATCGGAACCATTCAGCATCTTGGAGCCATCGAAGAACATGGTCCAATGCTCCAAGTGAACTTGAGTCGGCAGTTGCTGCTCAATCCACTCGGCAAGGAAATCTGCAATTGCTTGGGACTTGATAGCTTTCTTTGCCTCAAACTTGATCAATGGAAGGAGTTCAATCACCCATTTTTCTACTTGACCAGTTGCATCTCCGTTGTTTAGAATTTCAGATAATGGTGCATCGCTGATGACTGTAATGGAGTGATCAGAGAAATAATGTGCAAACTTCTTCATGGTCATGTAGATTCCATAAACAAGCTTCTGATAATGCGCATATCTCTGCTTGGATGGAGTCAAAACTTCAGAGAGATAATACATTGGGCACTGAACTTTATAGGCCTTTCCTTCTTCTTCCTGCTCGACCATGAGTACTGTACTAACAACTTGTCCAGTGGCTGCAATGTAAAGCAGTAAAGGCTCTTTGCTGATTGGTGCAGCAAGCACCGGCTAGGTGGAAAGCAGGGGTTTGAGCTCTACAAACGCTGCGTTAGCTTCATCAGTCCACTCGAACTTATCAGATTTCTTCATCAATCAGTAAAGAGGTAAAGCCTTTTCACTTAGACGAGAAATGAATCCACTCAAAGTGGCCAAACAACCAGTAAGCTTCTGAACGTCATGCACATGAACAGTGCGTTTCATTCAGAGGATGGCACCGACTTTCTCTGGGTTTGGGTCGATCCCTCGTTCGGAAATGAGGAAACCGAGTAGCTTTCCACCTGGGACTCCGAATGTGCACTTCGACAGATTAAGCTTGATATCATACCTTCTTAGGTTGGCAAAGGTTTCTCCGAAGTCGGTCAGCAGGTCGGAACCTTTGCGCGACTAGACCACAATGTCATCCATATACGCTTCCACATTCCGACTGATTTGAGTGAGCAGGCACTTCTGAATCATCCTCATGAATGTGGCGCTAGCATTTTTGAGACGAAATGGCATGGTGACATAGCAAAAGCACCCGAATGAGATGATGAAAGCCGTTTTTATTTCATCGGGGACCATACAGTCAGATCTGCTGATACCCGGAATATGCATCTAAAAAAGACAAGCGCTCACACCCCGCAGTCGAATCGACAATCTGATCGACGCGGGGGAGAGGGAAATGATCTTTCGGGCAGGCCCAATTGATATGCTTGAAATCGATGCACATACGAAGTGAATCGTCCTTCTTAGGGACCATAACTACATTGGCAAGCCACTCGGAGTGGTAGATCTCTCGGATGAACTCCACTGCTAGGAGTCGAGCCACTTCCTCGCCAATTGCTTTTCTCTTCTGCACGGCGGACCATCGAAGATGCTCTTTGACGAGTTTTGCCTTCGGATCGACACGCAAATGATGCTCAGCCAGTCCCCTGGGTACACCCGGCATGTTAGAAGGTTTCCATGCAAAGATGTCCCAGTTCTCACGGAGGAACTGGATGAGTGCTTCTTCCTATTTGCTGTCGAGTGTTGTTGAGATATGAGTCGGTGCAGCATTGGGATCGGTCGGGTGAATATGAATCGGCTTTGTTTCACCAGATGACTGAAATGCAGAATATGTGGTAGGCTTCTTGGCTCGTAACAAATCACTCGGATCTGCATTCTTCTGATACTCTTGTAATTCAACTGCTGCCATTTGTGCATCGGCGATTTTAGAGCCCTTCCGGAAGCATTCCTCTACCTTCTGCCGATTGCTAGTGACCGTGATCACTCCTCTGGGGCCAGGCATCTTCAACTTGAGATACACGTAACATGGCCGAGCCATAAAACGTGCATAGGCAGGCCTGCCCAGAATAGCATGATAAGCACTCTGGAAATCCACTACTTCAAATGTCAACTTTTCCTTACGGTAATTCTTGGAATCACCAAAAACCACGTCATGGGCGATCTGGCCGAGTGATTCGGCTTTCTTTCCAAGGATAACGCCATGAAAACTCATATTGCTTTCACTTAGCTTGGACATCAGAATGCCCAGCCCCTTTAAGGTTTCAGCATAAAGGATATTCAGACCACTACCACCATCCATTAGCACTTTGGTCAGTCAAGTGCCTTCAACAACTGGGTCGACCACCAACGCTTGCCTCCCAGGAGTGGCTATACGCGCCGGGTGGTCAGACTGGTCGAATGTGATGGCCGTTTGTGACCATTTGAGGCACGTGGTCGTCGTTGCTGGGGCAACCATATTTACCTCTCTGTTGATAACTTTTAATCGACTTTTGCTCTCAACATCAGCACAAATCACCAGGGTGGAATTGACCTTAGGATAACCATCATCTTCTTCTTCGTCCTCGTCCTTGTCTGACTCCTTCTCCTTCTCACTTGGCTGTCTCTCTCGGAATTGCTGGATCGGGAGTCGACATTGCCGACTGGTGTGTTTAGGATAAATCAGATAACCCTCTTCATGCTTCTTCGTATGAATGTGACATGGTAAATCCAACACATCATTTCCTGCTTGATCTTTTAGCTTCTTAGGGGTCCAGGGCCCCTTAGCTTTTCCTTTAAACTTTCCTTGAACTACTGCCGCAATTTCACCAGGCGCTGCAGGTTCAGCCTTACGTTTCTGTTTTCGATTGGAATTGCCTCCGCCTGCGTCCTGGCCGACTGGCTTACTCTTTCCGCTGCGGAGTCGATCCTCTTCTTCTCCGTTAGCATATCGAGTGGCTATTTCCATCATCCGAGTCAGGGACATATCTCCAGTCCAACCGAACTTCAGGACCGGCTCTTGATACTTAACGCCTTCCTTGAAGGTACACACTGCTTGGTGCTCGGATACATTTTCTACCGTGTCATGCAAAGTGGTCCACCTCTGAATGTAATCCCTTAGAGTCTCACTTGGTTTCTGCACGCAATGTTGCAATTCTGTTAACCCTGCTACCCGCTTGCAAGTACCCTCAAAGGTTCTGACAAATACTCAGGCAAGCTCCTCCCAACTGATTATACTGCCCGGGGCTAACTGAGTCAACCACGCTCTGGCTGACCCTTCCAACATCAGAGGAAGATGCTTCATCGCCACTTTATCATTTCTGCCACAAATCTGCACAGCCACTCGGTAATCCTCAAGCCAAGTTT
The DNA here is from genome assembly GCF_002162155.2 of Triticum dicoccoides. NCBI lineage: Eukaryota > Viridiplantae > Streptophyta > Magnoliopsida > Poales > Poaceae > Triticum > Triticum dicoccoides. Next base: position 533,840,758 of record NC_041389.1, read on the forward strand.
CAGGCTTGGACTCTCCAGTGAACTTGCTGACTCCAGTCGCCAACCTGAAGTTGGGAGGGATCACTGCAGCCCTGATGGCTCTGCTGAAACATTACGGACCTGCAACATGAACTCTGCTGCCAGTCGGACGATCTCTGTCAAGGCCTTCCCTGTGCGCTCTGTTCCGGTCGACTAGACCTTGAACGAGAATAGATCTCCCATCAAAGCCTGTCTCTCTTGGGTCGACCGATACTATGTGATCGCCACTGTGAAGGCGTATGTCATCGTATTGTCAAGGCACATATGACCCACTCCTCGGAGGAGGTGTGGGTAGTCGACGACGGTCATCACGATCGAGTCGGTGATCATACTGCCCTTGGTTCCTGTACTGATCCTGCTGATGCCCATGACCTTCATGCCGCAGGGGCGATCTTAGGCTGTGGGCCGATTGAACTGTATCCGCCACCACGGACTTGCTATGAATCCTATTCCGCGACTGAGACACCGTTGTGTCCTGTTCTCCCGCCGCCCAGAGTAAGGCCCGGATCTGCATCAAACCTCTGCCACCCTCCGACTGGGAAGGCTGAATTGACTCTGCTATACGGGCCGCAGATGTGAGATTTTGAATCGGAGTGCGGTATACCTTAGGTTGAGGCAGAAAAACTGTCATCGACTGGACTCGGGGATCCGCTCCCGAGCATGTTCGTCGAGTGCGTGCTAAAGGTTCTCCAGTCGAGTGCGCTCAGCCAAATTGGCCAGGCGCACCTCTTCCAAGCCCCGAGCCTCGGGGGTTTCCCCAATGATGGGTGTGTGGAGTGCATCCATGTTGCCGCGACGAAGTTCTTCTCTCTGCTGTGAAGAGAGAGGTTCGGGACGGTATTCCTCATGAACGCGTGACGGATCACCGCCACCATCGCCGCTGTCGTCACGGCGGAAGCCAAGCGAACTACGCGGTCCGTCGACCATCAAAACTTCAGCCGCAGGGTCGCTGCTATCGCACTCGGATGCGGTCTCGACGGAGCCAGTCGACAGGTCGAACAGGCCGTAGAGAGTTTCGTCGGGCTCGATTACCGTGACTTGATGGGTTGCCGAATGACGAGCCACCGCATGTTTCACCCACCGCTGAAGCCGTGACCGACCGAATCGCTTGCAACGGCGAACAGCGGGTAGAGAAGACACCACGGGAGCCGACCGATACTGGGTCGACAGCTGCCGGAGAAGGACGCCGCGTATGCACGCGTGAAAGTGCGTCGCCCCTCGGACGGGGAGTGCCTCGATGTCAAGGGGAGCTTCCTGAAGCCAGGTGGATTCGTCGGCGACGAAGACGAGCGCGCCGAGACGGATCTCGCGGCCCTCAGTCAATCCACCGCCGAAACCATGATGACGGGGATCGGAAAAATCGCAACTTCACCAACAAGTCGCTAAGACACCTGCCCCACGGTGGGCGCTAACTGTCGTGGTCCTAAGACTGATAGTAGAATGGGGGGTAGGTATGGAGAGGTAAGATCTCAGCTATGGTGAAGTTGTACACATAGGATTTATGAGTTCAGGCCCTTTGCAGTGGAAGTAAAATCCCTACGTCTCGGTGCCCGGAGGCGGTCGATTCGATTATATGTGTTTAGTGTTATAGGGGGTGCGAACCCTTGTGCTAGAGGAGGGGGGTGGCTCATATAGAGTGCGCTAAGACCCCAGCCATCCTCCATTACAAGGGGTTCAATATTCATAAAGACAAGGCGTTACTGATAACGCCAGCCATAAGTGCTATAAATGACCTTAAAGACTACGGAGTGAACGCCTGGCCGTTGCAGTGCTGAGTGACTCCTGGTCTTCAGTAGGTCGAGTGATTCATTGTATGGTCAAGTGACATCAGATAAGAGGGGTATCTGAGTGATATGATTGGTTGAGTGGATTGCACTCGACGCCTTTGACTGGGGGTTCTTGTTTGCCTCTTGGACTTCTGCTTCTAGGGTAGTGACCTTGGGTAGGGTGTATAGGTCAAGTCTATGACCCTACCCTGGATCCGTATCCTCATCAGTCACCGCTGCTGACCCGGAAGTCATTGCTGCCGCAGCGGTAGAGTTCTGCCCGGGTTGCGTGCCAGCCATGAAGTTCCCGACTCTGTTCGACGGCTCAAAGGGGTCCGGAATACTGTTTTCATTGGAACAACCCCCAAGCCCGCTATCTTGCAGTTGATACAACGAATCCCTCTCACCCATGGACGACTCACCATCAGAGTAGATGGCCGTCTCACCGCCAGACACAGATCCATCAGAAAATTCCACTCCATGGATGCATCCCACGAAGGCACACTTCACGGCGGGCTAAGCTCGGGCGGGTCTCGCATGATGAGCCGTCTCGACGATGTCGGTGTAGATGTCTGGCTCAGGGCCCGGCTCACCGATCTTGCCGATGAAGACATGGATTCCGTCGAAGGGGATCCGGTACCCGTACTCAATTGAGCCGGCCTCGGGGCCCAGCCTGCATCGTCGATGTAGAGCTTGCTGCGACGACACTTGGTCATCCAACCCATAACGTATCCCTTGAGCCCTTCGAAGTTGCCCTTCAAGAACACAAATCCACCATGTGCTGGCCCCATGGTGGGCGCCAACTATCGTGGAAACGTCACGGCAGATGTCCTAGCAAAAGGACTTAGTCGTGGAGCCATCGCAACTAGGAAGCTTAAAGGGGTTAAAATGGGACAAAGGACACGAGAGTTTATACTGATTTGGCCCCTTGCGGTGAAGGTAATGGCTTAATCCAGTTTGAGGTGGAATTACTTATGTCTCGATTACCAGGGAGCGAATTCGCTTGACCTAGTTCTCGATCTAATATTACTTGTTCTGAACCGCCGCCAGGCCGTCCCTTTATATACAGAGGTCGACGCCCAGCGGCTCACGGAATCCCGGCCGGCTCATAAATAGTGTCCAGCTCGGTGACTATCTATTCCTGCCTTACAATATAAGTCATACACATATGGCGGTTTATCTCTACGGGCCTTAAGCCGCCTTTGGGCCTTGGGCCCTAAACTGAACCGCCATCTTCAAGTATCATCTTGGGCTTCATATTATGAATCGCCATAGGTATAACCCGGCCCCTCCTGGGCGGGTCATACCTAATAGTTATATCCCCAACAGCCAGCGATGCAGGGCGCGACCGACGTGGTGATGGGGCGCGGCCGATGGGCGACGGGGCGCGGCCAACGGGGTTGGGCGCGGCCGGCTAGGGGAAGGGGCAGCAGCGGCCGGACTGGAGGAAGGAGCTTTTTATCCTAGTTTTACAGTTTATTTACAGTATTTGTTCGGCGGTAGCTAAAATGAACCCTTAAAATGCATTTTTCTCACTCTGTATCCCAGTTTTACAGTTTACGATTTTAAGAGGTCTGCTAGAGATGTTCCAAGAGCATCTTTAATCACGTACCTCTAATTTGACCCTTCGAACGCCCGCGGACGCGTCTGGTCAGTGAACGGGCGTGTCTGTTTTGAGGTCCTACTTTTTCGTCCGCGCAGCCACACTTCTCATATTTGTTCTCATATGTCCGATCGCTTGCACGTGGTTGATGGAAAAAAAGAGAGAGAAAGAAAAGAATGAATAATGAAAGAGAAAAGGTGATCCGGGGTGGGGTCGCGTCATACGTGGCAGACCGACCGGACGTGCCAGGGCGCGTCCGCGAGCCCTCATATTGTCCTCGTATTTGAGATGGATATGAGGGGTGCCGGTCAGTTCAGGCGTTTGAGACGGATGTGAGGGGTCTGGTTGGGTCATATTTTTGTGTCCGGTCAGTGACCGAACGGCCTGCCCGGGCTTTTGAGATGGATATGAGGTGTTCGGATCACTGGGGAGTACAGAACAAGACATCACGGTCCGATTTTCTTGTGTTCTCTTGCTTGAGCTGCAACAGAGGATAATCTAGATTCCTGGAACGGAAATACAGTAGTATTTTTCTATTTCTCCTTGTCCAATCAATTTGAAGAAGCTTGAATGCCCCAAGGTTTGTCCTTAATGGAAATTCTCTGGCCGTGACATTTCCAACGTGAATCTTTGCTGCGTACTTTGTAGGTTTTTCTTTGGGGAGGAACATTTGTAGATTACACTCAAATGGTATGGGATGACATTTATAGCAAAGAATATAAACATCAACTATAAATTTAGAAATAAATAATACAAACATGTTTGCCTCAAGGGCATATTTCCAACAAACGTGGAGCTGTGGGTCACTCGCGTTGACCCAAGCTTTTGACACTGCATACGACCTAATTAAAATGGTCTCAAAGAAAAAAATGTCCAATGTGAAGAATGTTCGTACAGTCGAAACGAACAATTTTAATATTTGGGTCATCGCCATCCGATCTCATCTCGGGGGCTGAAACTGTGCTCAAAGTACTAAGAATTGGTATTCTAATACTGTTTTTATGATTATGTCACCAAGACAACCTCGGATGAAATGGCGTTCTACATGGAATGTGTTTGCCTTGACGAGGTGATTGATTTTGGTACCCAAATCATCTCAATCTGAGGTTGTATGCTATTTGTAGAGTCAAAACAAGATCAGGCTAAAAAAAATCAAGTTGGGTAAATCCGAGTGAATATGTTCAAATCGGAGTGAAATCCAGTCGGGGAATCCGAGTAAAACCAGTCAGGTAATCCGATTGAAGTCCAGCCGGGTAAATATTATGTCTCCTGACTGGAGCATCCAAGCGAAGGGACAAAAATCCAATTAAAGCATCCCAAATTCGACTGGAGTCGCGTAATTTGGCCTGATGCTAAATATGGCCCCGTAAAGTCATACATATGGTCTCTGACGAAAAAGTGTTTAACACGGAAGTTTTGCATGTCAACGAAATGGTCAACATTGCTTTTGGGAGTCATCACCATTTGAGTTAGTATGTGACCTACAGTGTTCCTAGAAGTACTGATCAGTCCAGTTGGACGCGTGACAGATTCTGACCTGAAGCTAAAGATTGACCTTTAGAGGCACCAAGATGGCCTTATATGGAAGTGATCAACACGAGAATTATTCATCTCATCGAGGAACACAAATTTGATGTTTGGATCATCTCAATCTAAGTTTGTATGCAACTTCTATGGCCCGCGCGAGGAGCAGGACTATGCATAATCCCTCGGGAGCATGCCAACCGAGTGAACATATGCACAGTCACTCGGGAACTTGTCAACCGAGTGAACATATGCAATTTCTTTAGCGATTTCAAGATCTCGACTCAAGGGGCGAGTGGGTATTCCGGTCTTCAAAACCTAGTATGACATGGTCATTTGTAGGTGTCCCTTTCCTTTACCTTGGCTCGGTACTAGTTTTAATCTCCGATAGGCGGTGTACAAGCAGGGGAAGAAGAAGGCTAGGAGTTTCATTTTTTTTAATATTCATTCCGTGTCCAATTGTTGTCCATTGTAATGAGTATGGGTTTCCTTGATATTTATTACATTTACGATGCCCTTTGGGTGTATTTTATTAAAAATTGACTTGTTCTCCAGGTACACACTAAAGAATGCTTTTTCCCTTTGAAGCTCCGCCAGACTTTTGGATCGGCTACTCTACGTTTCAATGGTTGTCTTGTCCACCAGACCTCACGACGACCTTGCGTTGGCATGGTGCCTAGCCGAATACAACACATTCTTTGATGCTGGAGGGATCCAAGACCATGTCGTGTAGCTCTAGCTCTAATGAGAATGAGTAACCTGTAGGGACGAAAAATGATCATACTGTTATTTAGAAGAAATATGTGGTTGAGTTTGTGGAGATGCTGAGTTGGTTAACCATATTACTGACTTCTTTAGGGATTTCTTTGGACCTCCTGATGTCAAATTCATTAAATTGGAGGGACTAGAGTGCACTCAGCTGTCTAATGAGGATAGTGCTTCATAACTAAGATTTTGATATAGACGAGATCAAAGAGGTTGTCTTTGGTGTGAAAGACAACAAAGTTGCTGGACCTGATGGGTTGCCTGCAAAGTTCTATCAGAGATTTTCGAAAGATGTGAAATTTGAGTTTGAAAGAGTTGTTCGATTCCTTTCATAAAAAAAAATTGGATATTGGAAGGTTGAATCATGTTATTATTGCCCTGATCGCAGAAGTCCCACATGCTAAGATTATTCCAAAACTTATGCATACATGCTTGTTGAATTTCAAGTAACAATATGCTGATTAAGATGTTAGCTATATGAGACCTGGGCCGGTGATTGACGGTTCGATATCTACTACACAAATTGCTTTCATTAAAGACAGATACATCATGGAAGGGATGGTGCTATTGCATGACACCATCCATGAAATTCAGTCAATAAATAAATAATGGTGTTAGTAAAGATTTATTTTGAGAAGGCATATGACAGAATAAAGGCTATAAATAATGTTGCTATTCAACGTAGCCACAAGGAACCCAATCCGGCATGCTACTTTTTGGCTGCTACTACCAACAAGCTATATACTTAGATTTGTTCTGCTCTTCCTGGCAGCTCTGTTTTGTGTTCGTTTGATTGTTAATTTGTGAAGGTAACTCTAATATGTATCTAACATCATAAAAGTAAGACCGCGTATAGTACAATTGCTTGAAAACTTCATAACGTTCAGTCGATTTGATCTAAGCCAATGATTTTTCTCGAATCTTTCTCCTTGAGCAGATGCAACTTCTTTCCTAACGTTGCTCCCATGCCCCCTTCCCTGCACCGCTGGCCAGAACCAACTGCTCGTGTCATCTGCAGTCAACAAATGGTACCGCATGCCGCCAATCTGCCTCACTTCTTGCTCAAACCACCGCCTTCGATGTGCCTACACCGCCCAGGGCACCCTCTAGGCTTCGTCGCCGATGATCTCTTTTGCACCGACCGCACCTGAAACCATGAAACCACTGACTGGCCTTCGTGTCGCTCCCAGGGAGCCCATGACGGGGGACGCTGCGCCCAGGGCTGGGCTAGTCCCCGCAGAATGGAATGATTCGAAATTGACAAATAGCAAAACCGGATAAAAAAATCATGCACTTGCCTAATTCCCATTTGTAATGTATTACTCGTTCACATCTAGCTTGGTCACGGGTCAATACATATATATAAGTTGGAGATTTCTTTTTGTATATTTTATTAATTTCATGAGCTTGCGTAGAAAAAATCTTCAGAAAAGAGAAATAATTCTTTTTTTTGAGAAAAGAGAAATGTACTACTACCTGTTGGGAATCTCTCATTCTGAGTCGGGGTCGTGGCTAGGTTTATTCAGACGATGATCTCACCATAATAATTCAAACAAAGTTTTATATAGCTATATACAGTGTCACCCGCAAAAAGCAAAAGGCTATATACAGTGTCTTTAGCAGCGTTTTGTCTTGGCCTGCAAATGGAGCGGCGCGCATGCACACCTCCCGCCTCGTGTTTTACACTCGCACTTGCGCCCGCGGTATGTTGGCTAAAGTTGCGTGGTGGATCACAAATCCGATCCTCTTAGGTGCTGAGCTGAGCTATCGATCGAGACCGAAGAGACTGGAGTGCGTATACGTGTTCGGGTCGCGGAACGCAACGTGATCTTGGCGAGTTTCCGCCACAGAAGCGAGGGTAAGAACGTGGGTGAGCGCGACAGCGCTGCCTCCCATATCCCATAATCAAGCCGAGGGTGTTGATATCCCACCTACGCCCAGCACGTCCCATGCGCAGCGTAGCGAACGTTTGGTCTCGGTGTCACACGAACGCGTGCAGGGGCGGCGGAACCCAACTAGGGATGGCAATGGGTACCCATTACCCATGTACCCTGTGGGTAAAAACTCTATTAGGTAAGGGTATGGAACAAAAAATTACCCATGGGTACTTAAATGGGAAAATATCATACCCATCGGGTAGAGAGGGTACGGGTATGGGATCGTATAACCCATACCCACGTACCCATGTACCCATCTAAAATGTTGATAGGTGGGTTTCCGTTAATATCCCAATGTATTCATTTCTCCTTCTAAGCACGCTAGGTAAAAACTCTAACGTGTATTCAAATTATTTCTATAATTTATCATGATTTCGTGAACTTAAAGTGTATGCATGTGTTGTTATTTATGATTATGTGTTGTTGTTTAACATTTTTATATGTCACTTTATATGCAAGTACTTTTGTTTGTGAGAATATGTTGTTGTTACAATATGTTGTTGTACATTGTTGTTTAAGATGTGTTGCTATTAATAATTTATGATTATATGTTGCTTTTTACAACTATTTTCTACTCAATTGATGTGTTGTAAACGCGGGTATTTTTACCCGCGGGTACCCATATACCCTGTCGGGTGCCGGGTACGGGAAAAATTTGTACCCTTGACGGGTATGGGTATGGGTGATGGGTAAACTCACGGCGGACGGGTAAGGGTATGGGGTAGCTCCACCCGTACCCATACCTTGCGGGTGCCATCCCTAAACCCAACCCCGTCTCTTAAGGCCGCCAATGGCTCCCTAGCTCGTTATTCTTTTTTCTTTTTTTTGGAAAACCCAGGGTCGTTGCACGGAAATGGTTGATGTAAGGGAATGTAAAACGATGCTATTTTAGGAGTGCCATGTAGGATAAAAGATAAGATAGAGAAGAGAGAACTCATAAATCTTTTCTTGTCTTTTCTTATATTTCCTCCGTCCGAAATTACTTGTCATCAAAATTGATGAAAATAGATGTATCTAGAACTAAATACATCTAGATACATCCATTTCAATGACAAGTATTTTCGGACGGAAGGATTATAATAGAAGACAAGAGATGAACTCTTAACACAATATGTCTTATCATGTTTTAAGAAATGACGATTATTGAAGATAAAGCTAATAGATGACTTATTGTAGACATTTTTTTGTCATTTTAAAATTACATGCAAGACTTAAGATCCGAAGTGTTGGATCCCTGCATGCAACAGAGTACATAATCAAGGCACCCTCTCTTTCTTTTCTTTCCTATTTTTGCGAGGACATCAAACTTTCTTTTTTTATACCCGGTGAATGAGTAGGTTTATTCCCCTGTTTCACCAAACAAATGGATGGTTGTAAGATTAAAAAAGGCTGTATCTCTACCAAGATCACATCATACTGGAGTAGTATATAATCTTTTCACAAAAGGCGATGCTTGTACCGTCGGCTCCGATAAGCTGCTAACAAAGAGGGCTTCCTCCCCCGCAAAAAAAAAAAACAAAAACAAAAAAACAAAAAACAAAGAGGGCTTCCATATATAATGGCTCCTCCGTTGCACTCCAAAAGGTCGGGATGGTGCAAAGGTCGGGATGGTGCAACTTTTCGGTGTAGTAGCCGGTCAGGATAGTGTAATTTTTTAGTGTTATATATTCCATAATGTTACCTGGCGAGCGGTCGTCTGGAAAACCCCTTAACACGATCAAGATCTGACGATTATAATTTATAAACAGCACTACAGTAAACAAAAGTCATGGTTTTGCAAAATGCCAGCCCAAAAACACTTACATATTATCAGAAAAAATTCCTATTATTCAACTTAAAAAATCCTATCCTTACCAAGACAGACCCACGGATCTAAATTTCACCGTGTAGATCCTATAGGATTACTCTTTTTTTATGCGGGAATATAGCATTACTCTACGGATATTGAACCGGGCATAACCCCTTTCCATTACTGTGGCATAATGGAAATACAGCAGTCCAACGAGGGAAGAAAAAGGGAAAGCAAGTTCAAGCATCACCGGGAAACCCACTGTGAGCACTCACCATCGAGATTACCCACCGTGGGGCGAAAACCCGACGACACCAAAATATCAACATCTAGAAACCCAAGCCTACAGCCCCAACAAACACACAGACTGCTCACCACAACTGAGCAACAAACGACCATGCCCACGCAGGGGTAAAGTCTAAGCAAGACAGAACATAACTAGTCCAAAGTGACTCGGCATCACATGTCCTCCGACCGAGAAGAGTATCAGCGAGCCGTTTCTTCACCGCTTGCCGCGCAGATTCTCATCATCATCGACACATTCTCCTTCAGCATCTTTGCCCCGTCTCTCATGGTCGCCGCGTCTTCTTGTTTCAGCAGTCCTGCCCAACAACACATTAGAGCACAAGCAGTAAAAACACATTCGAATGGGTTCTTAAGAGGTTTGAACTCAAAAGTGGCCCTGTTGCGGCTGGTCCAAACTGCCAAACACACAGCGGCTATACCCACCGTGTAAAATTCTTCTCCACCAGGGAAGAAAGTAAAGCACCACACATAAGCTTGCCATATACTGTCAGGGCACAGATCCGTGCCAAACATGCATGCCACTGTTCTCCAAGTCAACCTCGCAACAGGGCAAGTACAGAACAAGTGTTTTGATGTCTCACGACCACCACAGAAGGAACATTTAGGATTTCCTTTCCAACCACGATGCCTCATCACATCTCTGGTCAAAACAGCGTTCTGAAAGAGTTGCCATAAGAAAATTTGAATCTTCAGAGGAATTCTGGCATTCCAGATCCATCTGTAATCACATCCAGCAATATTGTTTTCCAGGAAAGAGTAAACAGATTTAGTGGTGAAAGAAGTTTTTCCTCCCAGACCCCACTTAATCACATCATTGTCCCCCGAAACACAAGCTTCCCTTGCCATGTTACCCATAGTAGTCCATTGTTCACTAAGTTCATTAGTTAATCTTCTTCTAAAGAAAGAAGAGGGATCAGCCGTCAAGCACTTTTTAACAGTGCACTCGGGATAATTGTATATAGAGAATAAACGAGGCAATTGTTCAGACAGAGGAATATTATCCCCAATGGGGTCAATCCATAGCCTGGCAATATTACCCGATTGAATCAACACCCTCCTGCCTGCCATATAGAGCTATTTCACTTTCATAATGGCTTTCCAGCGTGGTGAGTCATTGTTTTTCATCTTGACATCAGCCACAGTGGCCCTGCAAAGATATTTAGCTCTCACAACATCCTACCATAACCCTTGTTTAGTTTCCAATTTCCACCACCATTTAGTCAACCGACTTGAATTCTGTTTATGAAGATCTTTCACACCCAATCCCCCTTTGTTCTTAGATCTACAGTTTCTAGACCACTTGACAAGGCAGTAACGCTTCTTATTTTTAGTCACGTGCCAGGAGAATCTCCTTCTGCACTTGTCAATCCTTTTGAGAATAGTTTTGGATAAAAGGAACATAGACATATAGTAAAATGCAATACTACAGATATTTGCATTAAGTAAAGTCAGGTGACCTCCAGAAGAGGCATTGCCCCCTAATCCAAAACCACATTTCTCAATGTATCTGGCCTCCAGGAAATCCCAATCATCAACTCTTAATGAGGAATAGGTCACCGGTACTCCCAGATACTTCATGGGAAAGTGCCCAATTTGGCAATCAAAAATATCAGCATAGGTTCTAAGAATTTCATCACCCCCCCCCTACACAGGGAATTTCACTTTTTTGAAAATTGATCTTAAGCCCAGACATGAGCTCAAAAATGTACAACAACAATTTCATGTTGACAGCTTTATTTGGATCATGGTCAAATACACAGGACTGTGTCATCTGCATATTGCTGAGTGGACACTCCATTATCAATAAGGTCCGGGGCCAGTCCAGTAATCAAATTATTTTTCTGAGCTTGCAAAACCATTTTGCATAAGAATTCAACCACTATATTAAAGAGGAATGGTGACACAGGATCGCCCTGCCTAACCCCCTTAAAACTCTTGAAGTACGACCCCATGGTATTATTCAACTTAACACTGACTGTACCATCAACCAAGATACTTTTAATCCACTCACACCAAGTGGTACCAAAATCTCTCATCTCAAGACATTCCAGTAAAAAATGCCAATTCATCTTGTCATATGCTTTTTCAAAATCAAGCTTTATAACAATCCCCACTTTCTTTTTGATGTAAGTATGGTGCAAAATTTCATGCAGGGACAACACCCTATCCATGATACTTCTATGTTTAATGAATGCATTCTGATGCCTACTAAACAACTTGTCAGCAGGGGGGATCACCCTGTTATCAAGCACTTTAGTGATCAGCTTATAGTGGCATCTAAGCAAGCATATAGACCTAAACTGCTGGATCTTGTTAGCACCACTAATCTTGGGCAGCAGGGTTATAATGCCATAATTCAGTATGATGACATCAAGTTTCCCCGCATGAAAAGCAACAAACAAACCCATTATATCATCTTTCACAATAGCCCAATAGTGCTGATAAAATTCAGCAGGGATATTGTCCGGGCCCGGAGCCCTGTTATTTTTCATAGAAAACAAAGCTTTCTTCACTTCTTCTTCTGTAAAAGGTTTATTAAGAATTTCATTATCTAATTCATCGAGCCTCTCTTCTTCTCTGCAGACACTAGGGTCTAGATGAAACATGTTCCCCTGAGCCGGACCAAAAAGATTTTTATAAAAATCAGTAGCATGCTCCAGGAGTTTCTCGGCCCCCTCAATCACCGTGCTCCCAACATTTAGAGTGTGGATTATGTTCCTACGCTTATTACCATTAGCAATCTTTTGGTAATAAGCGGTATTATGACCCCCCCCCTAAAAGCCATCTTTCATTGGATTGTTGCAACAGAAACAATTCCTCATTAACAAGTATTTCATATAACTCCACAAGAAGATCAATTTTCCTACAAAAATTTTCTTGGTCAATAGATCCTCCCTCTTCTAGCTTCTCAATAGAAGCAAGTTCATCTCTAATCTCCTGCTTCCTTTTCTTCTCACGGCCGAATTTATTTGACCCCCATCCTTTAAAAAATTTCTTGAATCTTTTGAGCTTGATATTCAAAATATCAATAGGGGCAGTAGCATTCACATACTGTTTCCAGATTTTATCAACAAGAGGAATAAAATCCTCAGATTTCAACCAGGTCAATTCAAACCTAAACTCTCTTTTTTGTGGAGCTCTGACAACATGATTATCAGAGTACACTAAGAGAGCATTATGACCAGACACCTCCCTAACAAGTTTTTTTCATATTAACAAGGGGAAACATATCCTCCCAATCGTTGCTCATTAGAACACGATCCAGTTTTCTCTAAAGTAGGATGAGCCTGATTATTGGACCAAGTATGCGCCCCCACTCATATGTATTTCATTCAAGCACATAGTATTAATGATCAAGTTAAACAGATCATAATGGGCCGAGCGACGCCATCATTTGTTTTTCAATCCACTATGTCTGAGGATATTGAAATCACCTCCGATTAATAATGGTGTTTGAATATGACAACAGAAATATGCAAACTCACTGAGAAACTCATTTTTATCACACTCATGGGCCGCTCCGTAAACAGTACATAGGGTCCAAATTTTCTTCATATTGATATCATACAATGATACCTGAAGAATAAATCTACCTTTCCTCCAGGCAATTACTTCAAACTTATCTTTTCTAACCCCACATAAAATGCACCCAACTTTGCCAATAGAAGGAATCCACTCCCACTCCAACAATTTATGTGGCTCGAGTTTTCTGAAATAGCTCTCCAGAAAATTCTTTTTAAAAGTTTCTTGTAAACATAAGAAATCAAGGGAATGGTCACTAATGATATGGGATAGGCTTGTTTTCATCCCTTTTTTACCTGCCCCCCTACAATTCCAAAAGAGACCTATCATTTAATTTTCTTCCCTTTCCTCCCCCTATGGTGGCCCTGTTATTATGGGCAGGGCTGTCAGGTTGTTTTCTTCCAGTAAGGTTTTGACTTCTAGTAGTGGGTCTAGAGATAGCCACTTGCACCCTAGGGCTTTTTTTCCTAGACCGAACTACAGTAAAGGACTCATCCATATCCTCATCCCTATCACCCCACTCAGTGCACACAGGGGTTTGATCTCTTTCCCATCAGTGATATACATCACTTCCTCTTCTATCCTCACACTCTGTTCCCCCTCATTTTTGTATATCTCTCTCCTGACAATTTCCAGTTCTCTAATGATGTCCACATTGGAGAAGTTATTGTCAGGAATAGCAACCCCCATTTTTGAGGCTCTAATCATAAGCTCAGGATTAGACAATGCATCAAAAGAATTATGGTTTGTGGAGTTACCTTTCAGATTTCTCTTCTTAGAGATAGCCACAGCTTTTTCTTGCATCCTTCCCTCCATATTCTGCATATTCCTCAAGCTGAATCTCTGAACCTCTTCAGATACAAGAGGAGGAGTAGGGATCACCTCCCCCACATCCTTAGAGGAAGAGTCAGGATATTGTACCATGTATTCGGAGTTCCCCATCTCGGAAATATCCTCTCCATCCATTTCCATAACCTGTTCACATTCCACGGTTTCATTTAAATGAACTATGTTTTCATTAGGCATGACAACATCACCAGAGCTCTCAATGTTTTCATTTACCCGAATCTCATTAGCATCATGCTTGGTATCATCAATAGCCAGCATTGCTTGAGAGCCATGCAAATTCTCTTTGTTATAAGCGTCCATAGCCAAAGTATCAATCACCAGAGTATTGTCCTCTGATTCATCAGTTTCTACATTATCTTCCTCCTCTGCATCAGCAGGCATGTCATCCCCATTGTTTACATTCTTACTACTTCCCACATTTTTCCCTTTATTTCTAGATTTAGGGTCAACTTTTGCCCAGGCAACTATTTTCAGGTGAGGAGACTTTCTTGCATCTGATCCCACCTAAACAACATCTCTTTCTCTAACTGGATCTCTCACAAGCACTTTCTCAATCTCATAAAAGAAATCAAAGAAATATGTTCCCAACACTGCCTCAGCAACCCCAGGGAGCTCGTCCACACTACGACAACCCAGCCGGACCCTGACAAATTCGGGCTTATGTAGGGTGGCCATGTCGATTTCAAGTGGGACACCCACCAGGGAAGAAACATATGCAATATTTCTTTCATTCCTCCTTTCCAGAGGTACATTAGCAACTTTAACCCAAGCTTCCTCCATAACTCCCTTTGCCCCAACATTAGCTGACCAGGGAACAATTTTAACAACCACACCACACGACTTAAGAGTCATCCTATTATTATAACATGCTTTTTTCACATCCCTTTGGTTAGGAAATCTCATCACATAAGTATTGGGGCCAATGAGCAGTGCAGTGCCATTTGGTTCCGATACAATTAGAAAAAGCCTCTTCTAACTCCTTAACACTAGCTTCCCCTTCTATGACAGTAATAACCACACTAGTAGATCTTTCCTTAAGCTGCTTAGCAGTGCACGAATCGGGGATGTAAAAGGAACCCTGGCCCTTGGCCTGAAAAGCACACATAGGAGCAACGCACTCCCAGGGCAGGAAAGCAACACACACAGATGCTAAGTGACCCATTTTACTGCATCTTTCACAGAAAGCTTGCGGACAACTAGCATGAGTGTGGCTAGTGACTTTGCAGATAAGACATGGATCATAAGCCGTGGAAGGAAGCACCTGAGCCGGAGGAAACGCCCGAGATGCAGCTTCAGGCATCCGTTTCTTCTTGAACGCGACCGCTGCTTCAGATCCGGAAGGATTAGGATTTTTCTCCAACCACCCCCCCCCCGATCTCGCCCGCTTGGCGCGCTCCGCCGCCTCATCCCAGCGCTCGGTGTCGTCGAAAGGCGACGCTGTCTTCTTGTTGGTGGAGAGGTCGTCGCCGTCCGCCTCCCTGGACCAGGAGAAGCGCCTGCGTCCCCGGCCGCGGTCAAAGCGACCGGCGCCGCGCCAAATTCGGCCAGATCCGAACCCCTCGCGCCTCCCACCACGAAAACTCCGGTCGCCGTACTCCTCCATCGCCTCTGGCTCGCGCAGAGACGAGGACACCACCTCCGCGAACGATCTGTGGTCACCACCAATCTTCCCCTCCCACCACCGAAAAGAGGGCGAAATCTTCGATCTAGGGTTTTGTGGCGCCTCCCAAAGATGGGAAAGGGCAGCTTCTAGGTCAAGAATGGGGCGAGCCGCTCGGGGTGGGACTTTTGTAGTCCTCTCGCAACCAGCCTCCACGCCATGGATCCCCCGATCTCGATCCACGTGGCCACCATCCACGGCGGGCGACTCCACCGCATCCTGGTGCGGACCCAGGATGCCTGGGCCCGAGATGCCCTACCCGCACCAGGCCGACCGGATGCATGCACTCCGTCCCCACCGGGGCGTGGCACGTTCATCTGTACCGACGGATTTCTCACCGGAATCCGATCGCGAACCTTGGCGAAATGGCATGCGAAGGACATGATCTGGCCGATATCCACTTACTCTACGGATATACTCCCAATAAGTTGTCCCGTTCTCATACGCAAAAAAAAAAAAAAAGTTGTCCCGTTCTGCGGAAGACGTCAATGTATGTGTAGCTGTACACTGCACGTAGATACACGGCGCAACTGACCGTGTCGATGTGTTAGTCGGTGACCACGACACTCTCCGATTGATTAATTACCGTGTCAAGATCCGACGGAAATAAACTACTGCGCCGCACAACAGGACCCCGTCCCCATGCCATGATTGGTTATGCCAATATCACCAACAGGTTACATACATACAAGCCCACCGACAAAGGCAACAATCTCGGCCACACCACCTACCCCCTTCCCGTTCCCGCGCTGCCTATTTATAACCGCACTCCGGGCATGTAAGCAGAGCAGTGTCAGTGTCTGCTTGCGCCTCAACGATCACTCGATCGCCTTCTTCCTCCATCTTACGTGCACTGCCGGTATCTAGAATTGTAGATCGAGCACTCAGGACATCAACAACAAAACCCAAGGGAGGAGTAAACTACCTTGCTAGCTAGCCGGCCGGTCATCATGGAGGTGAAGGTGGTGAGCTCCAAGATCGTGAAGCCGCGGTACGCCGAGGGCGCGCCGCGGCCGGACACCACGGAGCACGTCCCGTCCTCAGTGTTCGACAAGATCACGTACCACATCCAGATGGCCATCATCTACGCCTTCCAGGCGCCGGCGCCCTCCACGGAAGACATCGAGCGCGGCCTCGCCCAAGTGCTGGCCGTGTACCGCCTCTTCGCCGGCCAGGTCTGTGCCGGCCCGGATGGCGCGCCGGGGGTGCTGCTCAATGATCACGGCGCGCGGCTCGTGGAGGCGCGGGTAGAAGGGGCCACACTGGTCGAGTTCGCACCGCCCAAGCCGTCGCCCGTCGTGCTGCAGCTCCACCCGGACCTGGAGGGCGACGTGGAGGAGGTGGTGCAGGTGCAGCTCACGCACTTCGCCTGCGGCTCGCTCGCCGTCGGGTTCACGGCCAACCATGCCGTTGCTGACGGACATGCCACCAGCGACTTCCTCGTCGCGTGGGGCCGCGCCGCGCGAGGGCTGGACATCTCCGGCCCGTCGCCGACTCCGCCGCCGCACAACCACCCTGATCTCTTCCGGTCGCGCGACCCGCCAGTCGTCAACTTCGAGCACCGCGGCGTCGAGTACTACCGGCCGTCGCCCAGCAACCCCAAGCAGGGCGAGGGCGGACACCACGGCGCCGACAACGTGGTCATCCACAAGGTGCACTTCACCAAGGACTTCATCGCCGGGCTGCGCGCCAAGGCTTCGGAGGGGCGCGGCAGGCCGTTCAGCCGGTTTGAGACAACGCTCGCGCACCTGTGGCGGACCATGACGCGCGCGCGTGGGCTCAGCCCCGAGGAGACCTCCACCATCCGCATCTCCGTGGACGGGCGGCGGCGCCTTTCAGCCCCACCGGGGTACTTCGGCAACCTGGTCCTGTGGGCGTTCCCGCGCACCACGGTGGGGGACCTGCTGAGCCGGCCGCTGAAGCACGCGGCGCAGACGATCCACGACGCGGTGGCCCGCCTCGACGGTGCATACTTCCAGTCGCTGGTCGACTTCGCCAGCTCGGGCGCCGTGGAGCGTGAGGGGCTGGAGAAGACGGCGGTGCTGAAGGACGTGCTGTGCCCGGACCTGGAGGTGGACAGCTGGCTTACGTTCCCGTTCTACGAGCTGGACTTCGGCGCCGGCAGCCCGAGCTACTTCATGCCGTCCTACTTCCCCACGGAGGGGATGCTGTTTCTGGTGCCGTCCTACCTCAGCGACGGCAGCGTCGACGCCTTCGTCCCCGTCTTCCAGCACAATCTCGACGCCTTCAAGCAGTGCTGCTACTCCATGGACTAAGATGGCTAGCGTGCGGCTACATATGATTATTGGGTGATTAAATCAGCGATTTGAGCTTAATCATATCGCCTGCAACAGCGTGCGTACGTGCATGCATGCATCCAACTATTATCCTCGCTTATCTCCGTGTATCTATCGTATCACGTATATAAGTATGTATTTCAGTTTTGCTGTACATGCATTTGTTGTTTTCCGTAATGCACGGTATATATGTCATGTACTTTTGCTTCGTCCGGTGCTGTGTTTTGGTTGTTGTTTTCTTTTCCATTTGTGATTGATTTGAGATGATTGATCAGCCCCGTCGATCATGGACGGGTTTTCCGTTCTTTTCTGTACTGTGCTACTGTCCTCGTATGTTGCTTCTGTTGTCGCATACTGTAGCCTAGCCTTGGGAATCAAATCTCGTGATAGATGTACAAAATGATCGACTTTTTTGGTTTGCAGTAGGTACGGAACAAGACATCACGGTCCACTTTTCTTGTGTTTCCTTGCATGAGATGGGACAGAGGGTCGTCTGAATTCTTGGAACGAAGATAGCATTTTCTATTTACCCCTTGTCCAATCAATTTAAAAATGCTCTAAACGCTCCTAGGTTTGTTCCCATTGTGAATTCTCTGGCTGTGGCATCTGATATGCGACCCCTGTGATCACGAGCAATGAGTAGGAGAAAGTACGCGCAGCCGAATCACAACAACAACAAAAATCCTGTGGAAATTGATCGTCTTTGGAAGTTCTCAAAAAGTCTCAAAGGAACATTGCCAGTTTTGTAGACATGTAGAATTATAAGTTCAAACTCATAAGTATTCATTTGGAAGACAAAAAAAAACAAGTTATTCATGCATGAGAAGTGATGTTATTTTGCTCATCACTATTATTGTTAATTTTGGTTTTTCAAACCTGCTGAACTAATTTCATTTTGACCTTGAAAATTTTCATGTTTGTTAAACATCTTGTATTTTTTAGTTTTTTCTAGAAACCTTGAAACATAGTTTCTTCTTGTTTTCATCGGTTTCTATATATAATTGATTCTCACTAGATATTTTCTCACTAAGTATCGTGGCTAGTGCGTTTATTCAGAGTCAAGAAATTCAAGACAACTTCATGATGGTTAATCGATTGATCAGATCGTTGCACCATCGCAGATCCAGCGCGCTCTTCTTGAAATTGGATATCGCCAGACAGTTCAATTCAATATCGTGGCAATTCTTGATTCAAATTTTGCGGGAAAGAGGTTTCAGCCCTCGTTGGTGTTCATGGATTGCTTTATGCTTATCTTCGGCCAGCACAAAGGTATTGATTAATGGTCATTTGGGTCCAATAATAGGGCATGCTAGGTGTTGAGGAGGGGGGAGGGGCCTCTCCCCTACGCTTCCTCTTGATTATGGATGTGCTCAACACCATTGTGTCAAAGGCCGAGGAGGCCGAGGTATTTGCGAGCCTTGCTCGCTGGGGAGTGAATCACCGCTTGTCCTTCTCCACGGACGATTCAACACTCTTTAACGAACTAGTAGAAGAGGAATTGCTGGTGCATGGTGAACTTCTGAAGCTGTTTGGCTAGAGTTCAAGACTCAAAGCAAATATGGATAAAATCTCTCTCCCCGATTCGATGTGACGAAGTGAACTTGCACGCATTGGCGGTCGTCTTTCCCTGTCATGTAAAGCCATTCCCTTGCACTTATTTGGTCCACCCCCTCTCTTGCTCCCCTCTGTCCAAAACGGAACTACAACCGCTCAATGACAAATCTGTGGGAAGGCTTGGCACCTGGCAAACTCCTTTGTTGTATATCGGCAACATGGTTGTTATTATCAAGGTCGTGCTATATATCTACTATTGTGATTTATCACATGCTTTCCCTGGACCCGACCCCATGGGTGTTCAACTGTCTTCAAAAAATATTTAAAGGTTTCCTTTTGGGTGGCTCAGATGAGGCAAAAGGGAGCACTGTTGAGTGGCGCAGAAGTACGGAGGTTTGGGTATCCATTTGCAACTTCTCAATCACGCCTTGCGTATCAGACGATGTTGGATGAAAAAATAGAGGAGTCCAAGGCTTGGGTTGGGTTCCCAATGATCATTTCTCATGCAGCGCGTGATCTATTCTTGGCATCCGTCGTGTGTGTGATTGGGGTTGGCAGGCGAGTTAAATTTGGGCATGAGGTCGAAAACCAAAGGCTCCTTTCCCTTATTCAATCCCTGGATGTAAAAGCAGAAACCACGGTGCTGCCGGCCGCGGAGCTTCATGCCAAGCTTGATGCGGAATTGAGGCTGAAAGAACTTCTTAGGGAAGAAGAGTTGAAGTGGGCGTTGCGGGCCAAGGTCCGACGAGTAGTCCAGGGGGACGCGAACACTCAATTCTTTCACATGATCGCTAATGGTAAGCATCGAAAGAAGAGGATCTTTCGGCTTGAGCAAGATGAGGGTACAATTGTAGGACAGGAAAACCTAAAATTGTACATTACCGAGTACTATAAGCAGCTGTTTGGCCCTCCAGAAGAGAACTGTGTGTAGCTGGATGAGTCCAGGGTTGAGGATGTTCCTCAACTCACAGCGGTGGAGAATGATATCCTTGCGGCCCCTTTCTCCGAGAAACAAGTGCTGGAGGCCATTTCGCAAATGAAAAATAACAAGGCACAGGGCCCCGATGGATTTCCAGTGGAGTTTTATAAGAAATGTTGGCATATCATTAAAGGGGATTTGTTGCCTTTGTTCAATAATCTGTTTGCTGGACAGCTTCATCTTTTTCAGCTCAATTTTGGAACGATCACCCTTCTTCCTAAGAAAACAGAGGCTCTGAGAATTGAGCAATTCAGGCCAATATGTCTTCTTAATGTTAGTTTCAAAATTTTCACCAAGGTCGGGACCAATAGGCTCACACATATCGCGCATGTTGTTGTGCAGCCTACCCAAATTTCTTTCATGCCGGATAGGAATATCCTTGAGGGGGTACTGGTCCTTCATGAAACGCTCCATGAAATCCACACGAAAAAGCTGGATGGGGTTGTTTTCAAAGTGGATTTCGAAAAAGCGTACGACAAAGTCAAATGGCCATTCCTTCAACAGGCCTTGCATATGAAGGGTTTTGATGAGGCTTGGCGATGCCAGGTAGAATCCTTTACGCAAAAAGGGAGTGTTGGAATTAAAGTAAATGATGATATAGGGCATTATTTCCAGACACACAAAGGCCTGAGGCAAGGAGATCCAATGTCCCTTATTTTGTTCAACATTGTGGTTGACATGTCGGCAATTCTTATAGGTAGGGAAAAGGAGGCCGGTCAGGTGGGTGGCTTGGTGCCCAACCTAGTTGATGGGGGTGTGTCCATTCTACAGTACGCTGATGATACAATTATCTTTATGGAGCATGACCTGGCAAAAGTGAGAAATATGAAGCTGGTGTTATGCTTATTTGAACAATTGGCCAGGTTAAAGATTAACTTTCATAAAAGCGAGTTGTTTTGCTTTGGTAGAGCCAAGGAGGAACAAGAGTCTTATAGGCAATTCTTTGGATGTGAATTAGGGGCTTTACCTTTTACTTACCTAGGTATACCCATTCACCATCGTAAGCTAACGAACAGAGAGTGGAAATGCATCGAAGATCGGTTTGAAAAGAAACTTAGTTGCTGGAAGGGCAAACTTATGTCATATGGAGGCCGGTTAATTCTTATTAATTCGGTGCTCACGAGTATGCCGATATGCATACTATCTTTCTTTGAGGTTCCAGTGGGGGTTAGGAAAAGACTGGACTTCTACCGATCAAGATTTTTTTGGCAGAGTGATGAACTCAAGAGAAAGTATAGACTCGCCAAGTGGGATGTTATTTGTCAACCAAAGGACCAAGGGGGTTTGGGTATCGAGAATCTTGAGGTCAAGAACAGATGCTTGCTTAGTAAGTGGCTGTATAAGCTTTCAGTTCAGACTGACGCAACTTGGGCGCAGATTCTCCGCAACAAGTATCTGCATTCCAAAACTTTGTCACATGTGACAGTGAGACCAACTGATTCGCCGTTTTGGAAGGGGCTTATGAGAGTTAAGGCAGTCTTCTTTAATAGAACAAAGTTTATTGTCGGTGATGGCAATGATACACGGTTCTGGGAGGATACTTGGCTGGGTGATACACCATTGGCACTACAATACCCAACCCTGTATCGTATTGTCCAGCGACGTGATGCGCTAGTTGCAACGATTATGCAGTCCATTCCCCTTAATATTTAGTTTCGGAGGGTGCTTGTTGGTGATAGATGGGAAGCTTGGCTTCATCTGGTGCGTAGACTGATGAAAGTCCAGCTAGCTCATCAGCCCAATCAGTTGTGTTGAAAACTTACTAGGTCTGGACAATTTACCGTTAAGTCGATGTACATCGATGTTATTAACTCGACTGTCATTCCTAGTTCCAAACATGTTTGGAAAGTAAAAGTTCCTTTGAAATTTAAAGTGTTCATGTGGTTTGTCCATAAATAGGTTATTTTAACAAAGGACAACTTGGTTAAGCGCAATTGGACAGGATCTACTACGTGTAGTTTTTGTGATCAGGATGAGACCATTAAGCATCTCTTCTTTGAGTGTCCGTTGGCGAGAATTCTATGGCGCACCGTGCAAATTGCCTTTAACATTACTCCTCCGAGTTCAGTCAGGTCGTTATTTGGAACGTGGCTGGATGGGATAGAGTCCGATACAGCTAGACATCTTCATGTAGGAGTTTGTGCATTGTTATGGACAATTTGGAACTGCAGAAATGATTTGGCTTTTAACAGAATAACTACTATTTTGCAGGTTGTATTCCGTGCTACGGCGCTGATCGTATGTGGTCCTTACTCACTCCGACGGAGGCCAGGGAGCGTTTGATTACTGGATCTGTCCGGTGGGAGATGGTAGCGCGGGATATCTTCAACCGGTTTGGATGGCGGTCATGTAATAGGATAGGCAATTAGTTTTTCTATCTTTATTTTGCCAGCCGGTTGTGGCTTTATGGCCTTTTCTTGTTTTGGCGTCGAGGCTCTATGTGAGCTCGCCTTTATTTTATTTCAAGACTCTATGATATTGTTGAACCTATTTTATTTATTTAAGTGGCCGTATGCATCGTTCTGATGCAGAGGCCGGGGAGTCCCCCTTTTCGAAAAAAATGACATAGGCTTCAGGTGAGAAGTGCTAAACATATATTTCTACTCACTAGGGCGCGTGGTGCAAAATCCAGAACAGTGGAGGAAGCCCTTGCCCCGAACTATTGGTCTTTGAACCTGAGGGGACTCCTTCAATTTAGGCGCTGGACGAATTCCTCGAACTTTGGTAGGCAGTGCAGGAAGCTCCTCCCCTCTAGTGGTTTTGATTCCTTTAGGTGGCACCTTACTGCTAATGGGGAGTATTTTTCTGATTCGACTTACAAGACTTTATTTTTTGGCTGAATTTCAGTGGAAGAACGTGGCACGCCTTAAGGAGAAGTTGTTCATGTGGCTTGCACTTCGCAACCACTGTAGGACGGCTAACCATATGGAAATGAGAGGCTTGCCAAGGCAGGTAGCCTATCCCATATGCAAGCAAGAACGGGAGAATATCAAATATTTACTCATGGAGTGCTCCAATGATTGAAAGGTTTGGCATAGGTTGTTGTCCATGTATGGGTTTCAGTCTGTTACTCCTATGGGGCATGATCCGGTTAGGGTTTAGTGGCACTCAACTGTAAGTCGGTTCTCGAGAAGGAACCAACGGTGGATGGCAGCGATTCTGATTGTGGACATGCACAAAATATTTCTTGAGAGGAACGCCCGAGTGTTTGACAATAGGAGCGACATGGTGAGTCAGGTAGCTTATGGAGCGGTAGAGGAGTTCCGGTTGTAGTATTTGCTCAAGAAGGACCAGCGACTTATTGCGGCGATGGCGACGAGTGGATTTTTCTTTTTTTGGTTCTTGTAGCAGATGTTGTGTTAAGTTCTAAAACTCTTGTATGTAAACTGCTTTTCCAAAGTCTTAATAATAATGAGTAACAACCTAGATTGTCAGATCTGAAAAAAAATCTCATTAAATAGTATATATGGGAGATTAATCATCTATTAGGTTCGTGTATACACCAAATGATATCAAGCACATCAAGTCTTGTGTACGCACAAGTAGTAGAATCCACGTTATTTTTATGTTAATTGGTGTCATTAGTATAATTCATGTTGTTTTAATAAAGTATATGGCATGCATGGACACATTGTCAACTTATAACTAAACCCACTTTTATCTTTGAGACACATATGACCACTCAAAAAAGACAATGATGGTACATGATCATTGCCAACAATTCTATTTATACTCTATAAGTTTCCACAAGGACACCTAATCGCATAGTATACACGGGTATTAAGATATTTGTTACAGTGTATGTTGTGAACAGATCCGTTCCAAGATATTTAAGGGAAGTAACACACACACAATGAATATATAAGTCGGAATGGATATGGAAATGTCAAAATAGGTTGGTGAAGGAAATTTGCTCTAGAGGTAATAATAAAGTTGTTACTTTATATTTCCTTATTTCATGATAAATGTTTATTATTCATGCTAGAATTGTATTAACCGGAAACTTGATACATGTGTGGATACATAGACAAAACATCATGTCCCTAGTAAGCCTCTACTGGACTAGCTCGTTAGTCAAAGATGGTTAAGTTTCCTAACCATAGACATGTGTTATCATTTGATGAACGAGATCAAATCATTAGGAGAATGATGTGATGGACAAGACCCATTATTTAGCTTAGCATTATGATCGTTCAGTTTTCTTTCTATTGCTTTCTTCATGTCAAATACATATTCCTCCGACTATGAGATTATGCAACTCCCGGACACCGGAGGAATACCTTGTGTGCTATCAAACGTCACAACATAACTGGGTGATTATAAAGATGCTCTATAGGTATCTCCAAAGGTATTTGTTGGGTTGGTATAGATCGAGATTAGGATTTGTCACTCCGAGTATCAGAGAGGTATCTCTGGGCCCTCTCGGTAATTCACATCATAAGAAGCCTTGCAAGCAAAGTGATGTTGGAGATATGCCCTAGAGGCAATCATGTAATGATGATATTTCCATATGTATTCATGAGTCCTTTGTATTGTCCTTGAACATCATCAATGATATGTATCAATAAGTATGTGACTTGTTTGTGGAACTATATATTGTATGATGATTGTTCTAATGGTCCCTAGTTGATAAGGTTATGCGGACACATATCTTCGACTAGTATACGACTCGGTTGATGACTATGTTTCACAAGTCATGTGCATGGAGATGCTAAACCGATAGTATGGACTCGGGGATGGAGATCACCGAGTCGGACAGACCCACTTTGAGACGCGGAGAGATATAGTCATATGTTAGTCTCAAGAATAATGTTTATGACATGTCCTAGACCTGAGGTCCTCGCATGTTCTCGGGATGAGGATTGACTCACTTAGGGTCTATCAAACGCTACTCCGTAACTGGGTAGTTATAAAGGTAGCTTTCAGGTGAGTTGTGAGACATGCCGCGAGACATGGTTGACCAAGATGGGATTTGCCACTCCTATATGGAGAGATATTCTCTGGGCCCTCTCGAGTGATCAGATTCGGAAAGCATGGCCATGCGACTTGGGTTAAGTGTTAACCCAGTTTGAGAATCTATATCACAGTTTCGAGAAGAGAGGTCGAGCTACCACAAGGGTGACAAGTACTCGCCTTGGGCTCGACAATAAATATCATGAGGCAAAAGGAATGTTGCATATGACACATTGTCAAGGTTCGTCAAAATGACTTTATGCACATATGGGAGTTGGCACATTCTGCTAGGAGCCGCTACCAACTATCGACTCTGGTCGTGTCTATGTGTACGTGAACCTATAGGGTCGCACACTTAAGGGGATGCAACCCATTCGGATTAGATCCGAGTGGGAAATGGATGTGGACTCCAAGTGGGCTCAAGTGTTGAGCCCACCTCAGAGGTCTATATAAAGGGGAGTGGGCGCACCGCTTAGGGTTGATCCTTTTCCAACCTCAAGAGCCGCCGTCACTCCCCACGCCCATGCCGCGCGACCGGACCTAGCAGTCCGCCGCTCGACGCCGCTCCCCGTACTTGTGGATACCTTGGAGGCATCGCATCTGCGGTGCTTGGACGAACCGTTCGAGGGAACCGCGAGGAGCCGTTCGTGGGAGATCACCGTTCGCGGATCCTCGCTGTTCATGGGAGATCAGCATCAAGAGGGGAGACGGGCTGTGAGATCGACTACACGCATCACCAACTCTACTTCCGCTGCGGTGACTGCGCGTCTAGTGGTAAACCTGATCTCGTAATCTATTTCCAGCAGCATGATCTTGGGTGCGCGGTAGAAATTTTTATTTGGCGCTAGTGTAGCGTGCCGTGTGTTCCAACAAGTGACTAATGAGTTAGTTGCAGTATGATGCATTACGGAACGAGTAAAGAGACTTGCCAGTAACGAGATTGAACTAGGTATGAAGATACCGATGACCGAATCTCGGGCAAGTAACATACCGATGACAAAGGGAATAACGTATGTTGTCATTACGGTTCGACCGATGAAGATCTTCATAGAATATGTGGGAGCCAATATGAGCATCCAGGTTCCGCTATTGGTTATTGATGTCTACTACGCAACTTTATTCTTGTAGACTCGTGTTGGGCCTCCAAGCGCAGAGTTTTGTAGGACAACAACAATTTTCCTTCAAGTGGATGACCTAAGGTTTATCAATCCATGGGAAGCGTAGGATGACGATAGTCTCTCTCAAGCAACCCTACCATCAAATACACGAAATCTCTTGTGTCCCCAACACACCCGATACAATGGAAAAATGTATAGGTGCACTAGTTCGGCGAAGAGATGGTGATAAAAGTGTACTATGGATAGTAGATATGAGTTTTTGTAGTGCGAACAATAAAAAAACAGCAAGGTAGTAAGTAGTAAAATGGAGCAAAAATGGTATTGCAATGATGGAAAACGAGGCCTACGGTGCATACTGTCACTAGTGCAATCTCTCGACGATGCTAACATAGTTGGATCATATGATTATCCCTCAAAGTGCAATAAAGAATCACTCTCGAGTTCCTATTAGTGGAGAACAAAAGATAGAAATTGTTTGTAGGGTATGAAACCACCTTAAAGCTATTCTTTTCGATCAATCTATCCTAGGTTCGTACTAAAATAACACAAAGTTATTCTTTCTGATCAATCTAACCAAGAGTTCGTACTAAAATAACACCATATGACACACATCAACCAACTCTAATGTCACCTAGATACTCCAATGTCACACCAAGTATCCGTGAGTTAATTCTACGATATGCATCAAACAACTTCATGATCATAATATTCAATCCACACAATGAACTACAAGGAAACCCCAAAGTTTCTCTCGGAGAAAAGATAATAAAAACGTGCATCAACCCCTATGCATAGATTACCCCAATGTCACCACGGGAATCCGTAAGTTGAGTGACATAACATACATCAAGTGAATCAATATGATACGCCATTGTCACCTCAAGTATTCATACCGCATGACATACATCATGTGTTCTCAAATGTGAACATTCAATCCGACATGACAAAACTTCAAAGGGTAAAGATTCAATTCATCACAACAAGAGTTGAGAGGGGAGAAACATCATATGATCCATCTATGTTAACAAAGCCCATGATATATCAAGATCGTGAAATCTCGAGATCGCGCGCGAGAGAGATTAAACACATAGCTACTGGTACAAACCCTCAGCCCCGAGGGTGGACTACTCCCTCCTCATCGTGGTGGCCTCCAGGATGATGAAGATGGCCACCGGTGATGATCTCCCCCTCCGGCAGGGTGTCGGAATGGGTTCCCGCTTGGTTTTCGGTGACTACAAAGGCTTGTGGCGGCGGAACTTCCGATCTAGGTTCTCCGTGAGGGTTTTCGTAATACTTGAGAATTTATAGGGCAAAGAGGGGGTGCGGGAGGCGATCGAGGTGGGCACAACCCACTGGGCGCGCCTGGGGCCAAGGCGCACCCTGGTGGGTTGTGCCCCCCTCGTGGCACCCCCAAGGTGTCGCTCTGGCCCAATGGATTTCCTTTGGTCCATAAAAAATCCACAAAAAGTTTCGTGGTGTTTGGACTCCGTTTGATATAGATTTCCCGCGATGTAAAAAACAAGCGAAAAACAGCAACTGGGATTGGGCACTGGGTCAATAGGTTAGTCCCAAAAAATGATATGAAGTTGCTATAAAATGATTGTAAAACATCCAAGAATGATAATGTAACAACAT
This sequence comes from Triticum dicoccoides, assembly GCF_002162155.2. NCBI lineage: Eukaryota > Viridiplantae > Streptophyta > Magnoliopsida > Poales > Poaceae > Triticum > Triticum dicoccoides. The sequence goes on from NC_041389.1 coordinate 533,869,033, forward strand.
GAATACTTCATAAATTATAGGTACATTGGAGACGTATCAGTTATTGACCGAAGAGGTGTCTCGATCATGTCTACATAGTTCTCGAACCCATAGGGTCCGCACACTTAACGTTCAATGATGATTTGTATTATATGATTTATGTGATTTGGTGAGCGAATGTTGTTCGGAGTCCCAGATGAGATCACGGACATGACGAGGAGTCTCGAAATGGTTGAGAGGTAAATATTCATATATCGGACGATAGTATTCAGACACCAGAAGTGTTCTGGGGGTACCGGGTACATATCAGGTCACCGGTAGGGTTTCCGGGCAACCCCCGACAAACTACATGGGCCTAATGGGCTAAGAGGGGAATAGACCAGCCCCTAAGGGGCTGGTGTGCCCCATGTAGGCCGAATTGGGGGGGGGGGATGAAAGGGTGGAAGAGAGAAGGAAGGAGATGGATTCGGCCTCCCCCTTCCTTCCCTCCCCTCCTCCTTCCTTCCCCCTCCAACACTTATGGAAGGGGGGAGGCCGACTTGTGGGAGGCGCCCAAGTAGGATTACTTCTACTTGGGGCGCCCCTTGCTGCCCCTCTCCCTCTCCCACCTATATATATGAAGGGGGCACTGCTAGAACACACAATATTGATTCCTAGTCGTGTGCGGCGCCCATCTCCACAATTTACGCCTCTGGTCATATTCACGAGGCGAAGCCCTGCACGGATCACTTCACGATCATCGCCACCACGCCGTCGTGCTAACGCAACTGTCCCTCCATACTCTGTTGGATCAAGAGTTCGAGGGACGTCATTGAGCTTAACGTGTGTAGAACTCGGAGATGACGTACGTTCGGTGCTTGATCGGTCGGAACAAGAAGTTCGACTACATCAACCGCGTTTACAAACGCTTCCACTTTCCCTACAGTGGAATCCGAGCCAGGTCTATGTGTAGATGATATGCACGAGTAGAACACAAAGAGTTGTGGGCGGTGATCATCATACTACTTACCACCAATGTCTTATTTTGATTTGGCGGTATTGTTGGATGAAGCAGCCCGGACCAACCTTACATGACCACGTTCACGAGACTGGTTCCATCGATAGACATGCAACTAGTTTTGCATAAAGGTGGCTGGTGGGTGTCTGTTTCTCCAACTTCAGTTGAATCAAATTTGACTGCGGACGGTACTTGTTGAAGGTTAAAACAGCAAACTTGATAAATCACCATTGTGGTTTTGTGCCGTAGGTAAGAACGGTTCTTGCTAGAAGCCGATAGCAGCCACGTAAAACTTGCAACAACAAAGTAGAGGACGTCTAACTTGTTTTTGCAGGGCATGTTGTGATGTGATATGGTCAAGACATGATGTGATATACGTTGTTGTATGAGATGATCATGTTTTGTAAAAGTTATCGGCAACTGGCAGGAGCCTTGTGGTTGTCGCTTTATTGTATGAAATGTAAACGCCATGTAATTGATTTACTTTATCACTAAGCGGTAGCGATAGTTGTAGAAGAAATAGTTGGTGCGACGACCACGACACTACGATAGAGATCAAGGTGTCGAGCCGGTGACGATGGAAATAATGACGTTACTTTGGAGATGGAGATCTAAAGCACAAGATGATGATGGCCATATCATGTCACGTATTTTAATTTCATGTGATGTTTATCGTTATGCATCTTATTTTGCTTAGTACGGCGGTAGCATTATAAGATGACCCCTTAACTAAATTCAAAGTATAAGTGTTGCCCCCGAGTATGCACCGTTGCGAAAGTTCTTCGTGCTGAGACACCACGTGATGATCGGGTGTGATAGGCTCTACGTTCACATACAACGGGTGCAAGCCAGTTTTGCGCATGCGGAATACTCGGGTTAAACTTGACGAGCCTAGCATGTACAGACATGGCCTCGGAACACTAGAGAATGAAAGGTCGAACATGAATCATATAGTAGATATGATCAACATAGAGATGTTCACCATCGATGACTACTCCATCTCATGTGATGATCGAACATGGTTTAGTTGATTTGGATCACATATCATTTAGATGACTTGAGGGATGTCTATCTAAGTAGGAGTTCTTAAGTAATTTGGTTAATTGAACTTAATTTATCATGAACTTAGTCCAGATAGTATTTGCAAATTATGTTGTAGATCAATAGCTCGCGTTGTAGCTCCCCTATGTTTTTTGATATGTTTCTAGAGAATACTAAGTTGAAAGATGATAGTAGCAATGATGCAGACTGGGTCTGTGATCTGAGGATTATCCTCTCGTTGCCGCACAGAAGAATTATGTCCTTAATGCACCACTAGGTGACAGACCTTTTGCAGGAGCAGATGTAGATGTTATGAACATTTGGCCAGCTCGATATGATGACTACTTGATAATTTAGTGCACCATGATTTACAGCTTAGAACCGGGACTTCAAAAACGTTTTGAACGCCGCAGAGCATATGAGATGTTCCAAGAACTGAAATTGCTATTTCAGACTCATGCCCATGTCGAGAGGCATGAGACCTCTCACAAGTACTTTGCCTACAGGATGGAGGAGAATAGCTCAGCTAGTGAGCATATGCTCAGAATGTCTTGGTACTACACTCGCTTGAATCAAGTGGGAGTTAATCTTCCAGATAACATAGTGATTGGCAAAGTTCTCTAGTCACTATTGCCAAGCTATTAGAACTTCATGATGAACTATAATATGCAAGGGATGAAGAAAATGATTCCCGAGCTTTTCGCGATGCTGAAATCGGCAAAGGTAGAAATCAAGAAAGAGCATCAAGTGTTGATGGTTAACAAGACAACTAGTTTCAAGAAAAAGGGCAAAGGAAAGAAAGGGAACTTCAGGAAGAATGGCAAGTAAGTTATCACTCCCGTGAAGAAGCCCAACTAGACCTAAGCCTGAAACTGAGTGCTTCTGCTGCAAAGGAAATGGTCACTAGAAGCGGAACTGCCCCAAATACTTGGCGTATAAGAAGGATGGCTAAGTGATAAAGGTATATTTGATATAAATGTTATTGATGTGTACCTTACTAGTGTTCGTAGTAACCCCTGGGTATTTGATACGGGTCCAGTTGCTATGATTAGTAACTCGAAATAGGAGTTGCAGAATGAACAGAGACTAGTTGAGGGTCAAGTGAAGATGTGTGTTGGAAGTGATTCCAAGATTGAAATAATCATCACCGCACACTCCCTATACTTTCGGGATTAGTGTTGAACCTAAATAAATGTTATTTGGTGTTTGCGTTGAGCATGAATATGACTAGATCATGTTTATTTCAATATGGTTATTCATTTAAGTTAGAGAATAATTGTTATTCTGTTTACATAAATAAAACCTTATATGGTCATACACCCAATGTCAATGATTTATTGAATCTTGATCGTAGTAATACACATATACACAATATTGAGGCCAAAAGGTGCAAAGTTGATAACGATAATGCAACATATTTGTGGCACTACCGTTTGGGCCATATTGGTGTAAAACGCATGAAGAAACTCCATGCTGATGGGCTTTTGGAATCACTTGATTATGAATCATTTGATACTTGTGAAACATGCCTCATGGGCAAGATGACTGAAACTCCGTTGTCCAGAATAATGGAGCGAGCCAATGACTTATTGGCAATAATACATACTGATGTATGTGGTCCGATGACTGTTGAAGCTCGTGGAGGGTATCATTATTTTCTGACCTTCACAGATGATTTGAGCAGATATTAGTATATCTACTTAATGAAACACAAGTCGAAAACATTTGAAAAGTTCAATGAATTTCAAAGAGAAACGGAGAATCATCATAACAAGAAAATAAATTTTCTATGACCTGATCACGGGGGCGAATATTTGAGTTACGAGTTTGGCATTCATTTAAAAATTGTGGAAAAGTTTCACAACTCAGGCCACTTGGAACACCACAGTGCAATGGTGTGTCCGAATGTTGTAACCGTACTTTATTAGATATGGTGCAATCTATGATGTCTCTTACAGATTAACCACTAATGTTTTGGGGTTATGCATTAGAGACAGCTGCATTCATGTTAAATAGGGCACCATCTAAATCCGTAAGACGACACCGTATGGACTTTGGTTTGGCAATAAACCTAAGCTATCGTTTCTTAAAGTTTATGGTTGCGACACTTATGTTAAAAGGCTTCAGCCTGATAAGCTCGAACCCAAATTGGAGAAGTGTGTCTTCATAGGATACCCTAGGGAAATAATTGGGTACACCTTCCACCATAGATTCGAAGGCAAGATCTTTGTTGCCAAGAATGGAACATTTCTAGAGAAGGATTTTCTCTTGAAAAGAAGTGAGTGGGAGGAAAGTAGAACTTGATGAGGTAATTGTACCTTCTCTCAATTTGGAAAGTAGCACCATCAGAGAAATCCGCTCCCGTGATGCCAACACCAACTAGAGAGGAAGGTAAATGATGATGATCATGAAACTTCAGATCAAGCTACTAGTGGACCTCATAGGTCAAACGGAGCATGTTCCGCACTAGAGTGGTACGGTAATCCTGTCCTGGAAGTCATGTTACTAGACCATGGCGAACCTACGAACTATGAAGAATCTTTGATGAGCCCAGATTCCGATAAATGGCTTGAGGCCATAAAATCTGAGATAGGATCCATATATGAGAACAAAGTGTGGACTTTGGTGGACTGATCGATGATCGACAAGCCATTGAGAATAAATGGATCTTCAAGAAGAAGATTGACGCTCATAGTAATGTCACTATCTACAAAGCTCGACTTGTCGCAAAAGGTTTTAGACAAAGTTCAAGGAGTTGACTATGATGAGACTTTTTTCTCACCCGTAGCGATGCTTAAGTCTGTCCGAATCATGTTAGCAATTGCCACATTTTATGATTATAAAATCTGGCAAATGGATGTAAAAAACTGCATTCCTTAATGGATATTAAAGAGGAGTTCTATACGATGCAACCAGAAGTTTTTGTCAATCCTAAAGGCGCTAACAAAGTGTGTGAGCTCCAGCTATCCATCTATGGACTGGTGCAAGCATCTCGGAGTTGGAATATACAATTTGATAAGGTGATCAAAGCAAATGGTTTTATACAGACTTATGGTGAAGCCTGTATTTACAAGAAAGTGAGTGGGAGCTCTGTAGCATTTCTGATATAATATTTGGATGACATATTGTTGATTGGAAATGATATAGAATTTATGGATAGCATAAAAGGATATTTGAATAAGATTTTTTCAATGAAAGACCTCGGTGAAGCTACTTACATATTGCATCAAGATCTATAGGGATATATCAAGACGCTTAATAGGGCTTTCACAAAGCACATACCTTGATAAAGTTTTGAAGAAGTTCAAAATGTATTATCCAAAGAAAGGGTTCTAGCCAGTGTTACAAGGTGTAAAGTTGAGTAAGACTCAAAACCCAACCACGGCAGAAGATAGAGAGAGAATGAAAGTCATTCCCTATGCCTTAGCCATAGGTTCTATAAAGTATGTCATGTTGTGTACCAAACCTGTTGTGTACCTTTCCAATGAGTTTGGCAAGGGGGTACAATAGTGATCCAGGAGTAGATCACTAGACATCGGTCAAAATTACCCTTAGAGGACAAAGGAAATGTTTCTCGGTTAAGAAGGTGATAAAGAGTACGTCTTAAAGAGTTACATCGATGCAAGCTTTGACACTGATCTAGATGACTCTAAGTCTAAATCTAGATACGTATTGTATGTGGGAGCAATTAGCTAGAGTAGCTCCATGCAGAGCATTGCAGACATAGAATTTTTCAAAATACATATGGATCTGAATGTGGCAGACCCGTTTTCTAAACCTATCTCACAAGCAAAACATGATCACACCTTAGTACTCTCTGGGTGTTAATCACATAGCGATGTGTACTAGATTATTGACTCTAGTAAACCCTTTGGGTGTTGGTCACATGGAGATGTGAACTATGGGTGTTAATCACATAAAGATGTGATCTGGTGTTAAATCACGTGGCGATGTGAATTAGATTATTTACTCTAGTGCAAGTGGGAGACTGAAGGAAATATGCCCTAGAGGCAATAATAAAGTTGTTATTTTATATTGTCTTATTTCATGATAAATGTTTATTATTCATGCTAGAATTGTATTAACCGGAAACTTGATACATGTGTGGATACATAGACAAAACATGTGTCCCTAGTAAGCCTATATTAGACTAGCTCATTAATCAAAGATGGTTAAGTTACCTAACCATAGACATTTGTTGTCATTTGATGAACGGGATCACATAATTAGGAGAATGATGTGATGGAGAATACCCATTTGTTAGCTTAGCATATGATCATTCAGTTTTATTGCTATTGCTTTCTTCATGTCAAATATATATTCCTCCAACTATGAGATTATGCAACTCCCGGATACCAAAGGAATACCTTGTGTGCTATCAAACGTCACTGGGTGATTATAAAGATGCTCTACAGGTATCTACGAAGGTATTTGTTGGGTTGGCATAGATCAAGATTAGGATTTGTCACTCCGAGTATCGGAGAGGTATCTCTGGGCCCTCTCGGTAATGGACATCATAAGAAGCCTTGCAAGCAACGTGACTAACGAGTTAGTTGCATTATGATGCATTACGGAACGAGTAAAGAGACTTTCCAGCAATGAGATTGAACTAGGTATGAAGATACTGACGATCGAATCTCGGGCAAGTAACATACCGATGACAAAGGGATAACGTATGTTGTCATTATGGTTCGGCCGATAAAGATCTTCGTAGAATATGTGGGAGCCAATATGAGCATCTAGGTTCCGCTATTGGTTATTAACCGGAGAGGTGTCTCGGTCATGTCTACATAGTTCTCAAACCCTTAGGGTCCGCACACTTAGCATTCAACATTAATTTGTATTATATGAGTTCTGTGATTTGGTGACTAAATGTTGTTTGGAGTCCCGGATGATATCACGGACATGAT
>NC_041389.1:533876318-533921060 GCF_002162155.2 Triticum dicoccoides
GAAGGGGTTCTGGGCAACCCCCGACATACTACATGGGCCTAATGGGCCAGGAGGGGAACAGACCAGCCTCGAAGGGGCTAGAGCGCCCCCATGTCGGCTGAATTGGGGGGGGGGGGGGAGGTGGAAGAGAGAAGGAAGGGGAGGGATTCGGCCTCCCCCTTCCTTCCCTCCTCCTCCTCCTTCCCCTCCCACACTTATGGAACAGGGGAGGCCGACTTGTGGGAGGCGCCTGATAACCCACAAGTGAGGGGATCTATCGTAGTCCTTTTGATAAGTAAGAGTGTCGAACCCAACGAGGATCAGAAGGAAATGATAAGTGGTTTTCAGTAAGGTTTTCTCTTCAAGCACTGAAATTGTAAGTAATAGATAATTTTGTGATAAGATAAATTGTAACGAGTAACCGACGATAAAAGTAAATAAGGTGCAGCAAGGTGGCCCAATCCTTTTTGTAGCAAAGGATAAGCCTGGACAATTTCTTATAATGAGAAAAGCGCTCCCGAGGACACATGTGAATTATCGTCAAGCTAGTTTCATCACATTCATATGATTCGCGTTCGGTATTTGATATGTGGGTGGACTGGTGCTTGGGTACTGCCCTTACTTGGAAAAGCATCCCACTTATGATTAACCCCTATTGCAAGCATCCTCAACTACAACAAAAGTATTAAGGTAAACCTAACCATAGTATTAGACATATGGATCCAAATCAGACCCTAACGAAGCAACGCATAAACTAGGGTTTAAGCTTCTGTCACTCTAGCAACCCATCATCTACTTATTACTTCCCAATGCCTTCCTCTAGGCCCAATAATGGTGAAGTGTCATGTAGTCGACGTTGACATAACACCACTAGAGGAAAGACAACATACATATCATCAAAATATCGAACGAATACCAAATTCACATGACTACTAATAGCAAGACTTCACCCATGTCCTCAGGAACAAACGTAACTACTCACAAAGCATATTCATGTTCATAATCAGAGGAGTAATAATATGCATTAAGGTTCTAAATACATGATCTTCCACCAAGTAAACCAATAAGTATCAACTACAAGGAGTAATCAACACTACTAGCAACCCACAGGTACCAATTTGTGGTTTTGGATACAAGATTGGATAGAAAAGATGAACTAGGGTTTGAAGGAGATGGTGCTGATGAAGATGTTGATGGAGATTGACCCCCTCCCTATGAGAGGATCGTTGGTGATGACGATGGTGATGATTTCCCCCTCCCGGAGGGAAGTGTCCCCGGCAGAACAGCTTTGCCGGAGCTCTAGATTGGTTCCGCCAAGGTTCCGCCTCGTGGCGGCGGAGTTTCATCCCGTAAGCTTGCCCATGATTTTTTTTCCAGGGTAAAAGCCTTCATATAGCAGAAGATGGACATCGGGGGGCCACCAGGGGGCCCAAGAGACAGGTGGGCACACCCAGTAGGGGTGGGCGCGCCCCCACCCTCCTGGCCAGGGTGTGGCCCCCCTGAGGTGTTTCTTTCGCTCAATAATTCTTATTAAATCCAAAAATAAGTTTCATGGAGTTTCAGGTCTTTTGGAGCAGTGCAGAATAGGTTTCCAATGTTACTCCTTTTCCAGCCAGAATTCCAGCTGCTGGCATTCCCCCTCTTCATGGTGAACCTTATAAAATAAGAGAGAATAGCCATAAGTATTGATATATAATGTGTAATAACAGCCCATAATGCAATAAATATTTTTATAAAAGCATGATGCAAAATGGACGTATCAACTCCCCAAGCTTAGACCTCGCTTGTCCTCAAGCGGAAGCCGAAATCGAAAAATATGTCCACATGTTTAGAGATAGAGGTGTCGATAAAAAAATAAAATATGGACATGAGGGAATCATGATCATTCTTATAACAGCAACATATATAGATTTTGTCATATGAATTCTTATGCTCAAGTAACAATCAATTCACAATGTCAAGTATGGTTCAGAAACTTCATTGAAAGCTAGCAAATTATAATCTCAGTCATTGAAGCAATTGAAATTTACCGTAACATCACAAAGAGTCAAGAATAGAGCTTTTCAGGAAGTCCACATACTCAACTATCATATAGTCTTGTACAATTGCTAACACTCACGCAATACTTGTGGTTATGGAGTTTTGGCCGGACACTGAGAAAGATAGGGGCTTATTGTGTTGCCTCCCAACGTATTCACCTTTAGGTGATGTCAACAATAATAGTCCATGCTAACGAACATCCAATTGGATATATATATATATATATCATGATCTTTCAAAACACGAGGAGCTTGCCAAAGGATAAAGTGAAAAAGGGGAAAGGTGAAGATCACCTTGACTCAAGTATAAAGTAAAAACATAAAGTAAGAACATAAAGTAAAAGATAGGCCCTTCGCAGAGGGAAGCAGAGGTTGTCATGCACTTTTAGGGTCGGATACACAAAATCTTAGTACGAAAGAACGTCACTTTATATTGCCACTTGTATATGGACCTTTATTATGTAGTCCGTCGCTTTTATTGCTTCCATAATAAGATCATATAAAGCTTATTTTCTCCATACTAATAAGTCATGCATATTTAGAGAGCAATATTTTGATGTCTACTAATATTACCAATTCTTTGACATTCATCACAAGACAAACAAACTTACGGGCATCTTTGAAGAGAGTAGGCCAATAAAAACCGGATTGCAATACCTTATGTGCAGTTCTGTCTCCAGCGTAGTGTCCTCCATATGATTCAGAGTGACACTTGTGTAGGATCTGTTCCTGTTCATGCTCAGGCACACAACGTCTAATAACACCATCTACTCCTTCTTTATAAAGTGTGGGTCATCCCAAAAGTAATGTCTTAAATCATAAAAGAACTTTTTCTTTTGCTGGTATGTGAAACTAGGTGGCATAAGTTTAGCAACAATGTAATTAGCATAATCAGCATACCATGGAGCAGTACGATAAGCATTAATGACCGCTAATTGTTCATCAAGAAAACTATCATCGATAGGCAGTTGGTCATCAAGAACGTTCTCTAACCTAGACAAGTTGTCTTCAACGGGGTTCTCAGCTCCCTTTCTATCAATAATATGCAAATCAAATTCTTGAAGCAAGAGAATCCATCTAATGAGTCTAGGCTTAACATCTTTCTTTTCCATACGACATTTAATAGCAGCATGATCAGTGTGAATAGTAACTTTGGAATCAACAATATAGGGTGTAAACTTATCACATGCAAACACAACTGCTAAGAATTCTTTTTTAGTAGTAGCATAATTTCTCCGGGCAGTATCAAGAGTCTTACTAGCATACTGGATAACATTCAATTTCTTATCCACTCTTTTCCCTAGAACAGCACCTACGGCATAATCACTAGCATCACACGTAATTTCAAAAGGTAAATTCCAATCAGGTGGCTGGACAATAGGTGCAGTGATCAAAGCTTTCTAAGTATTTCAAATGCTTCTACACAATCATCATCAAAGACAAAAGGAATATCTTTTTGCAATAAATTGGTCAGAGGCCTAGAGATTTTAGAAAAGTCCTTAATGAACCTCCTACAAAAACCGGCATGACCAAGGAAACTTCTTATACCTTTTATGTCCTTGGGACATGGCATCTTTTCAATAGCATCAACTTTAGCTTTATCAACTTCAATACCTCACTCAGAGATCTTGTGCCCCAAAACAATGCCTTCATTCACCATAAAGTGGCACTTTTCCCAATTCAAGACGATACTAGTGTCTTCGCATCTCTGCAAAAGTCGATCAAGGTTGCTCAAACAATCATCAAAAGAGGATCCATAAACAGAGAAATCATCCATGAATACCTCACAAATCTTTTCACAAAAATCAGAGAATATATCCATCATGCATCTTTGAAAGGTAGCAGGTGCATTACATAAAACAAAAGGCATACGTCTATAAGCAAAAGTACCGAAAGGGCAAGTAAAAGTAGTTTTAAATTGATCCCCCGCTGACACTGGTATTTGAGAGAAGCCAGAATAACCATCTAGAAAGTATAAATGTGTGTGTTTGGAAAGTCTTTCTAGCATTTGATCAATACAAGGTAAAGGGTAATGATCTTTCTTAGTAGCTTTATTTAATTTATGGAAATCAATTACCATCCTATAACCTGTAACAATTCTTTGCGGGATCAATTCATCTTTATCATTAGGAACAACAGTAATACCTCCCTTTTTAGGGACACAATGGACAGGACTTACCCATTCACTATCAGCAACAGGATACATTATACCTTCTTCAAGGAGCTTTAGTATCTCCATTCTTACCACTTCTTTCATCTTGGGATTCAGTCGTTGTTGAGGATCTCTAATTGGTTTGGCATCTTTCTCCACTGTAATTTTGTGTTGGCATAACGTGGGACTAATGCCCTTAAGATCATCCAGAGTATATCCAATAGCAGCTCAGTGCTTCTTCAGAGTTTTCAATAATCTTTCTTCTTCTTGCTCTGAAAGGTTAGCACTAATAATAACAAGATATATTTTCTTCTCATCAAGATAAGCATACTTAAGATTATCATGTAATGGTTTGAGTTCAAACACGGGATCACCCTTGGGTGGAGGGGGATCCCCAAGAATTTCAATGGGAAGGTTATGTTTCAGCATAGGTTCCTGGTTAAGGAACACTTCATCTATTTCCCTTCTTTCCTTCATAAACATTTCGTTTTCGTGATCTAGCAAATATTATTCTAACGGATCACTAGGAGGTACGACAATGGAAGCAAGACCAATAATCTTATCCTTACTAGGTGATTCTTTATCATGAGGTTGTGTATGAAATTTAGCAAAGTTAAACTCATGAGTCATATCATCCAAGCCTATCGTAACAACATCCTTTTCGCAATTAATCTTAGCTTTAATAGTGTTCAAGAAAGGTCTACCAAATATAATGGGACAAAAGTCATCTTGTGGAGAACCAAGAACGAGAAAATAAGCAGGGTATTTGACCTTCCCACACAAGACTTCAACATCTCTAACAATCCCAAAAGGTTTAATAGTATCTCTATTGGCAAGCTTAATTGTAACATCAATATCTTCTAATTCAATGGGTGCAATGTCATGCATAATTTCTTTATATAAATCATAGGGTATTGCACTAGCACTAGCACCCATATCACATAAGCCATGATAAAAATGGTCTCCTATTTTAACAGAATTAACAGGCATGCCTACGACAGGTCTATGAATCTTAGTATCTGGTCTAGCAATATTAGCAGTCTCACCACAGAAATAAATAACATGCCCATCTAAATCATCATCCAAGAGATCTTTAACCATAGCAATACTAGGTTCAACTTTTATTTGCTCAGGAGGTGTATAAGTCCTAGTATTACTCTTACGAACAACAATTGAAGTTTTAACATGATCCTTTATCCTAACAGGGAAAGGAGGTTTCTCAACATAAGTAGTAGGAACAATAGGATCACTATAGGCGATAGTCTTTTCTTCAACTGTAATAGGTGCAACTACTTTCACTTCAATGGGAGGATTATATTTAAACCATTTCTCTTTAGGGAGATCAACGTGAGTAGCAAAAGATTCACAGAAAGAAGCTACTATCTCAGAGTCAAGTCCATACTTAGCGCTAAATCCACGAAAAGCATCGGTATCCATAAAAGATTTAACACAATCAAACTTAGGTGTCATACCTGACTCCTTACCATCGCCGGAACCCCAATCTTCAGAGTTGCGTTTAATTCTTTCCAATAAGTCCCATTTGAAATCAATAGTATTCAGCATGTAAGAACCAGCACAGGAAGTATCGAGCAGGTTGCAATCATTGAGAGAAATCCGAGCATAAAATTTTTGAATAATCATTTCCCGGGAGAGCTCATGATTGGGGCATGAATATAACATTGACTTAAGCCTCCCCCAAGCTTGAGCGACGCTTTCTCCTTCACGAGGCCAGAAATTATATATGTAATTACGATCACGATGAACAAGATGCATAGGATAGAACTTCTGGTGAAATTCCAACTTCAATCGTTTATAATTCCAAGATCTCGTAGCATCACATAGCCTATACCATGTCAATCAATCTCCCTTTAAAGATAAAGGGAAGTCCTTCCTTTTGACAACATCATCGGGAATACCTGCAAGCTTAAATAATCCACAAACTTCATCCACAAAGATAAGGTGTAAATCGGGATGCAATGTTCCATCTCCTGTAAATGGATTAGCTAGCAGTTTCTCTATCATACCCGAAGGAATCTCAAAGTAAATATTTTCAAAAAGTTCAGTAGGTTGAGGAGCAACTCTTTGCTCTTCTGGTCGGGGTGAAGATACCCCGAACAAGCCCCTCAAAGTATTAGTTTCCATAGTAACAAGTAACAAAAAATTTCAGCACACTATATAAATGTTTCCTTACCAAGTTCCACTCACCAAAAGCGCTACACTCCCCGGCAACGGCGCCAGAAAAGAGTCTTAATAACCCACAAGTGTAGGGGATCTATCGTAGTCCTTTCGATAAGTAAGAGTGTCGAACCCAACGAGGAGCAGAAGGAAATGATAAGCGGTTTTCAGTAAGGTTTTCTCTACAAGCACTGAAATTGTAAGTAATAGATAATTTTGTGATAAGATAAATTGTAACAAGTAACAAGCAACAAAAGTAATTAAGGTGCAGCAAGGTGGCCCAATCCTTTTTGTAGCAAAGGATAAGCCTGGACAATTTCTTATAATGAGAAAAGCGCTCCCGAGGACACTTGGGAATTATCGTCAAGCTAGTTTCATCATGTTCATATGATTCGCGTTCAATACTTTGATAATTTGATATGTGAGTGGACCGGTGCTTGGGTACTGCCCTTACTTGGACAAGCATCCCACTTATGATTAACCCCTATTGCAAGCATCCACAACTACAACAAAAGTATTAAGGTAAACCTAACCATATCATTAGACATATGGATCCAAATCAGACCCTAACGAAGCAACGCATAAGCTAGGGTTTAAGCTTCTGTCACTCTAGCAACCCATAATCTACTTATTACTTCCCAATGCCTTCCTCTAGGCCCAATAATGGTGAAGTGTCATGTAGTCGACATTCACATAACACCACTAGAGGAAAGACAACATACATCTCATCAAAATATCGAACGAATACCAAATTCACATGATTACTAATAGCAAGACTTCGCCCATGTCCTCAGGAACAAACGTAACTACTCACAAAGCATATTCATGTTCATAATCAGAGGAGTAATAATATGCATTAAGGATCTGAACATATGATCTTCCACCAAGTAAACCAATAAGTATCAACTACAAGGAGTAATCAACACTACTAGCAACCCACATGTACCAATTTGTGGTTTTGGATACAAGATTGGATAGAAGAGATGAACTAGGGTTTGAGAGGAGATGGTGCTGATGAAGATGTTGATGGAGATTGACCCCCTCCCGATGAGAGGATCGTTGGTGATGATGATGGTGATGATTTCCCCCTCCCGGAGGGAAGTGTCCCCGGCAGAACAGCTCTGCCAGAGCTCTAGATTGGTTCCACCAAGGTTCCGCCTCGTGGCGGCGGAGTTTTGTCCTGTAAGCTTGCCCACGATTTTTTCCAGGGTAAAAGCCTTCATATAGCAGAAGATGGACACCGGGGGGCCACCAGGGGGCCCAGGAGACAGGTGGGCGCGCCCAGTAGGGGTGGGCGCGCCCCCTCCCCTCCTAGCCAGGGTGTGGGCCCCCTGAGGTGTTTCTTTTTCTCAATAATTATTATTAAATCCAAAAATAAGTTTCGTGGAGTTTCAGGTCTTTTGGAGCAGTGCAGAATAGGTTTCTAATGTTTATTCCTTTTTCAGCCAGAATTCCAGCTGCGGGCATTCCCCCTCTTCATGGTGAACCTTATAAAACAAGAGAGAATAGCCATAAGTATTGATATATAATGTGTAATAATATCCCATAATGCAATAAATATTGATATAAAAGCATGACGCAAAATGGAAGTATCAGCGCCCAAGTAGGATTACTCCTACTCGGGGCGCCCCTTGCTGCCCCTCTCCCTCTCCCACCTATATATATGAAGGGGGGCACCGCTACAACACAAATATTGATTCCTAGCCGTGTGTGGCGCCCATCTCCACAGTTTACGCCTCCGGTCATATTCACATAGTGCTTAGGTGAAGCCCTGCATGGATCATTTCACCATAACCATCACCATGCCGTCGTGCTAACGCAACTCTCCCTCGACACTTTGCTGGATCAAGAGTTTGAGGGACATCATCGAGCTGAACCTGTGTAGAAATTGGACGTGCCGTACATTCGGTGCTTGATCATTTGGAATGTGAAGAAGTTCGACTACATCAACCGCGTTAACAAATGCTTCTGCTTTTGGTCTACGAGGGTACATGGACACACTCTCCCCCTCTCGTTGCTATGCATCTCCTAGATAGATCTTGCATGAGCGTAGGATTTTTTTTTAAATTGCATGCTACGTTTCCCAATAGTAGGTATGGTAGATGTTTTGAGGAAGATATAAGGAGACTTATTTGTGATAGACCGTATCATATGACGGGGTTTGGATGCACCGGCAAAGTTTGCACCGACTCTGAAGGTGAGAAAGCGCAATGCATAGTACTGAAGAGGCCTCACATTAGTCATAAAGAATTCACATACTTATTGCAAAAGTTTATAGCCCTCGAAGCAAAGTACTACTCGCATTCCCCTAAGTGGGATAGATTGGTAGGAAAAGATCATCGCCTGTGCTCGACCGTCACTCATAAGGTAGACACTCAATAATAAATCATGTGCAAACTTCATCACATAACTAGAGGTTATACGTGCATGTTTCGGGAATCACAAACCTTAACACCAATATTATTACTAAACCACAATCATTCACTAGTACATCCATATATCACCATCTTAATATCGCAAAGCTATTGCAAGGAATCAAACATATCATATTGTGTGATCTAAATGAATGTTTTTTATTATATCCCTCTGAAGGAAATATGCCCTAGAGGCAATAATAAAGTTGTTATTTATATTTCCTTATATCATGATAAATATTTATTATTCATGCTAGAATTGTATTAACCGGAAATTTAATACATGTGTGAATACATAGACAAAACTTATGGTCCCTAGTATGCCTCTACTTAACTAGCTCGTTAATGAAAGATGGTTATGTTTCCTAACCATAGACATGTGTTGTCATTTGATGAACGGGATCACATCATTAGAGAATGATGTGATGGACAATACCCATCCATTAGCTTAGCATAATGATCGTTAAGTTTTATTGCTATTTCTTTCTTCATGACTTATACATGCTCCTCTGACTATGAGATTATGCAGCTCCCGGATACCGGAGGAACACCTTGTGTGATATCAAATGTCACAACATAGTTGGGTGATTATAAAGATGCTCTACAGGTGTCTCCGAAGGTGTTTGTTGGGTTGGCATAGATCGAGATTAGGATTTGTCACTCCGTGTATCGGAGACGTATCACTGGGCCCTCTCAGTAATGCTCATCACTATAAGCCTTGCAAGCAATGTGATTACTGAGTTAGTTGCGGGATGAAGCATTATGGAATGAGTAAAGAGACTTGCCGTTAACAAGATTGAACTAGGTATGAAGATACCGACGATTGAATCTCGGGCAAGTGACATACCGATGATAAAGGGAACAACGTATGTTGTTATACGGTTTGACCGATAAAGATCCTCGTAAAATATGTGGGAGCCTATATGAGCATCCAGGTTCCGCTATTGGTTATTGATTGGAGATGTGTCTCGATCATGTCTGCATAGTTCTCAAACTCGTAGGGTCTGCACGCTTAACTTCGATGACGATATGTATTATGAGTTATGTGTTTTGATGACCGAAGTTTGTTCGGAGTCCCGGATGAGATCAGGGTCATGACAAGGAGTCTCGAAATGGTCGAGACATAAAGATCGATATATTGGGTGGCTATATTCAGACATCGGAAAGGTTCTGGTGAAGTTCGGGTAAAAACCAGAGTGCCGGAGGGGTTACCGGAACCACACGGGGAACTAATGGGCCATGATGGTCCTTAGTGGAGAGAGAGGAGGGCGGCCAGGGCAGGCAGCGCCCCTCCCCCCTAGCAGTCTGAATTGGACAAGGGAAGGGGGGCGGCGCCCCCTTTCCTACTCCCTCTCCCTCTACTTCCTCCCCCCTCTCCTAGGCGCGCCTACATGTGCCAGCCGGCCTCCCCCTTGCCTCCTTTATATACGGGTGCAAGGGAACCCTAGAACACACAAGTTTCTCTTAACCGTGTGAGGTGCCCCCCTCCACAGTTACACACCTCAATCATACCATCATAGTTCTTAAGGGAAGCCCTACGCTTGTGGCATCATCATCACGGTCGCCACGCCGTCATGCTGACGGAACTCACCCTCATTCTCAACTGGATCAATAGCGCGAGGGACGTTGTCGGTGTCAAAACCGGCGGATCTCGGGTAGGGGGTCCCGAACTGTGCGTCTAGGCGGATGGTAACAGGAGACAAGGGACACGATGTTTTACCTAGGTTCGGGCCCTCTTGATGGAGGTAAAACCCTACGTCCTGCTTGATTAATATTGATGATGTGTGTTACAAGAGTGGATCTACCACGAGATCAAGGAGGCTAAACCCTAGAAGCTAGCCTATGGTATGATTGTTGTTCGTCCTATGGACTAAAGCCATCCGGTTTATATAGACACCGGAGAGGGCTAGGGTTACACAGAGTCGGTTACAATGGTAGGAAATCTACATATCCGTATCGCCAAGCTTGCCTTCCACGCCAAGGAAAGTCCCATCCGGACACGGGACAAAGTCTTCAATCTTGTATCTTCATAGTCTTGGAGTCCGGCCGATGATGATAGTTCGGCTATCCGGACACCCCCTATTCCGGAACTCCCTCAGTAGCCCCTGAACCAGCCTTCAATGACGACGAGTCCGGTGCACATGTTGTCTTCGGCATTGCAAGGCGGGTTCTTCCTCCGAATAATTTATAGAAGATTGTGAACACCAGGATAGTGTCCGGCTCTGCAAAAATAAATTCCATGTACCACCGTAGAGAGAATAATATTACACAAGTTCAATCTGCTGACGTATATTGTGGCATGACGTCACACCATTACCAAGCCTTTACTCGAATTGTTTTTATTGTTCCACCTCCACGCGTTTAGCGAAGCGGTTTCCTTGGAACGTCTTGTCGAAGCAGAGATCGTGTTCCTCTTATTTCGGGATTCCCATCAATACGGACGTGGGTAACCCAACCGTGCCATTGATTGTGACGCTTGGGAGATAAGCGAGTTTTACCAGGCCGGTGGGGACACATGTTTTTGTCTGCCCATATAAGGGGATAAAGATCCAACCCTTTTACCTGCGCCTTCTTCCTCCTTGGCTTATCCATCTCCGCGAACTCGAGCTCCAGCGCCCAAGTCCGCACTTCTCACCTCAACCTTCTCCAACTATGTCCGGAGCGGGAGGCAAGTGGATGGCCTCCTCCGTCATGGAGGGGCAGATCCAGAAGCTGCGCGACGCCGGATATTTGTCCAGCGATATCGCGCATCGGCTCCCCGACGAGGGAGAGCTCATCCCCACCCCCAGGCCCCATGAGAGGGTAGTATTTCTTCCCCATTTCCTCCGCGGACTGGGCTTCCCACTTCATCCCTTTGTCCGGGGGCTCAAGTTCTACTACGGCCTAGATTTCCATGATCTGGCCCCGAATTTCATCCTCAACATCTCGGCGTTTATAGTTGTGTGCGAGGCCTTCCTCTGCATCCAGCCCCACTTCGGCTTGTGGCTCAAGACCTTCAGTGTCAAGCCGAAGGTTGTGAAGGGCAGCCAAGCGGAGTGCGGAGGCGCCATGGTGGGCAAGATGTCCCACGTTACATGGCTGGAGGGCACTTTCGTGGAAACCATTAAGGGGTGGCAATCGGGGTGGTTCTACATCACCGAGCCGCGTGACCCAGATTGGGCAGTGGCCCCCGAATTCAGATCCGGCATCCCTACACGGCTCACCTCCTGGAAAGAGAGTGGCCGGATCTGGGGGGATTCGGAGGTGCTGACCGGACTCCAAGCCTGTATCCAGAAGCTGGTGGACAAGAAGCTCAAGCTTGTCAACGTAGTCCAGGTCATGCTCATCCGCCGGATTCTCCCGTGCCAACGACGGGGCTTCAACATGTGGGAGTTCGATCCGGTGCAGCACCAGACTCTGAGCAGGCTCTTCGACACTACGTACGAAGATGTCTGGAAGGTGTTGTTCAAAGGCACCGAGGCTCCCGCATCCGCTATCGAAGATCGCGGATTCCGCTCGCAGCGTCCAGCTGACGAGGTAAGTGATTGTGCCACTTGTTTTCCATAGTTTGACTCTATGCGGGATCTAAACTCCCTTTACCTTTGACAGGACTGGCTGGCGAAGGCCGAACGGACTATCTGTCCGGCCCCATTGCCAGAGGACCCAGCGGACGCCCGCCTAACGGGGCTGCTGGCTCCGGCACCCCATGTGGTGCCGGAGAAGAAGGCCAAGAAGAAGGCCACGGGGACTCGGAAGAGTTCCCGTTTTCAGGTGCTATCGGATGATGAATCCGAGGCCGACTCCTCCCACCAAGGCGAGGAGGAGAAGAAGAAAGCCTCTCCCCCAGCGGGGGGAGGGAAGAAAAGGAAGGCCTCCCCGACAAGGGAGGCCGAGGGGTGCAAGAAGGGAAAAACTCTTCCCCCCGACTGCTCCGCCAACGCCTGCGACGACGACGAGGACTGGCCTCCAAGGGCCAAGCCCCTGGCGAGATCGTAAGTATCCGGACTCCCGAATAACTTCAAGGTTTTTCCTTTTCGCCACATAATGTCTTTTTAATGCCGCATACAACCCTGCAGTCCACCCAAGGATGATCTTCCCGCTTCGTCGAGCGGGTCCTTAGGTGCGTCAGATATGGATTCCCTTCCGACTGCCTCTACCCCCCGCGCCATGAACGATGCCGAGGTGGGATCCCAGGAAGGGACCCACCAGGAGGCGGAGGCCCCGGAGGTGTCACAGGACAACCTCCCGGACTTTGCACCGGACTCAGCCCCGGAACCCACGGTGGCTCCGGAGTCCGGCGGGCGACCCCTTCGCAAGAAGGGCAAGACCGTGATGCCGGCTGCCTCCGTCCAACCGGAGGTGCCGGATAATTTGCCGGAGGCGCTCAACGGCGCCTCCATCGAAGAGGAACACCGCACTGTTATGAGTGTGGTGATTCAGAAGGTGCAGCTCGCCAAGAGCGGGCTGACCGAAGCCTGCAGAAGCCTTCTAACAGGCTTTGAGGTAAGAATTTCAATATGTATAAAATGGTACCGCATAGACAGTAGCCCCTGATGCTCGGTTCGGTGTTCGGGAAGAAAAGCCGGACTGAGGATCTAAAAAGATATATGCAGGAGTCATAAAAAATATGTCAATATGGGATTGCAGGCTGCGCTGCTGACCTCTGCCGCACTGACTGCGGAGGTCAATACTTTGAAGGAAAACCTCGAGCGGTCCGAGAACGAGCTCGGCCGTGCCAAGAAGCAGCTCGAGGACAAGGAAGGTGAGTAACACCTTATTAAAATTGTACCTTACAGAAAAGGATTTTGGTTGCTAAAAGAATGACAAGGATAACGTGGGTATTGCAGGGGCCACTAACGAGGTGGCAACCCTGAAAGAGGCGGTGGCCGCGGCTGAACGCGATGCGGCCGCGGAGCGCACCGAGCGAGAGAAGCAGGAGGCGCGGGTGGCGGAGGTACAGCAGGAGCTCCAGGATCTTGTGAAAAAACATGAGAGCCTGGAGCGTGAGTCGAAGACTCGAGAGTCTGAGCTTGCAACGGCTCTTGAGAGTGCCAAAGCCGCTAAGGCCGAAGCCTACAAGGCCCTCCAGGAGATTGAGGCGGTGAAGAAAATAGCAGCGGGTAAGGCATTTTTCATGCAAAGTAAGCATGTGAGTGTTAATTACCTGTTGCTTACCCGAATTCGGAGCTCTCCAGGAGCGTTCGCAAATCTTCCTCGCAGCGTGTCCGATGCTGCCGCATTCTACCGGGCCGAGGAGGGGAGCTCGACGGAGAAGGTCTTCTGGTCTCAGTATCCTGAGGCCGGACATCAGGTGCCCCTTAGCGACCAGCTGAAGCAGCTGGTCGAGATCCACAAGGCGGCCGAACAGGCCATGAAGGGCCTCATAGTTCGGTTGTGGCCTAAGGAGGCCATGCCTGGGAGCTACTTCGGCCTGGTGCGGCGGCTGGTGGATGCGTGCCCGTGGGTTGAAGTCATCAAGCACTCCGCTTGTATTGAGGGTGCCCGTCGGGCCCTTGCCCGCGCAAAGGTGCACTGGGGCAAGATGGATGCCCAGAAGCTTGTGACGGACCCGCCACCAGAGGGCAAGGAGCATCGCATGCCCGAGATGTATTACAAGAGTGTGCTGAAGGGCGCCCGCACTATTGCGGGGGAGTGCTCCAAAGATGTAATTTTTGAGTAGACTCGCATTTTGTTATCCTGTGCGCTGAAAACTTAGTTCATATGCGCTAAGCAACGCTTGTTAATTTAAAATATTACCTTCTGTGCAGCTGTTTATCAAATCTGAGAGATGGCAAGTCATCGGCTTCAGCCCCCATGCCGCGAGTGCTGGGGTGTTCGGGATAAACTTGAGCACTCTTGTTCCCATTTTGGGTCCAACTAGGGAGGCACTCAACACAGCGAACAAGGCAACCGGACTTATAATGCTTGAACACTCTCACTTAGCCATAGAATTCTATAATTTTAAATTTCGGCGAAGCCCCTAGTCTTCGGAAGGCCGAATTTGGGGCGCTATCCACGCCTGGGCCGGACAAGATCCGGCTCCTCACTCTAAGCGGCATAAGTCTTTAAGGACTCGCAAAAACCTCTCGAACAGCGACCAGCTCTCGCCTCATCATGACGGTCAGTTTTAGCTTTCTTCACTGAGGCGTTAACCCAGTTCAACTGGGGCGCAATCGCAGTGGTTCTCCCGGTGCTACCTTAGCCGATACAACGGAACGTAAGGTACCAAAACATGGGAGCCGGGCAAACCCAACTATTGACCCAAGTCATGATTCGGAGCCGATGCATATAATGCTATAAGTTCGGGGTACCGCACTTGTGAAAGTGTTCGGACTTATCACACCATGATGCGGGAACCATAAGCCCCTGGTGTGTTTTAATCGTACCAAAGTGTACGGATGCGACATGTCGTAAATGAACATATGTATGAAAAAGAAATGCAATTATAAGCAAAAAGGTGCTGCATTGTTTTATTCAATAAGTGCTGCTATGAATGTTGAACGATACAAATAGTGCGATAAGCAAGGGATGGGACTGTTAAACATGTCCCCCTCCAGGGGTAGGCTGCGGACTGGTGTCTAAAAATGCTCGTAATGGAGACCACCTGTATATTCGTTGTAGCCTTTGATCCTTCCCTGGCTGTTGCATCGTGAGTTCGGCAGGTCTGTTGCCGGACAGGGCCTCTGACGAAGGGAGTCCTGTGGGTAAAAAAAAGGTAAAAAGAAAAAAATGAACAACACACTTGAGAGCCCCTGGTGTTGTTGAGCCGCAGTCTGGGATGATCGTGGTCGTGCCCCTCTCCCCATGCCCATGTTATCTTCAGAGCGTAATGGTGTACGTGAAGGACCTATTTTGACGTTTTTCAGGGGCTGGGGTTGGGGCCGCATTGCTACGCGTGCTCGGAACGTGCCAGGTGTTCTTGTTGTAGGTTACTCCAGGCGCGCTTAGCTATGTCCGGCCGCTTAACGGCCGGACTCTAGAATTGCCTTAAGAGGCTGCCTTGTACTTCTGCCGTGAGAGCCGCTGTATGTTCCTCCATTCGGAGGGAACGTTCAGTGTTTCTGTCACATCCCTAGTTCTGGCCTGACCTATGCTTGCTTCCATGTGTGCATCATGTTTAAAGTTCATGAAATTTGAAATGGGGATGACCAAGCCCTAGCACCAAAGCAATGCAAATAGGTTCAACTTCAAAATATTTTCAAAGAACCCAAATTGGTTTGCAAAAATGTTCATGATTAATGGAAAAGGGTGAAAACCATTTCCAGAGATGATGGATATTTTTCCAAGACATTTTTGGATTTTTGAGTAAACCATATTGTATTTGAATTGGGGCATTTAAATACTGTTAATATTTTTAAATGCTCCAACAATTCTGAAAATAGTTGAGGGCCTCTGTGATAATTCAGTTAATGCCCACAATTATTTTCAGGATTTATTAAAATGATTTGGTATTATTACTAAATCAAAACAAATAGCAAAAACTAGAAAACAGAAAGAATTAGAAAAAGGAGAGAGAGAAACCTACCTGGCCCAGCTCCTCCAGCCACTTACCTGGCGCCACCACCGGCCCAGCACGGCCCAGCCCACCGCCGCTTCCCCCCTGTCGTCTTCCTCCCTCGCCAGAAGGACAGAGGCGAGGCGTGGCGCGCGCCCGAGAGCCCTTGCCACCTCCTGCTTCCTCCTGGGAGCCCCGGGCCTTCTACCAGCGCCACGGAGACGCCCGAAGACCCTGTTCCCTCTCCCTCACTTGCTGCTCTCCCTCCCTTCCCCTGGCTCTCTCTCTCGCGCAGCCCGAGCGGAGCTCGTCGCCACCGTCCACTGCCACCACGGCCACCGGGCCTCCCTCG
Source organism: Triticum dicoccoides (assembly GCF_002162155.2). Taxonomy (NCBI): domain Eukaryota; kingdom Viridiplantae; phylum Streptophyta; class Magnoliopsida; order Poales; family Poaceae; genus Triticum; species Triticum dicoccoides. Next base: position 533,892,904 of record NC_041389.1, read on the forward strand.
CTTCCCCGACTAGCCCACAAGCTCCACCACTCCGTCCTCGACCCACCTCACCGAGCCACACCCCTCCAGAAGCCCCCGAAGTGCCGCCCCGACGTTTTTCCCCTCCTCGGACCCGCCGGTCACCGTCGCCCGATTCGTCGGCTCCGGACCGTCCCCGGCCTCGTCTCCGCCTCGAATGGATCCGCTGTGAGCCTTCGCTGCTTCTCCTGTGCTCGCCCCCTCCGTTCTCGCCCCCTAGCCCCATCTCCCACCGTGGCCGAGAGCTTCTCGCTGCCGGCCATGGCGTGACCGTGGCCACAGCCACCGCAGCTCGTTCCCGAGCCCATCATCGTGCTCAGCACGATCGCATGAACCCGTAGACACCCACAACGCCTCCTTCCGTGATCTGTAACGCCACCCCGAGATTGCCCGAACTCCGGCCGCCGCCTTTGAGCTCGCCGCCGTCGATATAGATCGCCCCCGGCATAACTGACCGCACCACTCGACGCGCGGGATCTTCAGCGTCACGTAGATGCCCTCCGCCGGCCATTTGGTCTCCGGAGGAGGAATTCCGACCCCCTCCGCCGTCTCGGGCTTCACCGGCGACGAGCCGTGGACCAAGTCCGGCGGGTTTGACCCCAGTTGGACGCCCCTGACTCAATGACAGGTGGGGCCCAGCCCTGTTAGTTAATTAGGTTAGTACTAATTGAATCAGTTAAACTAATTACCCCTGCTGACACTGACAGCGGGCCCCGTGGCTATTAATTTGATTAGTTAGAGTTAATTAACTCTGTTTGTCACCTAAGTCACTGACCAGTGGGCCACACTGGTCAGGTTTGACCCGGACCAGCCCCTGTTGACCTGCTGACGTCATGCCAACGTCATGCTGACGCAGTAAATGTTTTTTGGATTTATTTTTATTCAGAAAATTCCAGAAAATGCCTAAAACTTCTAAAATTCATAGAAATTCAACCGTAACTCCAAATTAAATAATTTATATATGAAAAATTATCAGAAAAATCCAATCTATCCATCTGTACCATTTTCATGCATGTTAGAACAACTTATAGGTGCTGTTTAGCACAAATCATATAAATGGCATTTGAATTTCACATATGGAGTTTGGATTTGAACTTAGGGTTCAAACGTACTTCATTTAACTTTGTTGCTAGCCGCATTAGCACAAATCACATTCATATTGCCATGTCATAGCATGCATCATATTGTGCATTGCATTGATCGTGTTTCTTCTGTGTTTGCCGGTGTTGTTCCCTCTCGATAGACGTGGTTCCGACGATGACTTCGATGACACCGATGAAGAGCTATATTATCTTCAGAAGTGCCAGGCAAGCAAAACCTCCTTGTTCATTCCGATACAATCCTACTCTCTCGCTCCTGCTCTCTTTTAATGCATTAGGACAACACCGATTCATCTATTACTTGCTGCAGTAGCTGAACCCCTTTATCCTGTGCATGACCTGTCATTGCCACAGTAAATAGATGAAACCCACTAGCATGAGTAGGAGTTGTTTGAGCCCTGTTGTGCCTACTCATTCATGCTTGTTGTCATGCCTGCTACTGCTTAGAGTTGAGTCAGGTCTGATTCATCGGGGATGAATCAGAGGTGTGTGAACATGTCCTACTGTGTGTCAGCTAAGTGTGCGAATACGATTTGGTAAAGGTAGCGGTGAGAGGCCATGTAGGAGTACATGGTGGGTTGTCTCATTACAGTCGTCCTCAGGAACTGAGTTCTGTGTTTGTGATCCCTGATTCAGCTACTACCACGCATTGGGCCCGAAACCAATGGACCCTCTCAGCTTCTTGATCACCCTTGTCCTCTGTCCAGGAGTTGCAAGTAGTTTGTGGTGTTTGTAGTATGCTGGAGGCCGTGGGCAGCGCTGACCGGAGGGGTGGGCTGTGATGCGGTAGACACGTGGCCCGGTGTACCGAGCGCCCGTTTGGTGTCTCGGGAACCCTGCACACATCGTTTGGGGCTGTGAGCGAAACTCCGGCCGGATCTCCTCATGGATGGAACCCGAATAGGCGATAAACCTGGACTAGAGACTTGAGTGTTTAGGTAGGCCGTGGCCGACACCCACGTTGGGCTTCCGCTTGAAGGTTGCCGAGTACATGTCGTGTAAATGGCGGTAAGTGGTGAGAGCGTGTGTGAAGAAGTACACCCCTCCAGGGTTAACATCATCTATTCGAATAGCCGTGTCCGCGGAAAAGGACTTCTAGGTTGCTTATATCAGTTCATAGACAAGTGAAAGTGGATACTCTAAAATACGCAAGATAAGCGTGAGTGCTATGGATGGCGTTCTCGTAGGGAGACGGGAGCGGATCCATAGTGGGGTATTGATATGGTGAATATGTGGACTCGTGTGCGCCACCTCAAAAGAGTTACTTGCAGTCGTAGTTCAGGTTAGCCACCGAGTCAAAGCTGGCTTGCTGCAGTTAAACCCCACCATCCCCTTTGTTGATAATGATGCATATGTAGTTAGTTCTCATGTAAGTCTTGCTGGGTACATTTGTACTCACGTTGCTTAATTTATGTTTTTGCAGAGAGACTTCAGTCTCACTAGTAGTTCCACGTGGACTTCGACGTTTAGCTTGTTACCTCAGCTACGATCTTGTGCCCTCGGCAGGATCTGGTAGATAGTCAGGCTTTTCAGCCTTTTTCATTTATAGTTGTCTGTACTCAGACATGTTTATCTTCCGCATGTGCTTTGATTTGTATGCTCTAAATGTTGGGTCATGAGACTCATGTTTGTAATATCTCGCTCCTCAGAGCCTATTGAATAAATACTTGAGTCGTAGAGTCATGTTGTGATGCCATGTTGTGTTTGCACATATCGAGCATATTGTGTGTATGTTATTGAAATGCTTGGTATGTGTGGGATCTGACTATCTAGTTGTTTATCTTTAGTAGCCTCTCTTACCAGGAAATGTCTCCTAGTGTTTCCACCAAGCCATGGTAGCTTGCTACTGCTCCGGAACACTTAGGCTGGCCGGCATGTGTCCTTCTTCGTTCCTGTGTCTGTCCCTTCGGGGAAATGTCACGCGATGAATACCGGAGTCCTGTTAGCCCGCTACAGCCCGGTTCACCAGAGTCCTGCTAGCCCAGTGCTACAGCCTGGATTCACTCGCTGATGACCGACACGTTCGATGCTGGGTCATGGATGCATGTCCCTGTAAGTTTGTGCCACTTTGGGTTTATGACTAGCCATGTCAGCCCGGGCTCCTTATCATATGGATGCTAGCGACACTATCATATACGTGTGCCAAAAGGCGCAAACGGTCCCGGGCAAAGGTAAGACGACACCCGTGGGAATACCGTGCGTGAGGCCGCAAAGTGATATGAGGTGTTACATGCTAGATCAATGTGGCATTGAGTCGGGGTCCTGACAGTGTTGGTATCAGAGCTTGACTGCCTGTAGGATTACCAAGCCAAACTGGTCGAAGTTGAGTCTAGAAATTCTTTAGTTATATAAGGGAATTGATTGTGGGATGGAACATAAGGCTCTTTTTTTACTCCTTATACCTCATGGCCCTCTGATCTGAGTCATCTTATCTTTCCTACGGGGATTAAGAACTAGGCTATCTCTTCTTTCTATCAGGATCACGTGTTACTAATCTGCAGACTTGTAGGATTGATGGTTCTAAGCTTGAGTTCAGTTCCTACTACTTCTGTATGTTATCTGTTGATCTCGAAACCTTAATATTGTGCTACTGAGTGGTTATGCCACCATTTTTGTAGCATGTCTCCAATCTTTTTGAGCATTTACAGCCGTTATGCTGTCCGAGTCATTCCAGGTTTCTAAATAGTCTGATGCATTTGCAAATCCTTTCTTTCCGTTCCCGATGTCCCTTATGGTCAGGATAAGCACACTAACCGGTGCGTTGAAGTAATTTATTGCCTTGACATATATGTTGGAGTTCCTATTATGACCCTAAGTGCTTAGAGGATCATCTAGTGGTCTAGCCATGATCTGTGTTTCCAGTGTGATGATTCTGGCCGTCATTATCGAAAGCATCCCATGATGCCATTTAGTTAGTAGGTATTCTATTCCTGGGTCTTGAACCCGAGATTCACTCTACTTACTTCATGTTGATAGTGTTTGCTAGTTCCTTTAGGTTATTAGTAACTTTGCGATAGTCCTCGAGGTCCATGGTATTTTCCTTCTTCCAAATACTATGAACCATTCTTGGCAGGAGTTCTTCTGAACCAAAAGATGACAACAAGAGTGCTCTCGATGGGTTCTCGATTCTATATTGTGACTCTGCCAGTTCTACCTTTCTGCATGGGTTATCCGGAAGAAATATGTTGAATTCGTTCGACATGCTAGTCCATGCATCCACAACTCAGAAAATCATATGTTCCTTTGAGTTGTCCCTCTTTAGTTGTTTTCTGACCCTCGTCTATCAATTGATAGTCAAGATTATGTGTGCATTCATTCATCGACGCCTAATACTCTTGTGGTCTGTCAAGCCGTTCTAGTTCAGAATGACTAGGAGAAACAAACTCCAGTACCTCATCCATATTTAGGATTGGGTCAAAGTAGTTGTGTTCCGCAGATCAAGTTGCAATCCAGCTTCTGGTCTGCTCTACCTTGAGGTATTACCATCTTTATATCAGAAATATCATTGGAATTGCACACCATCCTATGAACTCTTGGTGCCGTGATACTTCTCTCCATCATTATTCATTTCTCGGTTTCCGTGTTGTTATAACCGGAATGTCTACGAGTGAATCATGGTGTGTGAAATCAATACTTCTAGCAACTCCGTTGCTTGGTAGTTAAATGGACGATAACCTCATTCTTAGCGTGTTGATTATTGAATCGTCACCCTAAGGTTGATTGTGCTACCTAGTCCTTATTTCTGGTGCACTCTCCGATCAATGAGTTAGGATTTTGTCAAGTCCTCTCTCATTTGATCATATCATCTTGCCCTGAAAAGCAAGATTGTTCTCGATCTTAGTAACATATCGGTGGTTCGTGATTTTCCGAATATCTTCTCAAAAGTATCACCAGGTTGTCACCTGACTGTTATGTTAAGCTCGTGATCAAGTTGGTTTATCCTGTAAACCACCCTTTCTCCAAGAATCCATGTTGGATACCCCTGAGCTAGTTGGTTAAGCTATGCATCAACTTGGAGAGTTGGAAGATAAAAGCTTGTCTGACTTAGTTCATGTTAAGGGATATCTTTGGTGTGTGTGTGTGTGTGTGTGTTGAAGAAAGATGATATATTCATCAATTGGTCCTTGTGAACAATTGTTGGATCTATTATCTTACCCAAACCTTTGATTTAAGTATGGGCTGTCGTCAAATCAAATCAGAACCAACGATATTCGTAATGTTGTCTTACTTGTGGGTTTTCCTCGAGCATACACCATTATATCTTTTGGTCTGACCAATGCTACCACCGTGTTCACATGATGGCGGAAGTCCAGTGATATGGAAATTCCGATGAGTTACTGTTGAGCCCATCAGCAGCATTTTGTCTCCCCCATGATTCATGTTGAACATCAACCTAGCGTTGGAAACTTTTATAGGCATTTTCTTCATACCCCGTTCATGAAGTATATGCTGGATGAAAGAAGTGACTTCCTTTGATTCACGTGCATTTGATGTAAGTTGCCGCCGTGGGTTCGAGAAAGTTAGTTTTGCTTCCTCTGGAATCGTCCCAAGTCAGTCATGCATGTGCAAAGTATACTGTGGTTTGGTAGATTAATTACCTCCACTCCATATGTATTCCGTAACACACCAAGCCACTGATTGATTTGTTCAAGGAGAAGAAGTTCCCTCATAAGAGCTAATCATATGACTTATGCAAGGACTTCGTTATCCACGGTGATGGTTCCCAACCAGAACTCGGTAGTGTTTTATTGTAAGACTACCACGTGGTCATGCTTGTCTAGGACAACGTGTTCACATGTCTGTAGCAGAACCAGCTCATGTTTTGGAGCTTACTATCGTAGTTCATTCCCCGAGAATCTCGCAACGTCATCTCGTCGATTTGTGTTGCAAACTTTCATTTTTCTTCCTAGACTCGATGAGTCTGGAATATCCTGATACCAACCAGATCTGAATCTCAGGCAGATATGATGGTTTGGAACATTTCCCAAGAACTATAATATCGGTCCCTCGGAAACCGGTAAAGCGGATGTCGTAGCCAACACACCCCGCCGGGAGACCTAATATTGTAGTATCTTGATTGGAGAAGTTGGCCACCTCCCCATAGGGATTTCGTAGGATTTACTCCCTAGTTGCCCCTATGGATATTTGAGATCCCGAGTCCGACCTTTTACTTGATGTTCTAGATATCAAACCATATCTATGGGTGGACTACGCTAGCACATCAAGGAGAACATTAGAAGCGGAGTGCTAAATGTCTCTCGGTCGATCATCCAGATTTTTTTCCTTGGCCCCGCCAAGGGTGAAATCTGAGGAAGTATTATCTTCCTTTGCATCTGCATCATCCATCATCATTCATCATGGTAGCAAGTTGTGTTGCCAGGATCCTTGACACGGATATTGGTAAAATCTTGATGATTATGGAAATGCTCAAGTTCTTGAGAGCACGCGCAAGTGCTAGGTTTGATCGTCGGCATTAACTGTATAGTGCTCTCGGTTTCCTCGGCAATGCTATGACCTTTTCAAACAGTGAATTCACTCTCTATTGTTGGGTTCTTCCCCAGTTACCAGAATCATTCCCAGCATTTGCATTTTGTTCCCAGCTTGCACCGCCAATGTGCCATTCTACCATGGATCTCTTCCATTTCCGGTGGTAAGCAAATTCATCCATTACATTGTCTTCAACAAGGTAATCCACATCGTCCAAGTTCGAGTATGCCATTCTACCAACCCCCTCCAAACGATCGCTCAAGAATTGCCTTAGGCTGGTTTAAAGAGTTTCAATGATCTCTGAATCAAAGGTAATTCTTTTTGCCACTTAAGGTAATAATCTACGAATCACCCTCCTCCAGGATGTCCCGCTGTGGCATCATGGAAACTTAACTCCTCGCTACATTAACAATCGTTTACCACCTTCTTAAGTGTGGAATTATTGTCCACCCAGTGAACCTTCATCATCTGCTTCAGTCCATTCCTATGGATATGTGCTTCGTCTCTCAACTCGAGAGATGTTGCTATGTCTCAATCCGAGAGTTAATCCTGAGTTGTTCGACCTTCGAGAAGATTGATCCTTCTAGAGTTCCCTTCTCCCCTCGTTGCCATGTTGGTTCGAGTTCTTGGAGCAAGACATCAAGATAATGATGGTGATCGAATCAATGTTCTTATGAAGGGCAACCTGGATCATGAAGATTATGTTAGGTTGCATTCCCCCTTCGTCTTACCCTACACTTGAATCTCGGGTCGAGATTCTTGTTTAGTGGGGGTGAGTTGTCACATCCCTAGTTCTGGCCTGACCTATGCTTGCTTCCATGTGTGCATCATGTTTAAAGTTCATGAAATTTGAAATGGGGATAACCAAGCCCTAGCACCAAAGCAATGCAAATAGGTTCAACTTCAAAATATTTTCAAAGAACCCAAATTGGTTTGCAAAAATGTTCATGATTAATGGAAAAGGGTGAAAACCATTTCCAGAGATGATGGATATTTTTCCAAGACATTTTTGGATTTTTGAGTAAACCATATTGTATTTGAATTGGGGCATTTAAATACTGTTAATATTTTTAAATGCTCCAACAATTCTGAAAATAGTTGAGGGCCTCTGTGATAATTCAGTTAATGCCCACAATTATTTTCAGGATTTATTAAAATGATTTGGTATTATTACTAAATCAAAACAAATAGCAAAAACTAGAAAACAGAAAGAATTAGAAAAAGGAGAGAGAGAAACCTACCTGGCCCAGCTCCTCCAGCCACTTACCTGGCGCCACCACCGGCCCAGCACGGCCCAACCCACTGCCGCTTCCCCCCTGTCGTCTTCCTCCCTCGCCAGAAGGACAGAGGCGAGGCATGGCGCGCGCCCGAGAGCCCTCGGCCACCTCCTGCTTCCTCCTGGGAGCCCCGGGCCTTCTACCAGCGCCACGGAGACACCCAAAGACCCTGTTCCCTCTCCCTCACTCGCTGCTCTCCCTCCCTTCCCCTGGCTCTCTCTCTTGCGCAGCCCGAGCGGAGCTCGTCGCCGCCGTCCACTGCCACCATGGTCACCGGGCCTCCCTCGCTTCCCCGACTAGCCCACAAGCTCCACCACTCCGTCCTCGACCCACCTCACCGAGCCACGCCCCTCCAGAAGCCCCCGAAGTGCCGCCCCGATGTTTTTCCCCACCTCGGACCCGCCGGTCGCCGTCGCCCGATTCGTCGGCTCCGGACTGTCCCCGGCCTCGTCTCCGCCTCGAATGGATCCGCTGTGAGCCTCCGCTGCTTCTCCTATGCTCGCCCCCTCCGTTCTCGCCCCCTAGCCCCATCTCCCACCGCGGCCGAGAGCTTCTCGCCGCTGGCCATGGCGTGACCGTGGCCACAGCCACTGCAGCTCGTTCCCGAGCCCACCATCGTGCTCAGCACGATCGCATGAACCCGTAGACACCCACAACGCCTCCTTCCGTGCTCTGTAACGCCACCCCGAGATTGCCCGAACTCCGGCCGCCGCCTTTGAGCTCACCGCCATCGATATAGATCGCCCCCGGCATAACTGACTGCACCACTCGACGCGCGGGATCTTCAGCGTCATGTAGATGCCCTCCGCCGGCCATTTGGTCGCCGGAGGAGGAATTCCGACCCCCTCCGCCGTCTCGGGCTTCACCGGCGACGAGCCGTGGACCAAGTCCGGCGGGTTTGACCCCAGTTGGACGCCCCTGACTCAATGACAGGTGGGGCCCAGCCCTGTTAGTTAATTAGGTTAGTACTAATTGAATTAGTTAAACTAATTACCCCTGCTGACACTGTCAGTGGGCCCCGTGGCTATTAATTTGATTAGTTAGAGTTAATTAACTCTGTTAGTCACCTAAGTCACTGATCAGTGGGCCCCACTGGTCAGGTTTGACCCGGACCAGCCCCTGTTGACCTGCTGACGTCATGCCAACGTCATGCTGACGCAGTAAATGTTTTCTGGATTTATTTTTATTCAGAAAATTCCAGAAAATGCCTAAAACTTCTAAAATTCATAGAAATTCAACCATAACTCCAAATTAAATAATTTATATATGAAAAATTATCAGAAAAATCCAATCTATCCATCTGTACCATTTTCATGCATGTTAGGACAACTGATAGGTGCTGTTTAGCACAAATCATATAAATGGCATTTGAATTTCACATACGGAGTTTGGATTTGAACTTAGGGTTCAAACCTACTTCATTTAACTTTGTTGCTAGCCGCATTAGCACAAATCACATTCATATTGCCATGTCATAGCATGCATCATATTGTGCATTGCATTGATCGTGTTTCTTCTGTGTTTGCCGGTGTTGTTCCCTCTCGATAGACGTGGTTCCGACGATGACTTTGATGACACCGATGAAGAGCTATATTATCTTCAGAAGTGCCAGGCAAGCAAAACCCCCTTGTTCATTCCGATACAATCCTACTCTCTCGCTCCTGCTCTCTTTTAATGCATTAGGACAACACCGATTCATCTGTTACTTGCTGCGGTAGCTGAACCCCTTTATCCTTTGCATGACCTGTCATTGCCACAGTAAATAGATGAAACCCACTAGCATGAGTAGGAGTTGTTTGAGCCCTGTTGTGCCTACTCATTCATGCTTGTTGTCATGCCTGCTACTGCTTAGAGTTGAGTCAGGTCTGATTCATCGGGGATGAATCATAGGTGTGTGAACATGTCCTACTGTGTGTGAGCTAAGTGTGCGAATACGATTTGGTAAAGGTAGCGGTGAGAGGCCATGTAGGAGTACATGGTGGGTTGTCTCATTGCAGCCGTCCTCAGGAACTGAGTTCTGTGTTTGTGATCCCTGATTCAGCTACTACCACGCATTGGGCCCGAAACCAATGGACCCTCTCGGCTTCTTGATCACCCTTGTCCTCTGTCCAGGAGTTGCAAGTAGTTTCTGGTGTTTGTAGTATGCTGGAGGCCGTGGGCAGCGCTGACCGGAGGGGTGGGCTGTGATGCGGTAGGCACGTGGCCCGGTGTACCGAGGGCCCGTTTGGTGTCTCGGGAACCCTGCACACATCGTTTGGGGCTGTGAGCGAAACTCCGGCCGGATCTCCTCATGGATGGAACCCGAATAGGCGATAAACCTGGACTAGAGACTTGAGTGTTTAGGTAGGCCGTGGCCGACACCCACGTTGGGCTTCCGCTTGAAGGTTGCCGAGTACATGTCGTGTAAACGGCGGTAAGTGGTGAGAGCGTGTGTGAAGAAGTACACCCCTGCAGGGTTAACATCATCTATTCGAATAGCCGTGTCCGCGGAAAAGGACTTCTGGGTTGCTTATATCAGTTCATAGACAAGTGAAAGTGGATACTCTAAAATACGCAAGATAAGCGTGAGTGCTATGGATGGCGTTCTCGTAGGGAGACGGGAGCGGATCCATAGTGGGGTATTGATATGGTGAATATGTGGACTCGTGTGCGCCACCTCAAAGAGTTACTTGCAGTCGTAGTTCAGGTTAGCCACCGAGTCAAAGCTGGCTTGCTGCAGTTAAACCCCACCATCCCCTTTGTTGATAATGATGCATATGTAGTTAGTTCTGATGTAAGTCTTGCTGGGTACATTTGTACTCACGTTGCTTAATTTATGTTTTTGCAGAGAGACTTCAGTCTCACTAGTAGTTCCTCGTGGACTTCGACGTTTAGCTTGTTACCTCAGCTACGATCTTGTGCCCTCGGCAGGATCTGGTAGATAGTCAGGCTTTTCAGCCTTTTTCATTTATAGTTGTTTGTACTCAGACATGTTAAGCTTCCGCATGTGCTTTGATTTGTATGCTCTGAATGTTGGGTCATGAGACTCATGTTTGTAATATCTCGCTCCTCGGAGCCTATTGAATAAATACTTGAGTCGTAGAGTCATGTTGTGATGCCATGTTGTGTTTGCACATATCGAGCATATTGTGTGTATGTTATTGAAATGCTTGGTATGTGTGGGATCTGACTATCTAGTTGTTTATCTTTAGTAGCCTCTCTTACCGGGAAATGTCTCCTAGTGTTTCCACCGAGCCATGGTAGCTTGCTACTGCTCCGGAACACTTAGGCTGGCCGGCATGTGTCCTTCTTCGTTCCTGTGTCTGTCCCTTCGGGGAAATGTCACGCGATGAATACCGGAGTCCTGTTAGCCCGCTACAGCCCGGTTCACCGGAGTCCTGCTAGCCCAATGCTACAGCCTGGATTCACTCGCTGATGACCGACACGTTCGATGCTGGGTCATGTATGCCTGTCCCTGTAAGTTTGTGCCACTTTGGGTTTATGACTAGCCATGTCAGCCCGGGCTCCTTATCATATGGATGCTAGCGACACTATCATATACGTGTGCCAAAAGGCGCAAACGGTCCCGGGCAAAGGTAAGACGACACCCGTGGGAATACCACGTGTGAGGCCGCAAAGTGATATGAGGTGTTACATGCTAGATCAATGTGGCATTGAGTCGGGGTCCTAACAGTTTCCATTGACCGTGATGACTCCTCGAGGGCCTGGCATCTTGAGCTTGAGGTATGCATAGTGCGGCACCGCGTTGAACTTTGCAAACGCGGTACGTCCGAGCAAGGCATGATAGCCGCTGCGGAACGGGACTATGTCGAAGATTAACTCCTCGCTTCGAAAGTTATCCGGGGATCCGAAGACCACTTCCAGTGTAACTGAGCCTGTACAATTGGCTTCTACACCTGGTATGACGCCTTTAATGGTCGTCTTGGTAGGTTTAATCCTTGAGGGATCTATGCCCATTTTGCGCACTGTATCCTGATAGAGAAGGTTCAGGCTGCTGCCGCCGTCCATGCGGACTCTGGTGATGGGAAATCCATTGACGATTGGGTCTAAGACCAATGCGGCGAATCCGCTGTGGCGGATGCTGGTGGCGTGGTCCCTTCGGTCAAAAGTGATCGGGCAGGAGGACCATGGATTGAACTTCGGGGCGACTGGCTCCATCGCGTATACGTCCCTGAGTGCACGCTTCCGCTCCCTTTTCGGTATGTGCGTTGCGTATATCATGTTCACCGTCTGCACCTGTGGGGGGAAACCCTTCTGTCCTCTATTGTTCGGCGGTCGGGTCTCTTCCTCGTCATCGCTATGCAGCCCCTTGTCATTGTTTTCGGCAATTAACTTGCCTGCCTGCTTGAATACCCAACAGTCCCTATTGGTGTGGTTAGCTGGCTTTTCGGGGCTGCCGTGTATCTGGCACAAGCGGTCGAGTATTCGGTCCAAATTGGACGGACCCGGAGCAGTTCTTTTGAATGGCTTTTTCCACTGACCGGGTTTAGAGCCTCTGAATCCGGCATTGACTGTCGTATCCTCACTATTGTCGCCGTTGATGCGGCGTTTGCTTTTGTTATGACGCGACCTGCCATTCCGGTCCTTGAAATCCGGCCTGCCAGAATTTTTGCTGAGGTTGTTGCTGCGTGCTAGCCAGCTGTCCTCACCCGCGCAAAAGCGGGTCATGAGTGATGTAAGGGCTGCCATGGATTTCGGCTTTTCCTGTCCCAGGTGTCGGGCAAGCCACTCATCGCGGATGTTATGCTTGAAGGCTACGAGGGCCTCCGCATCCGGACAGTCGACGATTTGGTTTTTCTTGGTTAAGAACCGTGTCCAGAATTGTCTGGCCGATTCGTCTAGCTGCTGAATTATGTGGCTTAGGTCATTAGCGTCTGGTGGTCGCACATACGTGCCTTGGAAGTTATCGAGGAATGCGGCTTCCAGGTCTTCCATTCTCCCAATTGACTCTGCTGGCAAGCTGTGAAGCCAATGCCGGGCTGGTCCTTTAAGCTTGAGGGGGAGATATTTGATGGCATGAAGATCATCACCGCGGGCCATGTGGATGTGAAGAAGATAGTTTTCGATTCAAACCGCGGGGTCTGTTGTGCCATCGTAAGATTCGATATTCACGGGTTTAAACCCTTCGGGGATTTGATGATCCATTACTTCATCTGTGAAGCATAGTGGGTGGGCGGCGCCTCTGTACTGGGCAATATCACGACGGAGCTCAAAAGAGCTTTGTCTGTTTTGTTCGGCCCGGCCGGACTTACTGTGTCCGGCGCGACGGTTGTCGTCACGTACCGTGGGGCGCCCACGCGATCCATAGATCGATCTTGATTGTCTTGCCTTATCCTCCAATATATCTCGCAAGTCCGGAGCATTCCCCTGTGGCCTTGTGCTTTTCGAGCGATGCTGGGGTACGGGTCTAGTGAAGGGCCTAGAGGCCTCTCTATCGCGACCACGGGGTGGTCGGTCAGCCGTATTGTCTCCTGGTGATGCGGGTTCATATGCTTCCTCCTTTAATCGGGGGAGCAACTTGAGTTTAGGATAGCTTTTGGAGGGGCGTTCGAGGTCATGCTCTTCGGCCGCGAGGACTTTAGTCCGTCGGTCGGCTAGCAGATCTTGATCAGCTCTAAGCTGTTGCTGCTTTTTCTTTAGGCTGTTCGCCGTGGCCATAAGCCTGCATTTAAAACGCTCTTGTTCGACGGGATCCTCAGGCACGACGAATTCGTCGTCGTCGAGGCTTGCTTCGTCTCCGGAGGGAGGCATATAATCCTCTACCTCTTCTTCTGCCGCTCTCTCATGAGGGCTGGCATCTCCATCCTCCTGCGCTGGATCTTGCCGGAGTGGGTTGTCTTCGTCACTGTCCGGTGTATTATTATCTCCGGTGCCGGAATCTTCATTCTTGCTGTGGCGGGATTTAGAGCGGCGCCGCTGACGCTGACGCTTGGGCTGTTTCTTGGAGGGGTCATCGTCCTCTGTTCCTTCGCCATTCCCATCCTTTGGGATATCCACCATGTATATGTCATATGATGAGGTGGCTTTCCAGTGCCCGGTCGGCGCTAGTTCTTGTTCGTCTCCGGCATCGTCATCCATACCGTCGATGTGTTCGGAGTCATAGTCTAGCATGTCGGTTAGATCGTCGACAACGGCTACCAAGTGGGTGGTGGGTGGGCTTTGAATTTCTTCGTCGTCCGCATCCCAACCGTCCTGACCGCAGTCCGGCCAGGGCTCTCCTGATAACGAGAGATACTTTAGCAAACTCAAGATGTTGCCAAAAGGTGAGAGTTGAAAGATGTCCGCTGCGGTGAACTCCATGATCGGCGCCCAATTAGATTCGATCGGAGGGGGCGCGGGAGGTTCGGAGTCCGGCAAGGAGTCCGGCACCTCGGAGTCATGGGCTTTATGAGGGACACGGTGAGTGTTCGGCTCTATCGCCATAGAGGTTGCGGCCCCCGAGGCGGTGTCTAGCCATCCGTCCTCGATCTGCGCAGCCGGCTCCGAATTGAAGATCGGAGCGGGTTCGAGTGCAGCCTCCAGGGTACTGTCCGGCGGCGGAGCTAAATCATGCTCGCCGTGACAGTGCGGCACGCTCGGCTGTGGCTCGAATCCATCGAGGATCAAGTCCCCGCGGATGTTAGCCGTGAAGTTCAAACTTCCAAATCTGACCTGACGGCCGGGGGCGTAGCTTTCGATCTGCTCCAGATGACCAAGCGAATTGGCCCGCAGTGCGAAGCCGCCGAATACAAAGATCTGTCCGGGGAGAAAGGTCTCACCCTGGACTACGTCGTTGATGATGGTCGAAGAAGCCATCGAGCCTATCGGTGACGACACAGAGGAACTCTCAATGAAAGCACCAATGTCGGTGTCAAAACCGGCGGATCTCGGGTAGGGGGTCCCGAACTGTGCGTCTAGGCGGATGGTAACAGGAGACAAGGGACACGATGTTTTACCCAGGTTCGGTCCCTCTTGATGGAGGTAAAACCCTACGTCCTGCTTGATTAATATTGATGATGTGTGTTACAAGAGTGGATCTACCACGAGATCAAGGAGGCTAAACCCTAGAAGCTAGCCTATGGTATGATTGTTGTTCGTCCTATGGACTAAAGCCATCCGGTTTATATAGACACCGGAGAGGGCTAGGGTTACACAGAGTCGGTTACAATGGTAGGAAATCTACATATCTGTATCGCCAAGCTTGCCTTCCACGCCAAGGAAAGTCCCATCCGGACACGGGACGAAGTCTTCAATCTTGTATCTTCATAGTCTTGGAGTCCGACCGATGATGATAGTTCGGCTATCCGGACACCCCCTAGTCCGGAACTCCCTCAGACGTTATCGATCTGATCGTGTGCTGAACGCGGAGGTACCATACGTTCGGTACTTGGATCGATTGGATCATGAAGACGTTCGACTACATCAACCGCGTTACTAAACGCTTCCACTTTCGATCTATGAAGGTACGTGGACATACTCTAGTCTCTCATTGCTATGCATCACATAGATATATCTTGCGTGATTGTAGGATTTTTTTTAATACTACGTTCCCCAACAGTGGTATCAGAGCCAGGTCTATGCGTAGATGTGATATGCACGAGTAGAACACAAATAGTTGTGGGCGATAATAGTCATACTGCTTACCACCAACGTGTTACTTTGATTCAGCGGTATTGTTGGATGAAGCGGCCCGGACCGACATTACATGACCGCGTTCATGAGACTAATTCTATCGACGTGCTTACCCACATAGGTGGCTGGCGGGTGTCAGTTTCTCGAACTTTAGTTGAATCGAGTTTGACTATGCCGGTCCTTGTTGAAGGTTAAAACAGCACACTTGACGAAAAATCGTTGTGGTTTTGATGCGTAGGTGAGAACGGTTCTTGCTAGAATCCTGTAGCAGCCACGTAAAATTTGCAACAACAAAGTAGAGGATGTCTAACTTGTTTTTGCAGGGCTTGCTGTGATGTGATATGGTCAAGACATCATGTGATATAAATTGTTGTATGGGATGATCATGTTTTGTAACAGAGTTATCGGCAACTTTTAGGAGCCATATGGTTGTCGCTTTATTGTATGCAATGCAATCTCCATGTAATTGCTTTACTTTATCACTAAGCGGTAGCGATAGTCGTAGAAGCAATAGTTGGCGAGACGACAACGACGCTACGATGGAGATCAAGGTGTCGCGCCGGTGACGATGGAGATCATGATGATGCTTCAGTGATGGAGATCATGAGCACAAGACGATGATGGCCATATCATGTCACATATTTTGATTGCATGTGATGTTTATCTTTATGCATCTTATTTTGCTTAGTACAACGGTAGCATTATAAGATGATCCCTTAGTAAATTTCAAGGTACAAGTGTTCTCCCTAAGTATGCACCGTTGCTACAGTTCGTCATGCCGAGACACCACGTGATGATCGGGTGTGATAAGCTCTATGTTCTCATATAACCGGTGCAAGCCAGTTTTGCACACGCAGAATACTCCGGTTAAACTTGATGACCCTAGCATATGCAGATATGTCCTCGGAACACTAAGACCGAAAGGTCGAACGTGAATCATATAGTAGATATGATCAACATAGTGATGTTCACCATTGAAAACTACTCCATCTCATGTGATGATCGGACATGGTTTACTTGATTTGCATCACGTGATCATTTAGATGACTAGAGGGATGTCTATCTAAGTGTGAGCTCTTAAAGTAATATGATTAATTGAACTTTAATTCATCATGAACTTAGTCCTGGTAGTATTTTGCAAATTGTGTTGTATAGATCAATAGCTCGCGTTGTTGCTTCCCTATTTTTTATATGTTCCTAGAGAAAACTAATTTGAAAGATTATAGTAGAAATGATGCGGACTGGGCCTGTGATATGAGGTTTATCCTCATTGCTGCATAGAAGAATTATGTCCTTGATGTACCGCTAGGTGACAGACCTATTGCAGGAGCAGATGCAGACGTTATGAACGTTTGACTAGCTCAATATGATTACTACTTGATAGTTTAGTGCACCATGCTTTACGGCTTAGAACCGGGACTTCAGAAATGTTTTGAATGCCATGGAGCATATGAGATGTTCCAAGAGCTGAAATTGGTATTTCAGACTCATGACCGTGTCGAGAGGTCTGAGACCTCTGACAAGCACTTCCCTAAAAGATGGAGGAGAATTACTCAGCTAGTGAGCATGTGCTCAGAATGTCTCGGTACTACAATCGCTTGAATCAAGTGGGAGTTAATCTTCTAGATAAGACAGTGATTCATAGAGTTCTCTAGTCACCATCACCAAGTTACTGGAACTTCGTGATGAACTATAGTATGCAAGGGATGACGAAAATGATTCCCGAGCTCTTCATGATGCTGAAATCGACGAAGGTAGAAATCAGGAAAGAGCATCAAGTGTTGATGATTGACAAGACCACTAGTTTCAAGAAAAGGGCAAAGGGATAGAAAAGGGAACTTCAAGTAGAACGGAAAGCAAGTTGTCACTCTCTAGAAGAAGCCCAAAGCTGGTCCCAAGCCTGAAACTGAGTGCTTCCACTGCAAAGGAAATGGTCACTAGAAGCGGAACTGCCCCAAACATTTGGCGGATAAGAAGGTTGGCAAAGTAAACAAAGGTATATATTTGATATACAGGTTATTGATGTGTACCTTACTAGTGTTTGTAGTAGCCCCTAGGTATTTGATACTTGTTCAGTTGCTATGTTTAGTAACTTGAAGCAGGAGTTGCAGAATAAATAGAGACTACTTGAGGATGAAGTAACGATGTGTGTTGGAAGTGGTTCCAAGATTGATATGATCATCATCGCACACTCTCTATACTTTCGAGATTAGTGTTGAACCTAAATAAATGTTATTTGGTGTTTGCACTGAGCATTAATATGATTAGATCATGTTTATTGCAATACGGTTATTCATTTAAGATAGAGAATAATTGTTATTCTGTTTACATGAATAAAACCTTCATACACACAACGTTAATGGTTTATTGAATCTCGATATTAGTAATACACATATTCATATTATTGATGCCAAAAGATGCAAAGTTAATAATGATAATGCAACTTACTTGTGGCACTGCCGTTTAGGTCATATTGGTGTAAAGCGCATGAAGAAACTCCATGCTAATGGGCTTTTGGATTCACTTGATTATGAATCATTTGATACTTGCGAACCATACCTTATGGGCAAGATGACTAAAACTCCGTTCTCCAGAACAATGGAACGAGCTACTGACTTATTGGAAATAATACATACCGATGTATGCGGTCCAATGAGTGTTGATGCTCATGGCGGGTATCGTTATTTTCTGACTTTCACATTTGATTTGAGCAGATATGAGTATATCTACTTAATGAAACACAAGTCTGAAACATTTGAGAAGTTCAAAGAATTTCAGAGTAAAGAGGAGAATCATTGTAACAAGAAAATAAAGTTTCTACGATATGATCGTGGAGGAGAATATTTGAGTTACGAGTTTGGCCTCCATTTAAATCAATGTGGAATAGTTTCACAGCTCACGCCACCTGGAACACCACTGCGTAATGGTGTGTCTGAATGTCGTAACCGCACTTTATTGGATATGGTGCAATCTATGATGTCTCTTACCAATTTACCACTATTGTTTTGGGGTTATGCATTAGAGATAGCTGCATTCACGTTAAATAGGGCACCATCGAAATCCGTCGAGACGACGCCATATGAACTGCGGTTTGGCAAGAAACCAAAGTTGTCCTTTCTTAAAGTTTGGGGCTATGATGCTTATCTGAAAAAGCTTCAACCTGATAAGCTCGAACCCAAATCAGAGAAATGTGTCTTCATAGGATTCCCAAAAGAAACTGTTGGGTACACCTTCTATCACAGATCCGAAGGCAAGATATTCGTTGCTAAGAATGGATCCTTTCTAGAGAAGGAGTTTCTCTTGAAAGAAGTGAGTGGTAGGAAATTAGAACTTGATGAGATAATTGTACCTTCTCCCAAATTGGAAAGTAGTTCATCATAGAAATCAGTTCCAGTGATTCCTACACCAATTAGTGAGGAAGTTAATGATGATGACCCTGAAACTTCAGATCAAGTTACTACCGAACCTCGTAGGTCAACCAGAGTACGATCCAAACCAGTGTGGTACATTAATTCTATTCTGGAAGTCATGTTACTAGACCATGACGAACCTACGAACTATGAGGAAGCGATGATGAGCCCAGATTCCGTGAAATGGCTTGAGGCCGTGAAATCTGAGATGGGATCTATGTAAGAGAACAAAGTGTGGACTTTGGTGTACTTGCCCGATGATCGGCAAGCCTTAGAAAATAAATGGATCTTATAGAGGAAAACATACGCTGATAGTAGTGTTACTATGTACAAAGCTCGACTAGTCGCAAAAGGGTTTTTTTGGCAAGTTCAAAGAGTTGACTACGATGAGACTTTCTCTCCTGTAGCGATGCTTAAGTCTGTCCAAATCATGTTAGCAATTGCCATATTTTATGAAATCTAGCAAATGGATGTCAAAAACTGCATTCATTAATGGATATATTAAAGAAGTGTTGTATATGATACAACCAGAAGGTTTTGTCAATCCTAAAGGTGCTAATAGAATGTGCAAGCTCCAGCAATCCATCTGTGGACTAGTGCAAGCATCTCGGAGTTGGAATATACGCTTTGATGAGTTGATCAAACCATACAGTTTTTTTACAGACTTTCAGAGAAGCCTGTATTTACAAGAAAGTGAGTGGGAATACTACAACATTTCTGATAAGTATATGTGAATGACATATTGTTGATCGGAAATGATGTAGAATTTTCTGGAAAGCATAAAGGAGAGTATGAAAGGAGTTTTTCAAAAGAAAGACCTCAGTAAAGATGCTTACATATTGGGAATCCAGATCTATAGAGATAATCAAGATGCTCAATAAGATTTTTCAATGAGTACATACCTTGACAAGATTTTGAAAGAGTTCAAAATAGACCAGTCAAAGGAGTTCTTGCCTGTATTACAAGGTGTAAACTTGAGTAAGACTCAAAACCCGACCACAGCAGAAGATAGAAAGAGAATGAAAGTCATTGCCTATGCCTCAGTCATAGGTTCTATAAAGTATGCCATGCTATATACCAGACCAGTTGTGTGCCTTGCTATGAGTATAGCAAGGAGGTACGATAGTGATCTAGGAGTGGATCACTGGATAGCGGTCAAAGTTATCCTTAGCTACCTAAGAGGACTAAGGAAATATTTCTCGGTTATGGAGGTGATAAAAGAGTTCGTCATAAAGAGTTATGGGCGATGCAAGCTTTTACACCAATCTAGATGCTCTAAATCTCAATCTGGATGCATATTAAAAGTGGGAGAAATTAGCTAGAGTAGCTCATGGAGAGCATTGTAGACATAGAAATTTACAAAATACATATGGATCTGATGGTGACAGACCCGTTGACTAAACTTCTCTCATGAGAAAAACATGATCCCACCTTAGTACTCTTTGGGTGTTAATCACGTAGCAATGTGAATTGGATTATTGACTCTAGTAAACCCTTTGGGTGTTGGTCACATGGCGAGTGAACTATGGGTGTTAATCACATACAGATGTGAACTATTGGTGTTAAATCACATGGCGATCTGGGATAGATTATTGACTCTAGTGCAAGTGGGAGACTTAAGGAAATATTCCCTAGAGGCAATAATAAAGTTGTTATATATATTTTCTTATATCATGATAAATGTTTATTATTCATGCTAGAATTTTATTAACCAAAAACTTAGTACATGTGTGAATACATAGACAAAACATATGGTCCCTAGTATGCCTATACTTGACTAGCTCGTTAATCAAAGATGGTTATGTTTCCTAACCATAGACATGTGTTGTCATTTGATGAACGGGATCACATCATTAGAGAATGGTGTGATCGACAAGACCCATCCGTTAGCTTAGCATAATGATCGTTAAGTTTTATTGCTATTGCTTTCTTCATGCCTTATACATATTCCTCTGACTATGAGATTATGCAACTTCCGAATACCGGAAAATACCTTGTGTGCTATAAAATGTCACAACATAACTGGGTGATTATAAAGATGCTCTATAGGTGTCTCCGAAGGTGTTTGTTGGGTTGGCATAGATCGAGATTAGGGTTTGTCACTCCGTGTATCGGAGATGTATCTCTGGGCCCTCTCGGTAATGCTCATCACTATAAGCCTTGCAAGCAATGTGACTAATGAGTTAGTTGCGGGATGAAGCATTACGGAACGTGTAAAGAGACTTGCCAGTTATAATATAGAACTAGGTATGAAGATACTGATGATCGAATCTCGGACAAGTAACATACTGATGACAAAGGGAACAACGTATGTTGTTATGTGGTTTGACCGATAAAGATCTTTGTAGAATATGTGGGAGCCAATATGAGAATCCAGGTTCCGCTATTGGTTATTGATCGGAGATGTGTCTCGATCATGTCTGCATAGTTCTTGAACCTGCAGGGTCCGCACGCTTAACGTTCGATGATCATATGTATTATAAGTTATGTGTTTTGATTACCGAAGTTTGTTCGGAGTCCCGGATGAGATCACGGCCGTGACGAGGAGTCTCAAAATGGCCAAGACATAAACATTGATATATTGGATGGCTATATTCGGACTTCAGAAAGGTTCCGGTGAAGTTCAGGTAAAAGTCGGAGTGCCGGAGGGGTTACCACAACCCCCCGAGGAACTAATGGGCCATGATGGGCCTTGGTGGAGAGAGAGGAGGGCGGCCTGGGCAGGCCGCGCCCCCTTCCCCCCTTAGCAGTCCGAATTGGACAAGGGGAGGGGGGTGGCGCCTGAGGGAGTCCTGGATTAGGGGGTATCCGGACAGCCGGACTGTATACATCTTCCGGACTATTGAAGCGTGAAGATACAAGACTCAAGACTTCGGCCCGTGTCCGGATGGGACACTACTAGGAAAAGGGCTATAGATGGGATGGACACTAATGGCGCACTATACATGTGGTGCGCCATTACTAAATACTAATGGCGCACCATGTGTTGGTGCGCCATTAGTGTGCCAATACTAATGGCGCACCACATCCCACGGTGCGCCATTAGTAATTTTTTTTTCAAAACTACTAATGGCGCACGGCGGGTGTGGTGCGCCATTACTATGTTGACATAGTAATGGCGCACCACACCCACCGTGCGCCATTAGTAGTTTTGAAAAAAAATAAAAAAAATAAAAAAAATTGTTAGTAATGGCGCACCTGTGGACAGTGGGTGTGGTGCGCCATTGATAGTTTAACTATCAATGGCGCACCACCCCACGGTGCGCCATTACTAACATGGCCCAAAAGTTCCCGAATGCACCCCCCCCTGTGGATCGCCTTTTCAGTACTAAAAAAAATAAAAGAAAATGATGGAAATGTCCAAAAATAAAAGAAAATAAGTTTCCCATGTGATATGTGGTCTAGTTGTTGGGAAAATTTACAAATATGAATTTCGACTTTATTTGCAAAATCTCTCTGGAAATTTGTAAAATGGGCATAACTTTTGCATACGAACTCGGATGAAAAAGTTTCTTATATGAAAAATCATCTACTCGAAAAGTTACATCCAAATTTAATAGGGGGAACCCCGTTAAACATTTTTAAAATCCCCAAAAACCTAACAGAAAAAAATTTACGGGGCTTTCAAGATCTAGAGGCAAAAAATTTCAAAAAATTTCAAACTTACTAGTGGCGCACCATGGATGTGGTGCGCCACTAGTAACAGAAAAAAAATTGGTTTTGAAATTTTTTTTGAATTTTTTTCAAAAAATGATACGTAATATGACCGGGAAGTTTGAAATATTTTTCAAAATTTCATCATAGTCATGAACATGAACAAAGTCCTAGACATCAACAAGGTATAATAGGATTGATATGCTAGATATATCAACAAGTGCCTGTGAAGTGAGCTGTTGCTGGGGTTGGATAGAACTCTGAAGTTAAGCATGCTTGGGCTGGAGTAGTGTGAGGATGGGTGACCTTTCGGGAAGTTTGACCACGGAGTGCGATTTGACCCGAGATTAAGCCATAGTGAACTGAGATTAAGAAAAAAATGGAAATTTTTTTTAAAAAAAATTAAAAAAAATTTGAATTTTTTTTTTGAAAAAATATTGTTACTAATGGCGCACTTCTATGTGTTGCGCCATTAGTATACCAGATACTAATGGCGCACCGTGGGCTATTCTAATGGCGCACCAGCGGGGGCGCCATTAGTATGCGAGATACTAATGGCGCACCACAGGTGCGCCATTAGAAAAAAATCTAATGGCGTGGTGCTAGTGGCACACCTGTAGTGCGCCATTAGTAGCGAAAACAGGTGTGCCACTAGCAGCCCTTTTTGTAGTAGTGGGACTCTCCTTTGCATGGAAGACAAGCTTGGCGATCCGGATATTATGTTTCCTTGCTTGTAACCGACTCCATGTAAACCCTAGCCCTCGCCGGTGTCTATATAAACCGGAGAGGATGGTCCTTAGAAGGCCGATCACAATTACAATCATACCATCATAGGCTAGCTCTTAAGGTTTAGCCTCTACGATCTCTTGGTAGATCTACTCTTGTACTACTCATATCTTCAATATCAATCAAGCAGGAAGTAGGGTTTTACCTCCATCGAGAGGGCCCGAACCTGGGTAAACATTGCGTCCCTTGCTTCCTGTTACCATCAGCCAAAGACGCACAGATCGGGACCCCCTACCCGAGATCCGCCGGTTTTGACACCGACATTGGTGCTTTCATTGAGAGTTCCTCTGTGTCGTTGCTTTGGGGCTTGATGGCGTCTTCAATCGTCAACAACACGGTCCAGGGGGAGACTTTTCTCCCCGGACAGATCTTTGAGTTCGGTGGCTTCGCACTGCGAGCCAATTCGCTTGGCCATCTGGAGTAGATCGATAGCTACGCCCTTGGCCACCAGATCAGGTTCGGAAACTTGAACTACACGGCGGATATTCGCGGAGACTTGATCTTCAACGAATTCGAGCCTGCGCCAGGAGCGCCAGACAGTCACGATGGACACGGCCTAGACCTGCTGTCGGACAACACTCGGGATATCATCCGTGCAGCAGCCCCGGATCTAAATCCAGAGCAGATAGCGTCGCCCAAGGACGGAGGGGTAGAACCCGCCCCGCAGGCCGCACACTCATCGGCGGTGGAGTCGAACATAGGTCCCACCTCTGTGGAAGCCTGTAACCCCGGGCCCCCGGACTCGTGTCCGGTTGTTGGTTCCAGTCCTCATACCCTCGAGCTAGTCTGGCCAGGTTGGGCTCCGGTAATGAAGTTTACCACCACGGACATCTCCCAGCACTCGCCCTTTGGTGACATGCTGAACTCATTAAAGTCTCTCTCTTTGTCAGGAGGCTTTGGGCTGAACCATGTCCAGCCTGAGTGGGAAGCAGGCGACGAAGGAATTCGTTGCCCACCCACCACCCACTTCATTGCCATGATCGATGATTTAACCGACATTCTTAACTTCGACTCCGAAGACATCGATGGTATGGACGACAATGCAGGAGAAGCTTCAGAATCTCTGGGGCGCGGGACTACTACCTTGTCACATGATATATACATGGTAGATACACCCAAGAAGGACGACAACGATTATCCATAAGATAAAACACCCGGGCAAAAGCCAAAACGGCGGCGGAGACACCGCTCAAAGTCCAGCAACAACAAAAATAGCGACAAGAGCGCAAGAAGGGTGGACATACCAGTAAGCCCTGAAGGTAGTAACGACCACATGGACCCAGCGATGGAGCAGGACGATCCAGGTCATGCCAAACCGAGTTCAGAGAAAATACCCAAGCACAATGATCTGGAGGGACGAGCTCATGAAACCGCCCCAGAACAGGAACACAGTCTGGACGATGATGCATTCATCATTCCGGACGAAGAAGTGGAACGAGAAAAACTCCACCGAAAGCTTACGGCCACAGCAAGAAGTTTAAAAAGCAGAAGCAACGGCTCAAAGCCGCACAAGAAAAGCTCAGTCGCAGATGGAATAAAGTGCTAGACACTTAAGAAAGATATGGCGACGATCGCCATACGAAAAGCTATCCGAAGCGCAAGCTACTTCCAGAATTCAACGACGAGGCCGTTCCACCAAAGAATAATATGACCAGGAGACCAGACATACCGCTCCACAACCGCAACAGAATGGCCACAGACGCCGCACACGATCTACGTGAGCATCTGGATAAGAAAGCCGGTGCAGCCAGGTCCATCTATGGATCTAAAATACACACCCCGGCAAGGGACTATGGTCACCCAAACGCTCATACAAGCCAAATACCAATTTGGAATAAACTCCGGACATACCAACAGCCGACTGCATGCCACAGCACGTCCAGATACAGAGGGGCTGCTCACCCCCTGTGCTTCACCGAAGAAGTATTGGACCATGAATTCCCACAAACCTGTGAACATAGAAGCATACGATGACACAACAGACCCAGGGGTCTGGATTGAGGATTTTATCCTGCATATTCACATGGCTCGTGGAGATGACCTCCACGCCATCAAATACCTTCCCCTAAAATTGAAGGGACCAGCTCGACACTGGTTGAAAAGTCTCCCCGAAAACTCAATTGGGAGTTGGGAGGAACTCGAAGATGCTTTCAGGGCCAATTTTCAAGGGACTTATGTCCGACCTCTGGATGCAGACGACCTAAGTCACATAACCCAACAGCCCGGAGAGTCCGCATGCAGGCTTTGGAATAGATTCCTCACTAAGAAGAATCAAATTGTCGATTGTCCGGACGCCGAAGCCTTAGCGGCATTCAAACACAGCATCCATGACGAATGGCTCGCCCGACACCTCGGCCAAGAAAAGCCAAGGACAATGGCAGTCTTAACAAGCCTTATGACCCGCTTTTGCGCGAGTTAAGATAGCTGGCTGGCCCATAAGGGCACCAGCGACCCCAGCACATCCGAAATAAGGGATGACAACGGGAAGCCACGGTGTAATAAAAACAAACGCCAAAACAAGGAAGAGAGCCCGGATAACATGACGGTCAACACCGGATTCAGGGGCTCTCGACCTGATCAGCAAAAGAAGCCATTTAAAGGCAGTAAAGAGGGACCATCCGGTCTGAACAAAGTTCTGGACAGACTATGCCAAATTTATGGCACCCCGGAGAAACCTGCGAACCACACCCATAGAGAGTGCTGGGTCTTCAAGCAGGCTGGCAAATTAAATGACGAACACAAAGGGAGGGAAACACCAAGTGAAGACGAGGACGAACCTCGCCAGCTGAACATTGGGGGACAGAAAAAATTCCCGCTAGAAGTTAAGACAGTAAACATGATCCGCGAGACTCACACATTCACAAGAAGGCAAGAACGCACGCTCAGAGATGCGCACGATGAAAAGCCCACCATACCCACATCTGACTACTGGATGTCTCGTCCGATCACTTTCGATCACATGGACGACCGAACTAGTATTCGGCGCGGAGGATCACAGGCCTTGGTGCTTGACCAAATAATCGACAGATACCGTCTCACCCGTGTTCTCATGGACGGCGGCAATAGTCTCAATTTAATATATAAGGACACTGTTCACAGAATGGGGATAAACCCATCTAGAATTAGCCAAAGCAACACCGCCTTTCAAGGGGTGATACCAGGCGTTGAAGCCTACGGCAGGGGCTCCGTCGTGCTGGAAGTAACATTCGGCTCCCCAAGCAACTCCATAAGCAAAGAATTGCTCTTCACTATCGCACCCTTCCAAAGAAGCTATCATGCATTGCTAGGAAGAATGGCCTTCGCCCGCTTCAATGCATTGCCGCACTATGGCTACCTTACACTCAAGATGCCCGGTCCCCGTGGTGTCATCACCGTTGGCGGAATCACAGAGCACCCTTCACACGCAGAGGAACACGCGATGGCCCTAGCGGCCGGACTATAAGCGGTCTCTAATATCAGAAAACATGACTGGTCATTAAGACCACAGACACGGTTAGACGAGTCCGGTAGCCCGGATAAAATTCAACCGAGCACCGTATATGTAATCCCATAGTGGAAACGAGGGGCTATAAATATTTAATACAGCCCCACACGTGGCTCGACCTTATTGGCAGGCCAACATCTTACACCTTTACTATCCATCGCATACTTACATTGTACTCTCCTATGAGTTTTCCTTTTTTTTCCAGACAACGTTCGCGCGATACCCTTCCAGGATACGACACAACGGAGACAAAGGCGCAGGTGTAACAGGGCCCCGTTCAACAGGTTTCTTTTTAGATTAAGCCCCTATGTAAACCTTTTCTATTGCCTCTTGTTGTTTCAATCATCCCATGCGTTTCATACCCACAGAGGATACTGTCATTATTAGCATTTCGCCATGATAGAGTACCGCACGTACCTAGAAATACAGGGTTCATAATGAATGGGCATTCTTGAGCCCGTATTCTATTATAAAGCCTCAACACCTTCGGGAGTGTTCGGCGTCACGAGGTTGGCCTTATATGCATCAGCTTCGAATCATGTCTTTGGTCAAATGTTGGGTTTGCCCGGCTCCTGGGTTTGCTGCCTTATGTTCTGTTATTATCGGCTAAGGCAGGCCAAAGGATAACTACTGTGATTATGCCCTGGTTATCCCGGATGAGCGCCTCAGTAGAGAAAGCCGAAAACTGACTGTCATGATACAGCGAGAGACTGTTTAACCACTCGAAGACTCACCAGAATCTCTAAAGATTCCTACGCATTAACGAAGGGCCGTTTCCCGACCATGTACACACGCGCCCTTATTCGGATGCACGCGCATGTACCAGGGGCTACATAGTAGCCCCACCATTAGACTCCCATGGCTAAGCAAAAGTGTTACAGCTATATAGTCTGGTTGCCTAGTTCGGCGTGCGATCACCTCCTTAACGGACCAAGACGTTGGATCAAGTATGATTATGCATATTTTTTGCGAACACCCCCGCATTGTCCGTGTGGGGGCTGAAGCCAACAACTTCTATCTTTCGGACTATATATATATACATATATATATATATACATATATATATATATATATATATATATATATATATATATATAGGACAAATGTTTCCTACAAGCAGTGGTAGTTACCAACACTTGCGTTTTGTATGTTGTATGTAGTATTTATCGAAACCGAGAGTATGTACGTGTAGTATGTAGGATATAACAATGATTAGGTAGTATATATACAAATTTTTAGATAGTATGTACCATTTTTTGAGTATGCTCTTTTTTACGTACAAATATGTACGTATTTCACAAATATAACAAAAACTATGGGCTCATATGCA
>NC_041389.1:533921282-533923913 GCF_002162155.2 Triticum dicoccoides
ACGTATTTCACAAATATAACAAAAACTATGGGCTCATATACAATTTTTTCATGTAACTTGCTTTGAAATATCTTAGATATATTATATGAACATATTTAAAATAATAAAATAGTATATATAGTACCACATGGTAGTATATGAGATATGTGGGGTAACTACCACCGGGTGGTAGGATGGATTTTCCCTATATATATATATATATATATATATATATATATATATATATATATATATATAAACAACCGTACAGGGGACACAATCATATTTTCAGGCAAAAAGTATAAATATAGCCTTGTATTCAAAATAAACATTGTTTTTTTACAATGATTCGACTTATCAGTCGAAGAGGACATTCTTCGAGCACTGCGCCTCTATTTGGCGGGCACCTTCTGTGACCTGCGCCAAGTAGTACTCGGCCGGATATTGGCCGCCCGCTGGATCCTGGGTCGCTATAATGGTGGTCTCCATATCCGTCCAATAGGCTTTAACACAGGCAAGGGCCATCCGCGCACCCTCTATGCACGCCGACCTCCTCATGGCGTCGATCCGAGGCACGGCCCCAAGGAATTGTTGCACCAAACCAAAATAACTGTCCGGCTTGGGCCCCGTCGGCCAAAGATGGTCTATTATAGACCGCATCGCAAGCCCAGACAGTCTATGAAGCTCCGCCACAGCAGCCACCTTCTCATTTAACGGCAGCGGGCGAGTGGAAGCATTGAATTGCGACCAGAAAAGCTTCTCCACATCCTTATCACCTTGATCCTCGAAGAACTTGGCAGCGTCAGCTGTACTATTCGTCAAGTCCGCATATGCGTCTACAGGACTCCAGCGCCTAGCTAGGGGAGCATACTTTGGATCTAAAAACTTTGCCCGCGGTAGGTAGGAGCCCCCAGCCACGATTTTGTCGGCCTGATGCAGCTCCTCCCGCATATCCCGGATCTCGGTCCGCATCTCCTTGGCGGCATTAAGTGCCTTGTCCAGCTCGGCCGAACTAGCCTTATTCTCCTTTTCAAGGAGCACATACCGGTCGGCGGCGCATTTCAACTCTTCAGCCATTTTGGCTATCTTTTCATCGCTTCAGTGATGAGCAGCCTGTTCGGCTCTCAACTCTTCGGCCGCCTTTAGGGCAGCCGCATTGCTAGCCCAAGCTTGTTCCTTGGCCTGAGCAAGCTCTGCCCTTAGGGCCTCCACGGCAGCAGCACCATCTGCAGTGCATACACAAGGCATTAACATTATATCATTCTTGCATTTTCCTATACAATGCAATAAGGGAAGCAGAGCACATACCCTGGGATTCTTCCAGCCGCTTGTTAACCAGCATGATATCAGCATCAATAGATCCAATCTACCTTCTCAGTTCGGCAACTTCAAAAGACTGGTCAGCTGCCGGATCCTTATATACCTGCGCACATATAAAGCGCAGCCATTACTATATGATCCCCCGTTTGCCGCCTATGGCGGGCAACCAGAGTCTCAGTGGCTACTATCCATAGGGAGCACACCTAGAGCATGCTTCATAAAAAAAATAGTGCATTTTTCACTACATACCTCAAAGCCTTTGAGCAGGCTTGTAAATGCCTCATTCAAATCGCTGGTAGCGGATGAAATCTTTGTGAGCACCATGCTCATTAAAGAGCGGTGCTCCTCCGAGAGCGCGGCTCGCTCCAGAAAGCCTGTCAGTACGTCCGGCTGGACATCGAACTATCACTACAAGAAATATGTCAACTTGTGACCTTGACTATTGGTCACTGAAAGGTCATTGTTTTTCATTTGCGACCTTTTTTGACCAAAAATAGAAGGTCAAAAGCTGGCGGTCGTAAACTGACTATAGCGACCTTCTCTGTGAGAAGGTCGTGGACGTTTACGACCAAAATATTCCTACTGTGGCGTTTTGATCACTAGCAACCTCCCCAGGCCACGTAGGCATCCAGCGTGGCAAGCTGATGTG
Organism: Triticum dicoccoides; assembly: GCF_002162155.2. NCBI lineage: Eukaryota > Viridiplantae > Streptophyta > Magnoliopsida > Poales > Poaceae > Triticum > Triticum dicoccoides. The sequence goes on from NC_041389.1 coordinate 533,923,231, forward strand.
GCACAAGATTCAGCCCGGTCCGATTCAACGTTTTACATGGGCCGAGCCCATTAATTCAGCCCATTTATTATTTGGCCAAACCCAATAAATCAGCCTATTTTTTATTTGCTTTCCTGGTAATTTTGGTCAGCCAAATGGGTCAAGCCCAACAATTCAGCCTTTTATTTTGCTACGACGTGGGCTTTTGGGCTCTAGAGTTTCAGATTTTATTTTTTTCAAGATAAGGGTCCACTAGTCTAATGGTTATTAATTGTCAGGTTCTAATAAGTAGGTCCCAGTTGTCAAGATTATATTCCTCATATTTCAGCGATCCAATAAATAAATAACCAATATTTACACAATGCTTTAAACAGAGCACAACAAAATATCATGAAAACATAGTTCACGTCATGAATATAATCAAACAGAGCCATTGGCACATTACAGTCAAACATGGTTCACATCAGGTAACACAACTAAAAAATCAGAAAAAAAAACTAGCTATCTATCGTGAGCTGCAGGGAGGCTCTTCTCCCGGCACGCGATGGTGGGGAAGGAGTGGACCTCGAGCGCCTCCATCGTGGCCCAGATCGAAGCCCTTGACGACGGTGGATCTGGCAGCGCTGCGGCCATGGCGGATCTGGGAGCACCATGGACACCGCTCGGTCCGGGACCTAGGTTAGGGAGAGAAGGTGAGGGGATGG
>NC_041389.1:533924289-533950623 GCF_002162155.2 Triticum dicoccoides
CTCGCTCTCTCTTGATCTGGACTGTATCGGGATCGGTTCGGTGGGTGGGATTGGGAGGGGAGGGGAGGGGAGAGGGGATCGCGTGCCACGGGAGGAGGCCGGGGAAAGGGAGGAGGTGGCGGCGGCGACGAGACGAGGACGAGGGAGGAGGAGTACGATGGGAGGAGACAGGTGGCGGCGGGGGAAAAGGGAGCGGGAGTGGCAGCGGCGATGGGGATAAATGAGCTAGGGTTTTCGTGGGTGGATGAGGATGAGAGGGAGGGGAGAGCGACGAGGGGGGTGTGTGGCATGCCGTTGGATCCGGGCGCATCCGACAGTGCTAATCCATGATCCGCATGAGATGGTTTTGGACCAATCAAAACGCAGTACCCCTTTGATGATTTTAAGACCATTTAAATTGGTCATAATCGATTGAAAATAAGATGTTAAAACATGTCTACTATTTGACGACCTAGAAAATTTATAAAAACAAATAGAAATCAAAAAACTTTGCATTATGTCATCAAGTGTGACCTACTTTTCAGTAAGAATAACAAACTTTGAATAATGCAAATATCATAAAAAAGTGTTCTCAGAAATAAGTTTTTTGTAAGAGAATTATTTTTTGAGTGCCCAAAATAATTTTTTTATGAAGAACCTAGCAAGTATTTGTTGCAAATTTGGGCCACATCAATTTTATAAATTCTTAGGTCATATTTAATGTTCAGTTGACCAAATGTTGCCTAAGGAAGTTTGCATTTTCTTTGGACGAAAAATTCATTTTCCATTTTTTCGAGTGCCCAAAATGAGTTTTTTTGTTAAGGACCTACTATATATTTGTTGCAAAATTGTACCTAATCAATTTTCTAAAATACTAGGACATATTTAATTCACAATTGACCAAATGGTTGGGTGTAAAAAGTTTTGATCCACCTCTCGTGAAAAAGACAAATTTCCACCGATTCAGTTGGAAGCGGGTCAAATTTGAACTGTAGCTACCTCGTAGTTTGCTCTTTATTTTTTCCAAAATCATTTATAGGTACATAAGTATCTATTTAATCATAGAAACACCAAAAAAGTTCCAGGATTCAACCACTAGGTAGGAATAGTCAAGCCCGCCGTTTTGACCGCATTTTGAAGCGGGCATAGAGAATTCAAAAAAAATCAAAAAATTGGAAAACCTTCGCATTGCGTCATCATATGTGACCAAGTTACCAAGAAAAATAACAAACTTGTAATACGGCAATTGTTTTAAAAAAGTGTTCTCGAAAACGAGCTATCAAGTGTGAAGATTCATGGCTTTCAAGCCAAATGATCAATCTTATGGCCACATTCATGATATAGTTTGTTCAAATGATCTCATATTGTGCACAAGGGTGCATATTGGAATGGCAAACAATGTTGCCTAAGGAAGTTTTCATTTTCTTTGGACGAAAAAACCATTTTCCATTTTTCGAGTGCCCAAAAAGAGGTTTTTTTGTGAAGGACCTCCCAAATAATTGATACAAAATTGGACCAAATCATTTTTCTAAAATACTAGGCCATATTTAATGCACAATTGACAAAATAGTTGGGGTGTAAAAAGTTTTGATCCACCTCTCGTGAAAAAGACAAATTTCCGCCGATTTAGTTGGAAGCGGGTCAAATTTGAACTGCAGTTGCCTTATAGTTTGCTATTTATTTTTTCCAAAAATCATTTCTAGGTACATAAGTATCTATTTAATTAGAGAAAAATCATTTCCAAGATTCAACCACTAGCTAGGAACGGTCATTCCCGCCGTTTTGACCACATTTTGAAACGGGCATAAAAAATTCAAAAAAAATCAAAAAATTAGGAAACCTTTGCATTGTGTCATCATATGTGCCCAAGTTCCGAGGAAAAATAATAAACTTGTAATACGGCAATTATTTTTAAAAAGTGTTATCAGAAACGAGCAATCACGTGTGGAGATCAATGGCTTTCAAGCCAAATGATCAATCTTATGGCCACATTCATGGCATAGTTTGTTCAAATGATCTCATATTGTGCACAAGGATGCATATTGGAATGGCAAACAATGTTACCTAAGGAAGTTTTCATTTTCGTTCGACGAAAAAACCATTTTCCATTTTCTGAGTGCCTGAAATGAGTTATTTTGTGAAGGACCTACCATATATTTGTTGCAAAATTGGACCTAATCAATTTTATAAAATACTAGGCCATATTTAATGCACAATTGACCAAATGGTTGGGTCTAAAAAGTTTTGATCCACCTCTGGTGAAAAAGACAAATTCCCACCGATTCAGCTAGAAGCGGGTCAAATTTGAACTGAAGCTGCCTCATAGTTTGTTATTTATTTTTTCCAAAAATCATTTCTAGGTACATAACTATATATTTAATCAGAGAAACACCAAAAAAATTCCAAGATTCAACCACTAGCTAGGAATGGTCAAGCCCGCCGTTTTGACCGCATTTTGAAACGGGCATAAAAAATTCAAAAAAATCAAAAAATTGGAAAACCTTCGCATTGCGTCATCATATGTGACCAAGTTACCAGGAAAAATAATAAACTTGTAATACGGCAATTATTTTAAAAAAGTGTTCTCGAAAACGAGCTATCAAGTGTGAAGATTCATGGCTTTCAAGCCAAATGATCAATCTTATGGCCACATTCATGGCATACTTTGTTCAAATGATCTCATATTGTGCAAAAGGGTGCATATTGGAATGGCAAACAATGTTTCCTAAGGAAGTTTTCATTTTCTTTGGACGAAAAAACCATTTTCCATTTTCCGAGTGCCTGAAATGAGTTTTTTTTGTGAAGGACCTACCATATATTTGTTGCAAAATTGGAGCTAATCAATTTTATAAATACTAGGCCATATTTAATGCACAATTGAAAAAATGGTTGGGTATCAAAAAATCTGATCCACCTCTGGTGAAAAAGACAAATTCCCATCGATTCAGCTGGAAGCGGGTCAAATTTGAACTGCAGCTGCCTCATAGTTTGCTCTTTATTTTTTCCAAAAATCATTTCTAGGTAAATAAGTATCTATTTAATCAGAAATACATGGTTTGATGGCGAGACATCGAGGTTTGGACGGTGGCCGAGGGCCCGGACACTAGAGCGCGTAAGCTCGCATGCCCGCCGCGTGGTCACCGCGTGACCGTGGCGTTGCCATGTGTTCTGGGCGGCCTAGGCATGTCTAGTGGGTTGGGCACTCCCCAGGTAGGTGATAGGAAGAAAATCACAACATAAGATTCTCACGAGGAGACCGATCGATGCTCAAACATGAATAAGCAGCCAAGTGTTTGATTTGCGGTACGGGAAATGCACATGGCTAATGGGCATGAGTTTTGGCTGAGGATGATCAGTTACTAAGAAGACCGTCTTCACAAATTTTCACCTCAAAAGTAGGAGCCTAGGTGGTACTTGCTTTACAAAGTACCACACTGGACATAAATACGAATGTTGAAGCTGGGCTCAAAATAATGAATGGATTGAGCTGGCATTTGGTGGAGGATGTTTATTTGGGCATAGGAAAGCACTGTAGAAAATGGATACCATTTGGACATGCCAAAGTGGTACTTCCTTCACAAAGTGCTGCTCCGAACAGAATAGGAAAATGAATATTTTTGAATTATTTTTGAACTAGGCAAGGAATGTTTTTGACATATTTGATGAAGATATGATCCAAAACATTTATGAGAATTTTTTGGGAATTTTTGGAATAACAGAAATATAGGTTGCTTCACAACCTAGGGCAAAAACTACCACATGGACATGACACATAGGCAAAACTGATGAGATGGCGCCTAGTCATCACAACCCACCACAATCTACAAGACTATGACCATCTATATTGGTCGTTAACAACTAGTAATAAGGCAGCAGACTAGCACTGTTTGCTTTGTGACCATTTTGTGTAAGGAAATTACGACATTTCTGACCAAAATGGTCGCAATGGTTTAGGGTTTGGAGCCCCCCGAACAGCTTTTGACCAATTGGTCTGAAATGGTCATAGATCTATGACCAATCCTTCCAGGGTCACCGACAGAAGGTCACTAGTTGACATATTTCTTGTAGTGTATGCCGGACCCTTCTCATCACCCCCCGTGGGAGCCAAACGCTCCGGGCTTAGGGTGACTGACGTGTTCACGTCCGGCTTCGGCAGATCCGGACTCCTCCGTGACGACACCTCCATGTCGCCCGCTTCACGAGGCGGAGAGGTGGGTGGAGTCTCACTCTCCATCATCTCCGGACGAAGGTCCCCCGAAGACAAACTCTATTGAGAAGAGCTGCTCGCCGGACTACAAAAGACGAAGTCCCGGTTATGGATCACGGAGTAACATCATACCTTCGAAGTAACGAATAACTTACGGCTCGGTGGAGGGCTGGCCCGCTGGTGGGCACGATGCGGTGAGGGTGCCCGTCGCGGCAGAGCCCCCCGGTGATACCTTCTTCCCTTGCTTGGGCGCCTCCGCCTCCAAGTCATCGGAGGCTGCCCTCTTATTCCCACGTGGGGAGGAAACTTTAACCTCCCCCTCCTGACTATCCTCCATAGGAGAGGTAGGGATTCCCCCGGTTTGGATGCATAGTGTGTGAAGTTCGGCTTCACTGCTCTTTCCTTCGCCTTTCCCTGAGGGAATTTTGCTGAGCACCCGGCCAAGCATCTTGGCAATTGTTGGACCAAGCGAGCCTTTAGGAAGTGGCGCTAGACACCTGATTCTCTCCGCCTTGTTGAGCCATTCCTGGCCACGGAGGGATTTTCAGAATAATAGTTATGATAAATATAAATGAAGTATCCGGCTTTAAGGCTACTTACTTGGGCATCTAGGTGATTGCAGCTTAGACCCGCATCCTCGGTGGTGTCCGGACACTTTAGTTGAGGTCGGAAGAATAATTTACACATTCCTTCGAGCTTCAGGCCGAAGAAGTGCTTAATAGTCCGCGGACCCTCCGGATTAAACTCCCACATCCGGAGAGGCTGACGTTTGCACGGCAACATCCGCCGGATTAGCATCACTTGCATTATGCTGACAAGATTTATGTCCCTCTCAATAAGCTCCCGGATACGATTCTGCAGTTCTGGTACATCGCCAGCAGGCCCATAATTCCGTCCTACGTCGGTCCAAGACGCTAACTATGACGGAGGGCCTGAGCGGAACTCAGGGGCGGCTACCCACTTTGTGCTTCTGGGAGCTGTGACATAAAACCACCTCCGTTGCCACACATCGGATACTTCTGGAAAAGAACCCTCTGGCCATGGGGCATCGGTGTTCTTGCTTATTATGGCACCTCCGCACTCTTCATGTCGCCCATCGATCATCTTCAGCTTCACATTGAAGGTCTTAAGACATAACCCGAAGTGTGGGTTGACATGGAGAAAAGCCTCGCACACGATAATGAACAACGAGATATGGAGGACGGCGTCTGGAGCCAGATCATGGAAATCCAAGCCATAGTAGAACATGAGCCCCCTCACAAAGGGGTCGAGGGTGAGGCCTAGGACTCGGAGGAAGTGAGGAACAAACACGATGCTCCCGTTGGGCTCCGGCATGGGGATAACTTGCCCTGGAGCGGAAAGCCTGTGCTGGATATCGGCGGTCAGGTATCCGACCTCCCTAAGCTTAGCGATATCCTCCTCTTGGATTGAGGAGGCCACCCACCGGCCTTTTGCATCGGATCCGGACATACTGAGAGGATCTGGGGTGTTGGAGCTTAGGTTTTGAGTGATGGAGCTCGAGGTGCGAGAAGGAGCAGGAGAGGTGGAAAAGAGGCGTAGGCCTCAGCCCCCTTTATAAAGGGGATGAATATCAAAAGTCCTCAGCGTGACCGCTTGAGAATTATCTAAAGTACATGGAGTCATACCAATGGTCGCAGTGGGGTCACACACACCCGTATTGATGAAAGATCCCGTAATAAGAGGAACACGAGCTCTGCTTTGACAGGACGTGCCAATAAAACCGCCTTTAACGTGAGTCGAGGTGGAGCAGGAAACGCCGGTTCGTGTTGGACCAGGCCACGATGCAAGGGCATGACGTACGAAGATTACTAGCAGAACGGATTTATGCTATGTTCCCTACTATGGTGTGTGAAGATCATCTTGCAGATCCGGACACGGTCTACGTGTTCGATAATAACCTTGGAGTATTCGAAGGAGGAACCCACCTTGCAATGCCGAAGACAAGGCTGCACGCCGGACTCGTCGTCATTGAAGCCTGGTTCAGGGGCTACTAAGGGAGTCCTGGATTAGGGGGTATCCGGATAGCCAGACTGTATACATCGTCCGGACTATTGAAGCGTGAAGATACAAGACTCAAGACTTCGGCCCGTGTCCGGATGGGACTCTCCTTTGCGTGGAAGACAAGCTTGGCGATCCGGATATTATGTTTCCTTCCTTGTAACCGACTCCATGTAAACCCTAGCCCTCTCCGGTGTCTATATAAACCGGAGAGGATGGTCCTTAGAAGGCCGATCACAATTACAATCATACCATCATAGGCTAGCTCTTAGGGTTTAGCCTCTATGATCTCATGGTAGATCTACTCTTGTTCTACTCATATCTTCAATATTAATCAAGCAAGAAGTAGGCTTTTACCTCCATCGAGAGGTACTGAACCTGGGTAAACATTGCGTCCCTTGCTTCCTGTTACCATCAGCCTAAGACGCACAGATCGGGACCCCCTACCCGAGATCCGTCGGTTTTGACACCGACAACGCCCCCTTTCCTACTCCCTCTCCCTCTCCTTCCTTCGCCCTCTCCCGGGAGGTGGACTCCTACTAGGACTTGGAGTCCTAGTAGGACTCCCCTCTCCTAGGCGCACCTACAGGGGCCGGCCAGCCACCCCCTTGCCTCCTTTATATACAGGGGCTGGGGGCACCCTATAATACACAAGTTTGTCTTAACCGTGTGCGGTGCCCCCCCTCCGTAGTTACACACCTTGATCATACCATCATAGTGCTTAGGCGAAGCCCTGCGCAGGTAGCATCATCATCACCGTCGCCATGCCGTCATGCTAATGGTACTCACCCTCGTTCTCAACTGGATCAAGAGCGCAAGGGACGTCATCGAGCTGAACGTGTGCTGAACGCGGAGGTGCCGTATGATTGGTACTTGGATCAGTTGGATCGCGAAGACGTTCGACTACATCAACCGCGTTACTAAACACTTCCGCTTTCGGTCTATGAGGGTACGTGGACATACTCTCCCCTCTCGTTTCTATGCATCACATAGATAGATCTTGCGTGATCATAGGAATTTTTTGAGATACTATGTTCCCCAACAACCTCTTGAATACCTATCATATCAGGACCAATTTCATAGCACGTGCTTATTACCATTACTATTTATCAAACTCTCAAAAAGATTTAAGTGAAGCATGAGAGTGCAACTATTTCTTTAAAATATAACAACGGCGTGCTCTAAAAGATATAAGTGAAGCACCTAGCTCAAAAGATATAAGTGAAGCACATAGAGTATTCTAACAAATCACGAATAAATGTGAGTCCCTCTCAAAAGGTATGTCCAACAAAAGATGATTGTGGCAAACTAAAAAGCAAACAAACAAAAACAACTATGGCACAAGACGCTCCAAGTAAAACTCATATCATGTGATGCATAAAAATATAGCTCCAAGTAATATACTAATGGTTTGTAGACGAAAGAGGGGATGCCATCTGGGGAATCCCCAAGCTTAGGCGCTTGGGTCTTGCTTGATTATTACCTTGGGGTGCCTTGGGCATCCCCAATCTAAGGTTCTTTTTGCTCCTTATTCCTTCATCCATCGTGATCTCACCCAAAACCTGAAACCTTCACCACACAAAACTCAACAAAAACTTCGTGAGATCCCTCAGTATAATAAACAATTAGGAACTGTCATGAACCCATTCATCTTTTATTATTGCATAATACATACTGTATTTTAACTTCTACGTGATTTATACCTCCCAATATCATCCATAGCATCATTTAAGTGAGCAAACTATGCAACAAAAACAGAATCTGTCCAAAACAGAACTGTTTGTAATGATCTGAATTAGCATCATACTTCTGGAACTCTAAAAATTATGAAAAATTAGGAGAACATGGCTAATCTGTATATCAATCATGTGTTAAAAATTCAGATCAAGAGCACGTTCCAGTGATTTTAAAAATTCCTGGAGTGAGCGCAAAAGTATCTGTTATTTCGCAGAATCAAATCAATTATCAACCAAATCATCCCATAGGCTTTAATTGCCACAAACACTAATTATAACATAAAAACACAATCATAATAGTAGCGTAATTGTGTCAACACACAAAAAATATGAATGATAACTATTGGGTTGTCTCCCAACAAGCTCTTTCTTTATAGCCGTTAAGATAGACTTGAGATGCTCAAATGAAAGATAATAATTGAAAAACACAAAGAGAACATCATAAAACATGTGACAAACACATTTAAATCTAACCCTCTTCCTATGCGTAGGCATTTTTATAAGAAAACAAATTATCAAGACAAGCAATATCTAGCATATGTAATTAAGAAGACTGAAGCATTAATAAGTTCAACACAAAGAGAGGTAATTTAGTGACATGAAGATTTCTATAACCATATTTGCCTCTCTGATAATAGTTACATGTAGGATCATAATCAAACTCAAAAATATAGCTATTGTTGGGTTTCGTAGTAATTTCAAAAATTTTCCTACGCGCACACAGGATCATGTGATGCATAGCAACGAGAGGAGAGTGTTGTCTACGTACCCAACGCAGACCGACTGCGGAAGCAATGACACGACGTAGAGGAAGTAGTCGTACGTCTTCACGATCCAACCGATCAAGCACCGAAACTACGGCACCTCCGAGTTCGAGCACACGTTCAGCTCGATGACGATCCCCGGACTCCGATCCAGCAAAGTGTCGGGGAAGAGTTTCGTCAGCACGACGGCGTGGTGACGATCTTGATGAACTACAGCAGCAGGGCTTCGCCTAAACTCCGCTACAGTATTATCGAGGAATATGGTGGCAGGGGGCACCGCACACGGCTAAGGAATCGATCACGTGGATCAACTTGTGTCAACTTGTGTCTTTAGAGGTGCCCCTGCCTCCGTATATAAAGGAGGAGAGGAGGGGAGGCTGGCCGGCCAAAGAGGGAGGCGCAGGAGAGTCCTACTCCCTCTGGGAGTAGGATTCCTCCCCCCAATCCTAGTCCAACTAGGATTCCTCGGAGGGGAAGGGAGAGAGGGGGGCCGGCCACCTTCTCCTAGTCCTAATAGGACTAGGGGAGGGGAAAGAGGCGCAGCCACCTTGGGCTGCCCCTTTCTCCTTTCCACTAAGGCCCATGATGGCCCATATGGCTCCCGGGGGGTTCCGGTAACCTCCCGGTAACCCGGTAAAATCCCGATTTCACCCGGAACACTTCCGATGTCCAAACATAGGCTTCCAATATATCAATCTTTACTTCTCGACCATTTCGAGACTCCTCGTCATGTCCGTGATCACATCCGGGACTCCGAACAACCTTCGGTACATCAAAATGCATAAACTCATAATATAACTGTCATCGTAACCTTAAGCGTGCGGACCCTACGGGTTCGAGAACAATGTAGACATGACCGAGACATGTCTCTGGTCAATAACCAATAGCGGGACCTGGATGCCCATATTGGCTCCTACATATTCTACGAAGATTTTATCGGTCAGACCGCATAACAACATACGTTGTTCCCTTTGTCATCGGTATGTTACTTGCCCGAGATTCGATCGTCGGTATCCAATACCTAGTTCAATCTCGTTAACGGCAAGTCTCTTTACTCGTTCCGTAATACATCATCTCACAACTAACATATTAGTTGTAATGCTTGCAAGGCTTATGTGATGTGTATTACCGAGAGGGCCCAGAGATACCTCTCCGACAATCGGAGTGACAAATCCTAATCTCGAAATACGCCAACCCAACATCGACCATTGGAGACACCTGTAGTACTCCTTTATAATCACCCATTTACGTTGTGACGTTTGGTAGTACCCAAAGTGTTCCTCCGGTAAACGGGAGTTGCATAATCTCATAGTCGTAGGAACATGTATAAGTCATGAAGAAAGCAATAGCAACATACTAAACGATCAGGTGCTAAGCTAATGGAATGGGTCATGTCAATCAGATCATTCTACTAATGATGTGACCTCGTTAATCAAATAACAACTCATTGTTCATCGTTAGGAAACATAACCATCTTTGATTAACGAGCTAGTCAAGTAGAGGCATACTAGTGACACTCTGTTTGTCTATGTATTCACACATGTATTATGTTTCCGGAAAATACAATTCTAGCATGAATAATAAACATTTATCATGATTATAAGGAAATAAATAATAACTTTATTATTGCCTCTAGGGCATATTTCCTTCAGTCTCCCACTTGCACTAGAGTCAATAATCTAGATTACACTGTAATGAATCTAACACCCATGGAGCTTTGGTGCTGATCATGTTTTGCTCGTGGAAGAGGCTTAGTCAACGGGTCTGCAATATTCAGATCCGTATGTATCTTGCAAATCTCTATGTCTCCCACCTGGACTAGATCCCGGATGGAGTTGAAGCGTCTCTTGATGTGTTTGGTCCTTTTGTGAAATCTGGATTCCTTTGCCAAGGCAATTGTACCAGTATTGTCACAAAAGATTTTCATTGGACCCGATGCACTAGGTATGACACCTAGATCGGATATGAACTCCTTCATCCAGACTCCTTCATTTGCTGCTTCCGAAGCAGCTATGTATTCCGCTTCACATGTAGATCCCGCTACGACGCTTTGTTTAGAACTGCACCAACTGACAGCTCCACCGTTTAATGTAAACACGTATCCGGTTTGCGATTTAGAATCGTCCGGATCAGTGTCAAAGCTTGCATCAACGTAACCTTTTACGATGAGCTCTTTGTTACTTCCATATACGAGAAACATATCCTTAGTCCTTTTCAGGTATTTCAGGATGTTCTTGACCGCTGTCCAGTGATCCATTCCTGGATTACTTTGGTACCTCCCTGCTAAACTTATAGCAAGGCACACATCAGGTCTGGTACACAGCATTGCATACATGATAGAGCCTATGGCTGATGCATAGGGAACATCTTTCATATTCTCTCTATCTTCTGCAGTGGTCGGGCATTGAGTCTTACTCAATTTCACACCTTGTAACACAGGCAAGAACCCTTTCTTTGCTTGATCCATTTTGAATTTCTTCAAAATTTTGTCAAGGTATGTGCTTTGTGAAAGTCCAATTAAGCGTCTTGATCTGTCTCTATAGATCTTAATGCCTAATATGTAAGCAGCTTCACCGAGGTCTTTCATTGAAAAACTTTTATTCAAGTATCCCTTTATGCTATCCAGAAATTCTATATCATTTCCAATCAGTAATATGTCATCCACATATAATATCAAAAATGCTACAGAGCTCCCACTCACTTTCTTGTAAATACAGGCTTCTCCAAAAGTCTGTATAAAACCAAATGCTTTGATCACACTATCAAAACGTTTATTCCAACTCCGAGAGGCTTGCACCAGTCCATAAATGGATCGCTGGAGCTTGCACACTTTGTTAGCTCCCTTTGGATCGACAAAACCTTCTGGTTGCATCATATACAACTCTTCTTCCAGGAATCCATTCAGGAATGCAGTTTTGACATCCATTTGCCAAATTTCATAATTATAAAATGCGGCAATTGCTAACATGATTCGGACGGACTTAAGCATCGCTACGGGTGAGAAGGTCTCATCGTAGTCAATTCCTTGAACTTGCCGAAAACCTTTTGCGACAAGTCGAGCTTTGTAGACAGTAACATTACCATCAGCGTCAGTCTTCTTCTTAAAGATCCATTTATTCTCAATCGCTTGCCGATCATCGGGCAAGTCAACCAAAGTCCATACTTTGTTCTCATACATGGATCCCATCTCAGATTTCATGGCTTCTAGCCACTTTGCGGAATCTGGGCTCACCATCGCTTCTTCATAGTTCGTAGGTTCATCATGATCTAGTAGCATGACCTCCAGAACAGGATTACCGTACCACTCTGGTGCGGATCTTACTCTGGTTGATCTACGAAGTTCAGTAGTATCTTGATCTGAAGTTTCATGATCATTATCATTGGCTTCCTCACTAACTGGTGTAGGTGTCACTGAAACAGTTTTCTGTGATGAACTATTTTCCAGTAAGGGAGCAGGTACAGTTACCTCGTCAAGTTCTACTTTCCTCCCACTCACTTCTTTCGAGAGAAACTCCTTCTCTAGAAATGATCCATTCTTAGCAACAAATGTTTTGCCTTCGGATCTGTGATAGAAGGTGTACCCAACAGTTTCCTTTGGGTATCCTATGAATACACATTTCTCCGATTTGGGTTCGAGCTTATCAGGTTGAAGCTTTTTCACATAAGCATCGCAGCCCCAAACTTTAAGAAACGACAACTTCGGTTTCTTGCCAAACCATAGTTCATAAGGCGTCGTCTCAACGGATTTTGATGGTGCCCTATTTAACGTGAATGCGGCCGTCTCTAAAGCATATCCCCAAAATGATAGCGGTAAATCTGTAAGAGACATCATAGATCGCACCATATCTAGTAAAGTACGATTACGACGTTCGGACACACCATTACGCTGTGGTGTTCCGGGGGGCGTGAGTTGCGAAACTATTCCACAGTTTTCAAATGTACACCAAACTCGTAACTCAAATATTCTCCTCCACGATCAGATCGTAGAAACTTTATTTTCTTGTTACGATGATTTTCAACTTCACTCTGAAATTCTTTGAACTTTTCAAATGTTTCAGACTTATGCTTCATTAAGTAGATATATCCATATCTGCTCAAATCATCTGTGAAGGTGAGAAAATAACGATATCCGCCACGAGCTTCAATATTCATCGGACCACATACATCGGTATGTATGATTTCCAACAAATCTGTTGCTCTCTCCATAGTACCGGAGAACGGTGTTTTAGTCATCTTGCCCATGAGGCACGGTTCGCAAGTACCAAGTGATTCATAATCAAGTGGTTCCAAAAGTCCATTAGTATGGAGTTTCTTCATGCGTTTTACACCGATATGACCTAAACGACAGTGCCACAAATAAGTTGCACCTTCATTATCAACTCTGTATCTTTTGGTTTCAACATTATGAATATGTGTATTACTACTATCGAGATTTAGTAAGAATAGACCACTATTCAAGGGTGCATGACCATAAAAGATATTACTCATATAAATAGAACAACCATTATTCTCTGATTTAAATGAATAACCGTCTCGCATTAAACAAAATCCAGATATAATGTTCATGCTCAACGCTGGCACCAAATAACAATTATTTAGGTCTAATATTAATCCCGAAGGTAGATGTAGAGGTAGCGTGCCGACCGCGATCACATCGACTTTGGAACCGTTTCCCACGCGCATCGTCACCTCGTCCTTTGCCAGTGCCCGCTTATTCTGTAGTCCCTGTTTCGAGTTGCAAATATTAGCAATAGAACCAGTATCAAATACCCAGGTGCTACTGCGAGCTTTGGTAAGGTACACATCAATAACATGTATATCACATATACCTTTGTTCACCTTGCCATCCTTCTTATCCGCCAAATACTTGGGGCAGTTCCGCTTCCAGTGACCAGTCTGCTTGCAGTAGAAGCACGCAGTTTCAGGCTTAGGTCTAGACTTGGGTTTCTTCTCTTGAGCAGCAACTTGCTTGCCGTTCTTTTTGAAGTTCCCCTTTTTCTTCCCTTTGCCCTTTTTCTTGAAACTAGTGGTCTTGTTAACCATCAACACTTGATGCTCCTTCTTGATTTCTACCTCCGCAGCTTTTAGCATTGCGAAGAGCTCGGGAATAGTCTTGTTCATCCCTTGCATATTATAGTTCATCACGAAGCTCTTGTAGCTTGGTGGCAGTGATTGGAGAATTCTGTCAATGACGCAATCATCTGGAAGATTAACTCCCAATTGAATCAAGTGATTATTATACCCAGACATTTTGAGTATATGCTCACTGACAGAACTGTTCTCTTCCATCTTGCAGCTATAGAATTTATTGGAGACTTCATATCTCTCAATCCGGGCATTTGCTTGAAATATTAACTTCAACTCCTGGAACATCTCATATGCTCCATGACGTTCAAAACGTCATTGAAGTCCCGATTCTAAGCCGTAAAGCATGGCACACTGAACTATCGAGTAGTCATCAGCTTTGCTCTGCCAGACGTTCATAACATCTGGCGTTGCTCCAGCAGCAGGCCTGGCACCCAGCGGTGCTTCCAGGACGTAATTCTTCTGTGCAGCAATGAGGATAATCCTCAAGTTACGGACCCAGTCCGTGTAATTGCTACCATCATCTTTCAACTTTGCTTTCTCAAGGAACGCATTAAAATTTAACGGAACAACAGCACGAGCCATCTATCTACAATCAACATAAACAAGCAAGATACTATCAGGGACTAAGTTCATGATAAATTTTAAGTTCAATTAATCATATTATTAAAGAACTCCCACTTAGATAGACATCCCTCTAATCCTCTAAGTGATCACGTGATCCAAATCAACTAAACCATGTCCGATCATCACATGAGATGGAGTAGTTTCATCGGTGAACATCATTATGTTGATCATATCTACTATATGATTCACGCTCGACCTTTCGGTCTCCGTGTTCCGAGGCCATATCTGCATATGCTAGGCTCGTCAAGTTTAACCTGAGTATTCTGCGTGCACAACTGTTTTGCACCCGTTGTATTTGAACGTAGAGCCTATCACACCCGATCATCACGTGGTGTCTCAGCACGAAGAACTTTTGCAACGGTGCATACTCAGGGAGAACACTTCTCGATAATTTAGTGAGAGATCATCTTATAATGCTACCGTCAATCAAAGCAAGATAAGATGCATAAAAAGATAAACATCACATGCAATCAATATAAGTGATATGATATGGCCATCATTATCTTGTGCTTGTGATCTCCATCTCCGAAGCACCGTCATGATCACCATCGTCACCGGCGCGACACCTTGATCTCCATCGTAGCATCGTTGTCGTCTCGCCAATCTTATGCTTCCACGACTATCACTACCGTTTAGTAATAAAGTAAAGCATTACATCGCGATTGCATTGCATACAATAAAGCGACAACCATATGGCTCCTGCCAGTTGCCGATAACTTGGTTACAAAACATGATCATCTCATACAATAAAATTCAGCATCATGCCTTGACCATATCACATCACAACATGCCCTGCAAAAACAAGTTAGACGTCCTCTACTTTGTTGTTGCATGTTTTACGTGGCTGCTAGGGGCTTAAGTAAGAACCAATCTCACCTACGCATCAAAACCACAATGATAGTTTGTCAAATAGACTCCGTTTTAACCTTCGCAAAGACCGGGCGTAGCCATACTTGGTTCAACTAAAGTTGGAGAGGCAGTCGCCCGCAAGCCATCTCTGTGCAAAGCACGTCGAGGGAACCGGTCTCACGTAAGCGTACGCGTAAGGTTGGTCCGGGTCGTCTCGTCCAACAATACCGCTGAACCAAAATATGACATGCTGGTAGGCAGTATGACTTGTATCGTCCACAACTCACTTGTGTTCTACTCGTGCATATAACATCAACATCATTAACCTAGGCTCGGATGCCACTGTTGGGTTTCGTAGTAATTTCAAAAAATTTCCTACGCGCACACAGGATCATGTGATGCATAGCAACGAGAGGAGAGTGTTGTCTACGTACCCAACGCAGACCGACTGCGGAAGCAATGACACGACGTAGAGGAAGTAGTCGTACGTCTTCACGATCCAACCGATCAAGCACCGAAACTACGGCACCTCCGAGTTCGAGCACACGTTCAGCTCGATGACGATCCCCGGACTCCGATCCAGCAAAGTGTCGGGGAAGAGTTTCGTCAGCACGACGGCGTGGTGATGATCTTGATGAATTACAGCAGCAGGGCTTCGCCTAAACTCCGCTACAGTATTATCGAGGAATATGGTGGCAGGGGGCACCGCACACGGCTAAGGAATCGATCACGTGGATCAACTTGTGTCAACTTGTGTGTTTAGAGGTGCCCCTGCCTCCGTATATAAAGGAGGAGAGGAGGGGAGGCTGGCCGGCCAAAGAGGGAGGCGCAGGAGAGTCCTACTCCCTCTGGGAGTAGGATTCCTCCCCCCAATCCTAGTCCAACTAGGATTCCTCGGAGGGGAAGGGAGAGAGGGGGGCCGGCCACCTTCTCCTAGTCCTAATAGGACTAGGGGAGGGGAAAGAGGCGCAGCCACCTTGGGCTGCCCCTTTCTCCTTTCCACTAAGGCCCATGATGGCCCATATGGCTCCCGGGGGGTTCCGGTAACCTCCCGGTAACCCGGTAAAATCCCGATTTCACCCGGAACACTTCCGATGTCCAAACATAGGCTTCCAATATATCAATCTTTACGTCTCGACCATTTCGAGACTCCTCGTCATGTCCGTGATCACATCCGGGACTCCGAACAACCTTCGGTACATCAAAATGCATATAAACTCATAATATAACTGTCATCGTAACCTTAAGCGTGCGGACCCTACGGGTTCGAGAACAATGTAGACATGACCGAGACATGTCTCTGGTCAATAACCAATAGCGGGACCTGGATGCCCATATTGGCTCCTACATATTCTACGAAGATCTTTATCGGTCAGACCGCATAACAACATACGTTGTTCCCTTTGTCATCGGTATGTTACTTGCCCGAGATTCGATCGTCGGTATCCAATACCTAGTTCAATCTCGTTAACGGCAAGTCTCTTTACTCGTTCCGTAATACATCATCTCACAACTAACATATTAGTTGTAATGCTTGCAAGGCTTATGTGATGTGTATTACCGAGAGGGCCCAGAGATACCTCTCCGACAATCGGAGTGACAAATCCTAATCTCGAAATACGCCAACCGAACATCGACCATTGGAGACACCTGTAGTACTCCTTTATAATCACCCATTTACGTTGTGACGTTTGGTAGTACCCAAAGTGTTCCTCCGGTAAACGGGAGTTGCATAATCTCATAGTCGTAGGAACATGTATAAGTCATGAAGAAAGCAATAGCAACATACTAAACGATCAGGTGCTAAGCTAATGGAATGGGTCATGTCAATCAGATCATTCTACTAATGATGTGACCTCGTTAATCAAATAACAACTCATTGTTCATGGTTAGGAAACATAACCATCTTTGATTAACGAGCTAGTCAAGTAGAGGCATACTAGTGACACTCTGTTTGTCTATGTATTCACACATGTATTATGTTTCCGGAAAATACAATTCTAGCATGAATAATAAACATTTATCATGATTATAAGGAAATAAATAATAACTTTATTATTGCCTCTAGGGCATATTTCCTTCAGCTATCATATAAGATATTCTCTTGACGATCCATAGCTAAGGAGAAGTAGAGCTAGCTGCCTTCTTCTTCCTTTAGCCCGAGCAGCTCAAGGAGCAACCTTGTACTAGCTATTGATCACAATGACACAGAGACCCCGTAGAGCAGGATTAGGGGTGTTATCTCCTCGGAGAGCCCCGAACCTGGGTGAGAACCGGCATTGATTGAGGTCTTGCCTACTCCCGCATCTAGAGCCCGACAACATTCTATTGACCCCCTACATGATTAGCCACCCGTTGGCATATGTCGAGGAAATACCACGACATTTGGTGCCCACCGTGGGGCAAGGCGCACTATTGTCCGGAGACATATTCTGGACGGGAACTTGTTTCCTTCCCCGTGAGCGCAGCCAGCCCGGCTCGCCCGATGGCGCCTGCGCCGGGAGCTCCCTCATCGATCTCCTCGGCAATGTCCACCTCACCGACGAGCCTGCCCCCGACGTGGGTTTGGCCAACTCCGAGAGCTGCTTCATCGACCTCCTCGGCAAACTCCACATCACCGACGAGCTGGCCTCCGACCTGGAGTCTGTTGGCTCCACTGATCCGCCTGTCGAGATGGTCATCGACTCCGATGCGGCAGATGTTGATGCCTACCCCGACCATGTATAGATCATCCATGACCCGCTCCCCCGTGCGGACGGCATCACCAGCGCCAACACGTCACAGACGTGCTGGTCATCAGTCAGGCAGAGCTTCGGCTGGAGCGGACCAAGATCCGATCCGTTCGACCCTGCAAGCCCTTGCCACTCCGGTTGAGGACGGAGCGGATAGCGCAACCCTGGAGGCACACCGCCTTTCTCTCATCGACAGCGGCAAGCAGCTGGCTGCCATGAAGCGCCTCGCTGACGCCTACCAGCACGAGGTCGACCGTGCTGTAGCGGCACTCCGGCTGCTGGTGAGCCTAGCCAAATAGGCGCAGTCCGACAATGCGGCGCCACCGTGGCCAGCATCTTCGGGCCCGCTTGCCCTATCTATGCCACACCCCTCGGGAACCTGCGCGCCGCCGAGGCGACGGCAGAAGAGTTGGATAACATAGAGGGCGAAGAGAAGCGTCACATGATGGAGCGCCTTTAGCGGCTCCTCGACGCGGCCGCCTTCCAGCAGGAAACTGCCCTCCGCGCTGCGGAACCCGGCATACCAGACGAGACCCGCCTCCCTCGACGAGAGCATGGCGCGACCTCTCGGTCCCCAATAGACGGCCGAGGGGACCCTGAGACGGCTGCTAGCCGCAGCCAGCGCACGCACCTCAAGATCGAGCGCGACCACGACGGCCACCCAAGGGTAATGGAGTGGTGCAATGACTGCCTGCCTCCCTCGTGCAGGGAGGGGCGTGCCTCCCCACTGCCTGTTGGGCACCCGACTCTCAGAGACCGGCTAGGTCACCACGAGGGAATCAGAGAGAATGATGCCTGCCACCGGATCGATCGGCTTGCTCGATCCCTGGCAAGAGAAGAAGAAGATGCAGTTGTCCCGCCTTGCTTCGGCCCACGCATACAGGATTAGCCCTTTCCAAAAGGATTCTCGCTCCCACGAGATATGCCCAAGTACAACGGCTCCGTGAAGCCGGAGGATTGGCTGGTGGACTACTCCATCGCAGTCAACATAGCAAGAGGCAACAAGCGCGTTGCCGTGAAGTATGTACCGCTCATGCTCTAGGGCATGGCCTGGACATGGTTGAACAGCCTCAAGCCGTACAGTGTCAACAGCTGGCTGGATTTCACCAAAGTGTTCATTCGCAACTTCACCAGCACGTACAATAGCCGTTCAAGCCTCGCCAGCTCTCCATGTGCGTCCAAGGCCCGACTGAGTCCACACGTGATTACTTAACGCGGTGGGGCGAGCTGCACAACTCCTGTGAAGGGGTGCATGAGGTGCAGGCCATAGAGTACTTCACGGATGGGTGCTGTCGGATTTCGGGTTTTGGCAGACCCTCTAGATTAGAACACTTGGGATGCGCGCGGAGACTTCATCCACTACCTACCTGCACCTCGCCGCCTCGCTAGCATCTAAGCTATGAAAGGAACAACACAAGAGACACAGGGTTTATACTAGTTCGGGCCACCATTGTGGTGTAATACCCTACTCTAGTTTGTGGTGTGGTGGATTGCCTCTTGGGCTGATGATGAACAATACAAGGAAGAACAGCCTCACGAGGGTTTGTTCTTGGCTAGTGCGATGAACTGCTAGGGGGAGTTCAGTCGCCCTTTCTACTGGTTCCCTGATGATCCTCTTCCCTTTTCCTCCTCCCCATGCCTTGTGGGTGGCAAGTCCTATTTATAGGCGAAGGCCCTGGGCCTCTTCCCAAATATTGAGCGGGAAGGGCGCCAACAATTGGCCATTTTGAAGGGGAACATCTAGTACACTTATCCTGACTAAAGTTGGTCCTCGTCTGTGTCAAAGGCTCTGGTGGTGACGCCGGCTTGGGCTCCGCAATGACCTCCTTCCTGCCGTTGCGACGGTCTTGGTCTTGTTGCACCTAAACGGATGCCTTTGCTTGATGCTCTCGCCTGCGCTTGCTCCCTTTGCACCAAAGAGGAAAGGAGGACACTGCGTGGGCTGGCGCCCGCCTGGCGCCCTTGGTCGTCATGGCTTGCATCATGGGCACCTCGTGAGGTACCCCGCCTTGATCTCTCCGCCTCCTCGCGAGCCAGCCTGACAAGGCCGTGCCTGAGGAAGCTTCCCGTCGTCCACCCTGCGTGGCTTGGCTCCTCGCGAGGGTATTGAGCTCGTGCTGATGAAGATGGGCCGTGCTGGGCCGCCCCTTGAGCCACGCCGCAGACCGCAGGCAGGCAAGTCTGGGGACCCTGGTCCCCGTTCTCAGAACACCGACAGTAGCCCCCGGGCCCAAAGCGTGCCCGGACTTGGCTGAGCAGAGAAGCGAAGGGGGAAGTGCGAAGCGCCGCGGGCCCTAACAACCTGTGGCCTCGGGCGCCGCATGGCGGTTGGTTGGTCGCGGGTGCCTTAGCAACTGCATGAATCGTCAAAAGAGCGGCATCTGCCTAGGCTTTGCTTCCCTTGCTTCCTCCGGTCATTGCCCAGATCCCCTTTCTTGCGCCCTTCCTTCCTGCCTCTGAAATCTTCAGATCTACTTCGACCGCGTGCCTTACAAAGACATGGCGCCTCACCAGACACCGGCCGGAGCTTGGTACTCACCCGCCTTGGACTCGCGGAATGTGTCGGAGACGAGCCTTGCCCGGGTGCGCCGGATGGTGCCGGCGCAAGGCATCGACGGGGTAGAGGTGTTCAAGGCCGGCTCTGCTCTTCCCGAGGGCCAAGGGAGCACCTTCTATCCGCTCTTCGTAAGCGCCATTGTTGCCGGTCTGGTGCCTCCCTTTTCTGAGTTCTTCTTCTCTGTCCTCCGCCATTACAACCTGCAAGCTCTGCACCTCCACCCCAACTCTGTTCTTCTTCTGGCGATCTTCACCTACTATTGTGAGGCTCACATCAGGGTGCAGCCCTCGGTGGCCTTGCTGCACCACTACTTCTCCCTCCGGACCTCTCGTGGTCCCATCTTCGCGTGCGCGAGCTTTGTCGCGTACGGCGGCTCCAACGCCATCTCGAAGCCCGGGAAGAGGATTGAGGGCTTCAGGAGCAAGTGGGTCATGGTCCACGCTGGGCGCATCCACCCTCGGCTGATTCTGCCCACGGAGCACCCCACGAGCTCCGATGATTGGTCTCGCGCGGAACTCGTGGACCCCCGCGTGAAGCCGGTGCTGGAGAAGATGGACGCGGATCTGAGGCCCGGCAACATGGCGGCGGCGAGGCTGACCGGTGCGTCGCTCCTGAGGGAGTTCCTGGAGCACCAGGTGGCCGCGCTTCGTCAGTACTCGCTTTCGCTATGGAGGCACCACCCGAGCCCCGCAGTCTAGGTCGACGATGATCTGGCCGCGGTCCTCCAATCTTTGGTCGGAGGAGACGTGGTGGGGCTGGCGGGCGCCCCTGTACCCCTGTTCCTTCGAGATGATTGGGAGCAGGCGGTGGACTCCATGCCCGTATTCAATGGGGACGGTCCTGTGCCCACGGAGGTTCCCGAGGACCCGGAGGCCTTGGCGGCGGTGAACGTGTCCCCCAGTGACTCCAGCGAAGAGGAGGAAGAAGAGGAGCGGGAAGGAGGGCCTGACTCCGAGGCTACCGACGGGGAATCGAGAGCGCCCCTCCCCCGGCGCAGGTCCCGCGCTCTCCGCCTCTTGCCGAGCGACGATGAGGATGGCGACGAGCGAGGCGGCGAGAGCTTGCCCCCGATTCGGAAGAAGGACAGGACTGGGCTGGTCCCCCGCGGGTCTGCCCCGGCTCCGAGATGATCCGCAGACGCGCCTCCTGCTTCCGAGCCTCTCGAGGCTGATCCCTGCAGCCGGCTCTCGGGCTTCAAGTATGGTCAGAGGTTGCTCGAGCTCGCGAGTGATCACCAGTAAGTGCTTGATTCTTGTTTTGTTCCCTGTTTTGTCGCTGAGGCTTGACGTCCGTATCTCTTGGCTAGGCTGGCGTCTGCGGCGAAGAAGCTGAAGGGGGCTCCTGAGGTTCCGTTTGGGGCAGCGCCTCTGCCTGCGAAAGAAGGTGACTGCAAGGCACGGGCCTCTTCTAGCCGGTCGTCCTTGTGAGGCCTGGTGGAGCTGGCTGGGGCGAGCTCAGCCCCCATGGCCCAAGCAACTCCTGAGGTATCCTTGCCTGATGCTACCGCCACAGCTATTGGGGCGCAGCAGGTCCCGCCTCAGGATACTGTGGTTACGTTGCCGTCCTCTCCTCCTACTCCACCAACTGTTGTCTCTCCGACTCCTCCCACTGTCCTGGATCATGCTACTGCTGTACTGGGCCGGTTGTGGCAAGATCTTCTGGGCGCCGACCCTCGCTTGGTGGCCGGGCGCTTGGAGCTGGCTTCTGGCTGGATTCGCTCTGATGCTTCGATTCGAGCGGCGCTGTTCAGGCCTCGACGACTTGTGACGAAGAGAAGCAGGCCGTCCTTCGGACGAAGTCTGCTCATGACGCCGCCTTGGGGGAGATGGCCGATGCCCGAGGTCGCTAAAAGGCGCTGGAGAGCGAGCTGCAGGGCCTGCGGGACCAGCTTGCCAAGGAGGTCACATTCGCCAAGAGAAGGAGGAAGACATCAAGGCTCGCGAGGCGGCCGTCAAGGACCGAGACGCCAAGCTTAACAAGCGCCGTGACCGCCTGGGCGCGCTGGAGAAGGAGTTGGAGGCGAGGAAGGTCGAGCTGGACGGCAAGGCGCGGGTCCTTGCCGAGGACCGCGAGGCCTTCATGGAGATGGAGGTGAAGGATCGCACCTTGCTGAGGTCGCTTTACGACAGCGGCCTGGAAAGCGCGCTGGCCGGCGCCGAGGATGGCCCCACCAAGCTGCTCCCCTTCCTGATCCGTGCTCTTGAAGATGTCACCCTTGGCATTGGCCCTACGGCTGAGGCCGAGGCGTGTGTCCTGTCTTCTGGAGCGCTGACACGGGTCCTTACCCACGTCTACCTTCGCGATCCCAACGTCGACCTCGACAACCTGCTGGAGCCAGCAAGCGGCGAGCTTGCCGCTGCTGCTGCCGAGGCCGGGAAGGGTCGTGTGGAGGCTCTGCTGGTGAAGTTCCGGGCCTTCAGCACCAAGCCGAAGCAAGGCGTTGTCGGTCCTGTGGCTTCACGAGGCGAACCCGCTCCGCGCAGCTCCGCCGCCAACAAATGACTCCGTTGTGGCTCCTGTCCTGCTTTCAGCTCATACAACATGCATCATGCCTCGGGGAGGCGTTTAAACTTGTGTTTGGTGTTGTGATAATAGTTATGGACTATAATATTTGCTTTTGAATTCCTTGAGATTTGCGCTTTTCCTTCCTACTTGCTTATGTTCTACGCCTGCAGAGTCCGGCCCCGCGCATACCTCAGCCGTCGTTAGCCCCGACCGGAAACCAGGACGGGACCAAGGAGTGAGGGGCTACGTGACAAGTTAGGCTCCTGAGTCGCGATGCTCAGGAGTCCCCCTTGGCGCACGAACAGCAAGTAGGGAGGTGAGATGCGGGGGTGAATCTACCATTCTACGTCTATAGAGCCCGGCCCCGCGCATACCTCAATCGCCATTAGCCTTTCGGAACTAAGGAGTGAGGGGCTACATGACCAGTTAGGCTCCTGAGTCGCGATGCTCAGGAGGTCCCCTTTAGCTCTCAAGTAGCCATCGTTCGGTGAGAAAGGAGCGCAACATTGCCAACACGGGATTGCATTGGATGCGGGGACGGTGCTGTGATAGCTAGTGTTTCCGGAGGGTGACTTATCTCGAGAGTCAGGAACCGCTTCCTGGTGCGGCGCTAGGTCTGTGCATCGGCCAGCGAGCGGTTACCTCACGAGGTCCCCGCTTGCCTCTCCCCTCTCGCCTTTGCTTCCCTTTCTGCTCTACGTCCTCGGGTCCCGGCCCTCGAGCGGGTCTCAGCCGTTGCTGCTATGCCAGGTCGCGATGCCGTGGACAAGGCCAGAGGGTGAGGGATGGACAGCCAATAGGAGCCCATGAGTCGCGATGCTCAGGTACCCCCCCCTTTAACGTGCAAGCGGTTCGCGCAGACGAGAGTGAAGAAGACGCCGTGAGGGCCTCGCCTGGCGCTGCTCCTTGAAGGGATCCTGCAGGCCCACCACAAGAAGAACAAGAGCCTGTTATGACAAGCGGTGGTCGGCCGTTGGTTGCTTCGGAGAGGTGACGAGGCACTGAAGGCCTGACGAGGTGGCGTTGTGCAGGGTTGCCGCGGCCAGAGCTCAGCCATTCAAGTTTTCTGGCATTGCAGGGACGGACCCAGGCGCAAGCGTCGTGACGTAGGGGAGCATCTCCATCGCTTGGTGTGAATCGAGCGGGCGATTAAGTCGGGCACTTTAAGCATGAAGGAGCAAATCCATTTAGATAGATGCAGAAAAAGGCAAACACCACTGGGTCAGGCCCGAGTGGCTTGGGGATAATGCAGCCCGAGGGGCGCCCCCAACAAAGCAAGCTAGGAACATAAAGTAAAAAGGGGATACATGCCACAGGGACGGACCCACGCGGCTTGGGAATAATGCATCCCTGGGGGGCGCTCCCAGCTGAAAAATGAAACTCGAAAGATGTCACCTGATGGTGTTGAAGACGAAGGGGTGTTGGAGTAGCGGACGTCGTGGGCTGCGGAAGCGGATCTTCCCGAGCCCCCAAGCCCAGGAGCCTCGGGAGGTTCCGGAGGCGCTAGTGGCTCCTCGTGGACCATCTCCATCTCCGCCAGGACTGCGGAACACCTGGCCTCCTGAGCCTCCAGGATGCTTCCCATGAGGCGCTTGTACGCGGCGGCCGCGTTCGGCAAGTCGTAGGGCATGCGAACGCAGCTGTGGGGTGGGCCTTCGGAGCACCCCGCGCGTGAGGGCCAGAAGTGCTCCTGAGAGGCGGCTCGGTTGAGCCCTGGGATGTCGATGCAGACACGCAGCCCACCATCCTCACCTGGATGGGGAGCTGCGGCGGGTAAGCGGCGGCTGCCACTCATGACTCTTGACTCCTGCAACTCCTGCGTGATCTGACATACGAACTCCTGAGGGTTTGGCCCTCCTTGCCTTGCTCCTTCCTGAGGGAAACGTGCTTTTAAACATGCCTCCAAGTGGTGCCCAAGCGCCTCCCCGTGACCTTAGCGAGGTCGGTAGCCCTCCAGGAGGGAGCCCCCGATCCTTGCTTGAGGAGGGCGCCCGGTGCGCCTTCCTATGCGACAGAAGGAGGTGCCCGCTGAGCAGGCGCAAACACTGAGGGGCCTGCCTCCTGAGGGGTCAGGCCTGGCGATGTCTTCTTCTTCTTGGGAGCGGTCTCAGGGAGCCTCTCGCTCCCGCGATCCGGGTCTTCAAGTGATGCGGCCTGAAAAGCTCACTCCAGGGAGCACACTGCGTCTCTTTCTTCACAAGGCACCATGATGACTCCGCCGCTTCCTGGCATCTTGAGGATGTTGTAACCGTGATGAGTCACGGCCATGAACTTGGCGAGAGCCGGGTACCCGAGGATGGTGTTGTATGGCAGGCGAATGTGGGCGACGTCGAAGTTGATGAGCTCGGTGCAGTAGTTGTCGCGCACCCCGAAGGTGACAGGGAGGTGGACCTGCCCAATCGGAACCGTGGAGCCATCGGTGACTCCAGAGAAAGGCTTGGTTGGCTGAAGCTGATTGTAAGGCACCTGGAGATTGTTGAATATCTCTACAGACACGATGTTGAGCCCTGCCCCACCGTCGATGAGGGTCCTGGTGACTTGCACGTTGCTGATGACTGGGGAGCAAAGCATCGGGAGGACTCCTGCTGTGGCCGCGCACTTGAGCTGATCCGCTGAGCTGAACCTGATGGCACACGCCGACCACCTGAGGGGGCGCGTGGCTTCGAGCTTGGGGAGGACTGCATTCACTTCGCGGGCGAACTGCTTGAAGATGCGTTGAGAGGCTGGGGCTTGAGCTCCGCCCAGGATGCAGGCGATCGCGCGCGGCTCCTGGAAGCCCCCACCCCCTCGTCCTGATGATGGTCCTCGTTTCTCCTTGGCTGCGGCGGCAGTGGAGGGAGGCCTGCGTTTCCTTGCGGATGATCCTCGTGAGGCTGATCCCTCCAGTCTCCCTCGCGAGGCTGATCCTGCCAGCGATCCTCGCGAGGTCGGTTGCGCCACCCTTGGCGAGGGCCGCGGTTTTCCCAACGTCCTGCGTTCCTTCCTCCTCCTCGGCCGTAGGCTCGACCGTTGCGGTCGGGGTGTCGGCCGATCCTTCCTTCTCGCACGGCTCGGAGCTCTTGACATTCGTTGGTGTTGTGGGTGTGGAGGTCGTGGTACACACAGTACTGGCTGCCCTTGAAAGACTCGGGCTGATCTCTGCCCCGCTTGGTGTCTGGTTCTGCCGCGAGCACGGCAGCCCCCTTGCGCTTCACATCCTTGGACTTGGATTTCTTCGCTGCTGGGTCTGCGGCTGCCAGCTCGAGGAGGGAAAGGCGCCCTTCCTCAGCCCTGG
>NC_041389.1:533950870-533956528 GCF_002162155.2 Triticum dicoccoides
CACTTGGTCGCCAAGTTGAACAGCTCCAAGGAAGTGCATAGATCTTCATGCATCGCCAGCTCCTCCTTCATCTTGACGTCACGCACACCGTCAGAGAAGGCTGAGATGATGGCCTCCTCGGTCACCTTGGGAATCTTGAGGCGTGCGTTGTTGAAGCGCTGGATGTACTTCTGCAGGGTCTCCCCTGGTTGCTGCTTGATGCGGCGCATGTCGCTCACAGCAGGTGGCCGGTCGCGAGTACCTTGGAAGTTGGCAATGAAGCGGGTGCGCATCTCGTCCTAGGAGGAGATTGTGCCAGGAGCCAGGTTCAGGAGCCAGGTGCTGGCCCCGTCCTTGAGTGCCATGGGAAACCTGTTGGCCATGACCTTTTCGTCCCTGTTGGCGGCTTCGATGCCCAGCTTGTAAAGCTAGAGAAACTCCGTAGGGTCGGCCGTGCCATCGCAGCGAGGAGGTAGGTCTGGCTTGAACTTGTCGGGCCATGCGACGCTGCGCAGCTCAACGGTGAAGGCGCGGCAGCCTGCGGTGGCCACGGGAGGCCTTTGGTGACGAAGAGCTTGGTCTTGCGGGTCCCCATGTGCTGTAGCTGGGAGCAGCGCGGGGTCTTGGCGTGTTGGAACAAGAGCGTGGCCGCGACGGGCCGGAGCAGGGAGCACTCGGGCAGCTTCTTGGGGATGAGGGACCTCTTGGCAACTCTGCTCTTGCCGCGCTGGCGCCGGACGGAGTGGGTTCCGCCCAGGGGCCACGCGCCTTGGGGCCAGGGCACCTTCTTAAGGGGGAGACAGCTGAGGCACCCTCGGAGCTTCATCGCCCGCGCAGGGCGGGGCGCGGTGCAGCGAGATGGACGGCGCGGGGGAACCCCGTGCGGCGCGGACGAGCTTAGCGACGCGGTCGAGCCACTCTTCGTAGACGTTGTCGACTGGGCGGTAGCGCAGGAGCTCGTTTGCCGCGATGAGCGCAGCTCGAGCCTCCATGGGCGCGCGGAGTGCGCGGGACGAAGAACCAGCTGGGGTGAGTGAGGGAGTAGCAGTGCGGCCGTCTCGCCTCACGGACGCATGCTGGGACGATGCTTGCTGCTTGTTCCCCGCCGGGCCGGTGGCAGCGTTGACGGCAGGCGACGGGGAACGGCGGGGGCGGCCGCCGACGGGGCCGTCTGGGCGACGCGGGAAGCAAGAGCGGCTCGGCGCTCGGCGCGGGCCCGACGAGCGTCTGACATGGATGCGATGGTCGGTGAAGAACAGGGCGGTGGAAGATGAATTCCGGCGCACCCCTACCTGGCACGCCAAATGTCGGATTTCGGGTTCCGGCAGACCCTCTAGATTCGAACACTAGGGTGCGCGCAGAGACTTCGCCCACTACCTACCTGCACCTTGCTGCCTCGCTAGGATCTAAGCTATGAAAGGAACAACACAAGAGACACAGGGTTTATACTAGTTCGGGCCACCATTGTGGTGTAATGCCCTACTCTAGTTTGTGGTGTGGTGGATTGCCTCTTGGGCAGATGATGAACAATACAAGGAACAACAGCCTCGTGAGGGTCTGTTCTTGGCTGGTGCGATGAACTGCTAGGGGGAGTTTAGTCGCCCTTTCTACTAGTTTCCTGATGATCCTCTTCCCTTTTCCTCCTCCCCATGCCTTGTGGGTGGCTAGTCCTATTTATAGGCGAAGGCCCTGGGCCTCTTCCCAAATATTGAGTGGGAAGGGTGCCAACAATTGTCCATTTTGAAGAGGAACATCTAGTACACTTATCCTGACTAAAGTTGGTCCTCGCCTGTCAAAGGCTCTGGTGGTGACGCCGGCTTGGGCTTGTGACGGTCTTGGTCTTGGTCTTGGTCTTGGTCTCCTTCCTGCTCTCGCCTGCGCTTGCTCCATTTGCCCAAAGAGGAAAGGAGGACACTGCGCGGGCTGGCGCCCACCTGGCGCCCTTGGTCGTCATGGCTTGCATCATGGGAACCTCATGAGGTACCCCGCCTTGATCTCTCCGCCTCCTCGCGAGCCAGCCTGACGAGGCCGTGCCTGAGGAAGCTTCCTGTCGTCCACCCAGCGAGGCTTGGCCCCTCACGAGGGTCTTGAGCTCGTGCTCATGAAGATGGGCCGTGCTGGGCCGCCCCTTGAACCACACCGTAGACCACAGGCAGGAAAATCTGGGGACCCCCGTTCCCAAAACGCCGACAGGTGCCGAGAGGGCACCTTGCTCAAGCACAAGCTCCTCTGCGATGAGCATGTAACCCTAGACGAGCTACTGATCATAGCGGACAAGTACACCATGGTCCACTCCTCCATGAAGTTGGAGCTCCGAGTGGACGCGTCCGGGAAGGTTCTCCCTCCGGCTTCTCAAATGCCGGCTGGTGACGCCAACCGGCGCCAGCAAAACAGCAACAAGCGCAGGCCCAGCAGCCGGCCTCCAGCAGCTGGCAGGTAGCAGTAGTTGAAGATCAGCAGCCGACTAGTTAACCCAACACCAAGCAGTAGATAACTAGCAAGGGAGCAAGGCTGCCCGCTCTCTCCTTTGAGCAAGCCCTTGACGCCCCATGCAAGTTCCACGGCGGCACGAAGCCGTCCAACCACACCACTCGGAAGTGCAATAGGCTAGCTCGGATCACCAAGGGCGAGGTCCTCCCACCTCCCCCGCCAGCCGGCCCTCCAGCTCCAGCCGCTCAGCAGCCGGCAGCCCGACCAGTCATTGCAATTCAAGACGAGTTCCCAGAAGAGCATGCCGCCTATGTTGTTTTCACGAGCCAAGACGACGACAGGCACAACAGGCAGCAACAACATAGAGAGGTCAATGCTGTCAGTACAGAAGCTCCCGCCCGCATGCACTGGTCTGAGAAGCCCCATGTTTGGAGCCAAGCTGACCACCCGACTGTGATGCCCAACCCGGGTTCATATGCCCTAGTGCTCGATGCAACCTTTGCAACAGAGAGGCGGAACTTCCATTTCGATCGAGTTCTGATATATGGCAGCAGCAACATCACTATCCTGTACCGCAAGACCATGGAGCGACTGGGCATCAAGGCCAAGCAACTTCAGCCAAGCCGAACTTTCTTCCATGGCATAGTTCCCGGCATGTCCAGATCACCAATTGGCAAGATAAAGATTGACGTCCTCTTTGTCAACAGAGATCACTTTCGCCGCGAGCCAATCTGGTTTGAAGTGGTCGATCTGGAAAGCCCCTATCACGCCTTCTGGGCCGCCCTGCGCTGTCCAAGTTTATGATGGTACCTCACTACGCATACCTCAAGGCCAAGATGCCAGGCATCGAAGCCGAAGCAGGGGCCTCATTCCAGCCGGCCAAAGAGACCAAGCAGATCCCCCTGGACCCGGAGCACCCAGAGAGGTTTGATGTCATAGGCATTGGCCTTGACAGCAAATAGGAAGGAGAGCTCGTTGATTTCCTCCATGAGAATCGAGACATCTTTGCATCGTCCCCCAAAGATATGCCGGGTGTCCCAATGGATCTCGCCGAGCACAAACTTCATGTAAGGTCAGATGCCAAGACGGTCAAGCAACCCCTCCGCCGCCTATCAGAAGAAAAGAGAAGGATTGATGGAGAAGAAATCGCCCGACTGCTAGTAGTCGGAGTCATTATGGAAGTGTTCCACCCGCATTGGCTTGCCAACCCGGTTCTTGTGCTGAAGAAGAACAACAAGTGGCGTATGTGCATTGACTATACCAGTCTCAACAAAGCCTGCCCCAAAGACCCATTTGCTTTGCCGTGAATAGATCAAGTGATCGACTCCACAACCGGATGCGAGCTCCTATCCTTCCTTGATGCCTATTCTGGCTATCACCAGATCAAGCTGTATCCGGCTGATCGCCTGAAGACCGCCTTCACCAAGCCATTCGGCGCCTTTTGCTACATCACCATGATGTTCGGCTTGAGGAATGCCGACGGCACCTTCCAACGTTGTATGCAGAAGTGCCTGTTGAAGCAACTCAGACGAAATGCTCACGTTTATGTGGATGATATAATGGTGAATATAGAGAAGCATGGCATGCTGATGCAAGACCTGAAGGATACCTGAATGCACAAGTGCTCCCTAGGTGGTTTTGGTAATTAATGTCAACATATCTCTTGTTGGACTAACACTTTTATCAAGTATATTTCAGACAAGTTCAACAATGGAGTGGCATGGACTAAAGGATGTGGAACTCTTTCAAGATGCTAAGGACAAAGGATTGTCTCAAGCCTTAAGCTCAAGACTCTTCATTTTATATTTTAGTGATCCAAGATCACATTGAGTCTATGGGAAAAGCCAATACTATCAAGGAGGGATAAGGTGTTGCTTAATGAGTTTATTGCTCCACAATGCTTAGTGATATGCTCCAAAGCCCTCAACTGCTTTCCCACATCCACATATGTCCTAAACCTAAAGTCTGACTCGGCCCCACCGATTCTCTATCCGGCGCCACCGAGTTCAGATGTCATAGCCACTGCCATAAACCCTAGGCAAATCGGTCTCACCGATAGGGATCTCGGTCTCACCGAGATGGGATTGTAATCTCTCTGTGTATGTCCATTATCATAACCGGTCTTCCCGAGTTTGAGCAATTGGTACTACCGAGATTACAATGCAAACTCTCTAGTTAACTTATTACCAAAATCGGTCCCACCGAGTTTGAGCAATCGGTCCCACCGAGTTTGCCTGACCAACTCTCTGGTTAGCTTATTACCAAAATCGGTCTCACCGAGTTTGTGAATCGGTATCACCGAGATTATGTTATGCCCTAACCCTAACCATATCGGTCCCACCGAGTTGCATTTCGATCCCACCGAAATTCCTAACGGTCACATTGTTTACTGAATCGGTCTGACCGAGTTTGTTGATTCGGTCCCACCGAGATTGGTAAATTGTGTGTAACGGTTAGATTTTGTGTGGAGGCTATATATACCCCTCCACCTCCTCTTCATTCGTGGAGAGAGCCATCAGAACAAACCTACACTTCCAACTTACCATTTTTGAGAGAGAACTACCTACTCATGTGTTGAGGCCAAGATATTCCATTCCTACCATATGAATCTTGATCTCTAGCCTTTCCCAAGTTGCTTTCCACTCAAATCTTCTTTCCACCAGATCCAAATCCTATGAGAGAGAGTTGAGTGTTGGGGAGACTATCATTTGAAGCACAAGAGCAAGGAGTTCATCATCAACGCACCATTTGTTACTTCTTGGAGAGTGGTGTATCCTAGATTAGCTAGGTGTCACTTGGGAGCCTCCGACAAGATTGTGGAGTTGAACCAAGGAGTTTGTAAGGGCAAGGAGATCGCCTACTTCGTGAAGATCTACCGCTAGTGAGGCAAGTCCTTCGTGGGCGAACGCCATGGTGGGATAGACAAGGTTGCTTCTTCGTGGACCCTTCTTGGGTGGAGCCCTCCGTGGACTCGCGCAACCGTTACCCTTCATGGGTTGAAGTCTCCATCAACGTGGATGTACGATAGCACCACCTATCAGAACCACGACAAAAACATCCGTGTCTCCAATTGCGTTTGAAATCTCCAAACACTTCCCTTTACATTCTTGCAAGTTGCATGCTTTACTTTCCGCTGCTCATATACTCCTTTGCATGCTTGCTTGAATTGTGTGAAGAATGCTTGACTTATGCTAAGATTGCTAAAATCTGCCAAAGACTAAAATTGGGAAAAGGCATAGTTTTTAATTG